>NW_009647740.1:1404640-1448852 GCF_000708025.1 Charadrius vociferus
TTCCATCAGCAAAGGTTAAGTGAGTTCCTTACTGAGACTGTTAGGAAAAGAAAAAAAGAGTTAATAATGTAGCTCAGCTTTTGACTTTTCCAAATTGCTTCCTCTTCTTTGGGATGCCCCTACTACATCCGTGATGACCCCAGCTCATAGGCTGTGTTGGCGCTGTGAATTGGGTAAGAGGATTGCATGGATGTGCCTGTTGCCTTGTGTGGTGGTGAGGACTGGTGCTGGCTGCATGGCAGTGGGGCAGAGACCAAGGCAGGTGGTGCTGCACACCAGGAACAAGGGGTGCAGGCAAGTGCTGTGTACATAAAACTCACCCGCTGCCTCCTGGCTGTCAGGCAAGCTTTTGTCAGTGCTGACAGCCCGTCCCTTTCATAAGCATCAAATTAATCCCGGCACTAAAATAAATCTCAAATCGAGCCATGGCTGATGAAGAATCCACGACATGTCCTTGTTACCTTCTACGTGTGTCTGTCTCCTGTCTCCGCTAGAAGGGCTCCTTAACCAGCTCTCTGTGAACAAACAGATGGGAAGCGAGCGAATCTAGCAGTAGTCTTTCCCTCTGGTGCCTCAACCGCTCTCGGCTGTGACACATGGAGGCTCCCAATGGTGGGTTTTACATGACAATTTAATTTTAAAGAAAGAGGACACGTATGTTTCTGGCAGTTGTGTAATTAGTGCAGTTCCTTGGCAGGCCCACCACTGTTCCTTATGCTTCTTATAAAGAAAGTTAGAAATGACTGACAGGTTTTAGCAGACAGCGGTTTTCCAGCGTAGGAGTCAAAGCCCTTGCTGGAGTTGCTAAAACCTCATCCAAAAGATGACTTCAGCCTCATTCCCTGCCTTCAGTCTTATATGGCCTTTGATTTCTAGACCCAGAACTTGGATGTGCCCTAGGGGCTGACCCAGGGAACAAGGATATAAATGGGGAATGTCATCAGTGGGCTTTTATTTGTGGACTCTCTACATATTGACCATGCCTATGTGCCGTTCTGTTTTAAGTTGAATTAATTCTGTTTTCATCCCAAATCTTTATGCCTTTGCTGTACTGGTGTCAGAAACACAAAGACTTCTGAAAAATTGCAGAAAACATTGAGAAAGGAGAAGGAAAGGCCTTGCATAATTTGAAATTTCTCCTAATTTTTACTATTTTTTATGCCAGCACTTTTGATGAGTGCTGGATGGGGTAGGAAAGATCTCCGCCTCAACTCCTGTAGGAGCGCAAGGGGTAATGAGAATAAAAGCAACAAAGCAGAAAAAGCACCTCCTATAATTCTGAGCAATTGCCAGAATTACAAGAGTTACACCTTTGCTTTCAGCTTTCTCTGAAGCCAGGGAGAAGAGACCTGGTGAGCACCACCCCACCTTGGAGAAGAGTAGACAGTTTGTACTTCAGAAACTCATGACCATGGAAGATGAGGTGCATTGAATATTAGTAGTTCCCTGGTGTTCAACCTGGCCTGACTGTTGGTGAAGTGCTTTGCTGATTGTAATGACCACAGGTAACAAATAAATAAAATTGCACTCAATCAATTTGGTCCTGAGACATTATTTTGGGAAGGCAAAAGAGAAAACAGACAACTGTCTTTGTATGCAAGTGCTTTCGTCCCATCTCAAGCTGACAAACCCCCTGTTATTTACACCCAAGTCATGGTTCAGACTACCCCAAAGTATCCCTGACAATCTAGCTCCATTGGAAGAATTATAGGATGGAGGGTAAAGTTTGGCCACAGATGAGCCAGCTTTCTCTTTGCTGTTCCTGCTTTCAAGCTTTTTTTTCCTTTTTTTTTTTTTTTTAATTGAATTCTATGGTGAGACTGTGTGCCTCTCTGCCTCTTTAATCTTCCACTTTGAATTCATTTGCAATGTGATAGATCGAGTTTGTGTTTCAGGATGTGTCAGTGGGACCATGATAATGCATCTCAAATGGTAAAAGTCTGCATTTTAATTGATTACCCATGATCCTCCTTGGCCACGTCCTCTGCTATGAATTCAGCACTAGGGGGCACAGAAAGAAGGACCTGGGGAGGGGGGAAGGGAGGAGACACTGAAGAGTTTTAAAAGGATTTGTGTTAATTCCTCCAAGACGTCCCTATGTGATGTTTCTCAGTCAATAGGAGATTAGATTGAAGAGAGGATAGCCACTGTTAATCCTCTTCTATCCTTTCCCACAATGGGTATTAATATAGGAACAAAACACATGCAAACTTGCAGAGGACATTTATTTTTTGTTGTTCTTTTTTCTTTTCACTGCACATCAAGGAGAGCACTGAAGATCAGAGTCTTTTTGGTCTAATTTTTCTTAGGAAGGTAGTAGTAACCAAGGGGGAATTTCACATGAGTGCTGGGCTGTGAGACTCTCAGATTCCCTCTGCAGCTGCAGACCTCTTGGCCCAGAGCTGTAATCACAGCCAGGCAGAATGAGACTTTCTCCTTCCAGCAAGGTTGGGGGTACAGGGCAGTGATTTAGGGTCTGTGTTCCCTTTAAGAGAGACCATGCAATTCAAACTTTGTCATTACCATGAATCTTCTGGGGTTTTTACAGCACATTTTTGTTAGGAAGAAAGCTCCTTTGCATTTGCTTAGTGTTAGCACGAAGGCTAAGGAGTCTTTCCAGTCAGCCAGAGCCAGGTGTGCTGTGAACCATTTCAATTCCAGTTTGTCCATCTGGCCTGTTCTCTCACCTATCCTTCTGTTAATGCATTTACATGTTAGAAAGAAAGGGGAATATTAGTGATTAATAACTGCTTACCTCCACATGCACTAGTTGCACCATTATAAGCATTTTCATGTCTTGCTTGGAATTACTTTAGAGAGCTCCTGTATGCCTGTTATCTTGTGCATCTTCCCCAGAGTCAGAATATATGCTTTAAAATAGGTCACTGTGCACATCTTTTCTTAGGTAGCAGACTAACAGTGAAGAGGGGAGCAAGTGAAGAGGGCAGTGAAGTGGGGAGAAAGAAGAGACCTTCTTTCTTCATTCCTCCACCTCCTATTTTTTCCCTATTGACAAAAGGAAAAAAAGAAGGAAATTCATGAAAAATTAATGCAAGATGCAAACCTGATCTTTCAGTAGGCTCTGCCTAAATTTGTACATCCTGATTCTTGATGGCAAATTCCCTATGTTCTGCCAGTATTAACCTTTGAGGAAGACTGAGGTCATGATAATACGCATTTCTGTAGTAACTTTTCTCATAAGGTACAGAAGTGATTCACTAGTACTAGCCTAACCTTGGAATAACCTTTTGAAACAGTTACTTATCAGTTCTCCTCTTTTATAGACAGAAAAGCAGTGCTCCAGAGCACTGAAGCAACTTTCCCAAAGTTGTTCATAGACTATGGCATAACTCACGACGAAGGCACAGGTCTCTAGGCTCCAAAACTGGTGCTTTGAGCACAGGGTGATCCTCCTTAAGGCAGCGCACCACCAGGCAAAGCAACAAGTGGGACTGAATTCCTCATTTCCAGTCAGCACCACGGCAGTGGAGAGTCTCTGCTTCCTTTGCTTTTGGCCAAGCCTTTTCCCTGCAGGGAAATAAATAATCCATTTGCTGTTTCTGTCTGACACATCATCTAACATGCATGGCTCAGACATCTAAAACACAGGTGACCAGAAATAGAATCTGGTTTAAATATATAATTGCCCAATTTCTTTCAAGATTCTGGAAAAATATTCCCTATGACACACAGGAACTTTAAGTAGGTTTCATAGGTACCACCTGTCATTTTCAAGCAGAAGATTGATAAGGCCTGGCATCATCTTTATCCACGGTCTCTCTCTGTCCCTCCTCAAATATGTTTTTATCCTTTAACCCAGTATCTGACTTTGACGAGCTTTCTGTCAGTCTCCAGACTAGCCCGTCCAACACAAGGTATTGCTACCAGCCAAGCAGGGACATGCTGTTCTTCCAGCGGAGCATGTTAAGGGTAGAGCAGCTCAGGGGTTGTTTCAGCCCACTAGTCCTAGCCGTCGTCTGCTCCTGCTCTCTAGTAGGGGCTATGAGTTGGGAAGGGAACATGGATAACCTCAACACCCCGACCTCTGCACGCTGCGCTTCAGCTGCCTCTTTGGTTGCATGCAACCTTGGCTGAATTCTCAACACTCACTACCTTGAGTGGTTAGCTCAAGCATATAATAAAAATCCCTCTCTGTGCCCCAAACTACAGTGTTTTAATTGCTTCCCTTCCCTGGTACACCTGCGTGGGTTACAGTTGGGCAATTATTCAACATGAAAATGACAGCCAAGCTTTGAAAACCAAGCCTTTTTTATTGCAGGCAATGGTGTGCTTTCAGAGACGAGTCAGTTAAGGAGTGTCATCCATAAAAGAAGCAGAAAGCAGCATGCAACATCCAATACTATCCTGACTGAAACAAAATCAGGGCCCAGTCTTCCACCTACTCTGGCACTTCACCCTGACAGAGTTCATGCCACCCAAAGCAGCCTTCCCCAAAATCCCAGACATCTTGGAAAAATTAGCAGACTGCACTTGCCATAGTTACTTAGGGTTATCTTAGCATTTCTGCTCAACTGCCTTTCACTTCTTCCCTTTGCCCTGTCAGAGCTTTTATTCCCTCCTTGTTTAATCAGGTAGAGTTACCACTTTGCTCCAAAGAGCTCAGATATATTTCCTTTCAGGTGCAGCTTTAGTGAACAGTAAATTTAACTTCAGTCACCCATAACACTCTTAACCGATTTAAGCTCTCTCTCCCCTATATTGAGGGGCTACTCAAGGAAGAACTCTCCCCCATACTCCCCCTCCCTCCTTCCCAAACCAAGGTCTTTTCCACACTGATTGATTCACCATCGCCTCTTACATCCCAGCTGGAGCTGAAAAGCTCCACCTGCTGCTATTACTCAGCAGTAATTGCACTGCACTTTCCTGCAGGCTTCAAGCATTCATCATCAGGATGACTCAATAAGGCAGCCCTGCGTTGATGAAAGGCCTTAGAGCCTCCATCTCTCTTGCACATGCAATAGCCACCTTCTGGATAAACTCTGGTGTGTGTTGGGGGGGAGGGGAGAATGTGTTTTATGATTAATAACTCACTTGCCAAAATTTCTCCTCTCCTCCATATTCTCAGGCTGTCTGAGAACCAATCAAGTAATCCTCGCAGTCATACATTATTCCCTGAATATTTCCCATGAGCGATGCTCCGTGTGTAGCTCATCCTCAGGCAGTCCTGTGGGGAGCATTCAAAATCAAAGCTGCATGCCAAATGGGCCCTGTGTTTGCTGTGTGGAGTCCAGTCTGCAAACCAGGACCTTGGTGCCTTCTAGGAGGCCCAAAACCTCTGGTTCCTTTGTGTCTGTCTGTTGCTGGCTATACAGGTTGGGACCTTTTGGTTGGGCTTGAGCTCTCAGCATGGCTACACTCACATTCAGGATTCAGCCTGATGTGCTCAAACTCCTTCCTAGCTGCAGACCCATCACTGGCCAGGCACACATGCAAGTCCCCTCCTTCGCCTCCTTATTGGTCTAAAACCAGCCATAGGACCAGAGACCATCTGGCACTAATTGCCCTCAGGGGCAAACAAGGGGGTAGGAGAGAGCTGGAGATGAAATGTCTGCTTGTTTCTCTCCAAAGCTATTTCCCCTGCTGCTGTGGGAGCGACTGTGCACATGTGGAGCGGCAGAACTCACAGAAATATTGATTGGTTACCTGGGGGGTATTTCTGTTCCTGTGCTGGGCAAATATAGCTCTGGGATGAAGGTCTCCAGAGAGCTCAAAATTCACTTTTCATAACCATTATGTAATATTCCCTTGCAGCCACCTGGCAGAACGTTTCTGCTAACTAAATCACCAGAACATATCTGGAAAGCAAGCAGAGCATATACCTGCAGGGTCATACAACATTTATTTACCACTTGCTGGGTTTTTTTTTCATTTTGTTGTGGAATATCATTTATCCAGCTTTGGGTAGATGCAACAGCCTTGTCAGGAGGCAAACCCAGAGCCAAGAAACCTTGGCACTGCCATGAGCTCTGTCTGTAGCTTCCCATCAGCTCCTTCGATGTCTTGGGTCACCCCGGCCCTGGACAACAGCGGCATTTCTGACAGCTGAGGTGCGGTGAGGGTGAGTACGTTGGTGGGTGAGGTGTGTTAGATGGTATGATGGAGTTGCTGAACGAGCGTTTCTCCTTCACTTCTGTGGGCTTTCTTTCATCTCCCTTGTGCAGGCTGTGGAACAGATCCGTATGTATTTTAGGACATATACAGCAACATACGCAGAACTCTAAAAGAGTCTCTATATATGCATATATACATCTATATATAGCCCCATATCGATAATCATTAGCAGTATGAAGGGGGAAGTTACAAATAGCAGACATGCATGCTTATACCAGTGGGATTGCAGCAAAGCTGGCTAAGAATATAAACAGACTTCTTTTTTGCCCCAAGTATCAACACTTTGAAAATCCAGCCTATTTGGCAACCGATATAAAATATAAAGAAAAAAGGATAGTTGCCAAATCTTTCAGGTTGGGAAAGTTGAAAGATTTTTTCCCCTTTCAAAATTAAAAATAACATTGAAAATGTGATAAACATTGCCTCCTTTAATTGGAAAACACTGTTCTCTCCTATTTGTGTCCTGAACTTTCTGTCATTCTTAGAAACTATTTGGTCTGGAGTTTCAAAGGTCTTGCACCTTAAATGTGCCTAAGGATGCAGACAAGTGTACATAGTTTTGAAAAATAAACCTGAATTTTATTATGCAGTGTTAGGTACCAAAGCATCTTTACAAACCTGGCCCATTTTTCCTCTGTAGGTGGGTGTCACAAGTGTTTGAGTAACTAGTGATTCAGTGTATCTGCAGTCATTGGGGCACACAGTTGCTTGATCTTATCTACACCAGAACTCCTCAGAGACCTGGCCCTGATTTCCAGAAAGAGAAAAAAAATCCATCCTCCAGTCCTCCAGTTTTCCAATTTTATGCACTTTAATTGCTAAATTAAATAATTAAGCAGAAGTGTAACATAAAATAAATATTAACCCAATTTATTTTCATTTACTTTGATATAAACAAAAACAATTAATCTAATTATCAGGTTAATTAAACCATTATAAATAAATCAACAACCTTATGAGCTTTATCTAACACACTGGAAGTCAGTTGTCAGTTGCCAGCCACAAGCGCAACAGCATTGTCAGCACCAGCTGAAACATCTTATTCCATTTGAATGCCAGATATAGCAAGGTGCCAGTCACTCCCAGATCAAAGGTGATACTGGTGTTCATTACGATAGTCTGTTCAAATTACAGATGGTCCAGTAGTAGCCAATACCTCTGCTTTGCCAACAGAGGTCACATAAAAACATCCTGGTGCTTGTCAAAATGATGCAGCTTGTTATACGCAAAATTCAAATGGAAATGTACAGAGAAATACTTTCAGGATTAATTACACAACACTCCAAATTTGAAATTTCATGCATGCATGATTCTGGAAAGTGGCCACTTAGTTACGGATGCCTTAGATGTTCAGGGTCTATTAGTTAGCTGCCATTAATAGCAAAATCCTTGGATTATCTGCACACATCCATGTGCACACAGACAGAGCAAGGATCGTCAAGAGTCAGAAGTCGTCTTTTATTGAAACTGATGTTAGAACCATCTGTCATGGTTTCAGCTGGGATGGAGTTAACTTACTTGCTAGCAGCTGGTGTAATGCTATGTTTTGGATTTGGGATGAGAAACAGTGATGATAGTGCACAAATGTTTTTGATTGTTGATAGGCAGTCAAGGCCTTTTCTGCTCCTCACACCACTCCACCAATGAGTGGGGGGAGTGGGGGGGGTGGGGGGGGTGGATAGGGCACAAGAAATTAGGAGGAGACACAGTCAGGACAGCTGATCCCAACTGACCAAAGGGATATTCTATGGCATGTGATGTCATACTCAATATTTAAAGCTGGGGGAAGAAGAAGGAAAGGGGATGACATTCAGAGTGATGGTGTTTGTCCTCCCATGTAACCACTATGCATGATGGAACACAGCTTCCCTGGAGATGGCTGAACACCTGCCTGCCAATGGGAAGCAGCGAATTACTTCCTTGTTTTGCTTTGCTCTTGTGTGTGTGGCTTTTGCTTTACTTATTACACTGTCTTTATCTCAGCCCACAAGTTCTCTCTCTTTTACTGTTCCGATTCTCTCCCGCATCCCAACAAGGGGGAGTGAGCGAGTGGCTGTGTGGTCCTAGTTGCTGGCTGGGGTTAAACTGTGACACCGTCCTTCTAAGAAAACTATCGCAAAAAGACAACCCCTCAATGCATTTTCTGTTTAGGCAATGTGGTTTCTGTGACTTTCCTCTGAGAGTTTCAGGAAGGTAGCAGATTGTTCAAAAAATTACTTAGTGGTCTCTTTGAACTACCTGTTTAATATTGATAACTTTCCTTAACCAGATGTCAGGTACAATGATCCTGCATATTGTAGCACATCTGCCCACCTTTTGTGGCTGCCTAGGAAGGCAGAGGAAACACAAACTTCTTTAGGGGTGGTGGTTATGTGATGGCAGCAGCCAGCACAGCTGGTTTCAGTGGCTAGGGAACAGAAACAAAGGGTTTTGATTTTCAGAAAGGATACTGCGGCTTATCCCACTTCCTCATAACTCCTGCTCACCAGTCTCGCGGCAAATTAAAATGGGATGCTTCTGAATTCACCAGCGTAGCTTGGTATCTTCTGCCCCTCTATGTAAAAATCAATCCCATATGATCATAGGGGAAACAAAAATCCATCCCATCAGACAGAGAATTTATAGATGTTTTAATATTTCAGATCATGGCTCAATAGGCAGATGCCACTTGTTCTATCCTACAAAAGCCCCAGCTCAAAAATTACTTGGAAGTGCAAAGCTAGCAAAATGCTGGCGCTAAAGACAGTAATTCTGTCAGCTCTACACGGCCGTTGCTAATCTGGAGAGACCCACAGAACTGCTTCTTGACTATTCAGGGCTTGTATCCAGCTACATTTTGACCCAGGCAAATTTAAGAGAAAATGTTACCTTTTGTCATCACATTTTGTCATTACATTTTGTCACAGGGGTTTCCCAGTCCACACTTTGCTTTTTAAAGCAAAGTTCCCTAGGCACAGATCTGCCTCTGCCTCCCAGCACAACCTCTCCCCAAGAAAGACCTGATCCTAGTTGGATCCCCTCACTCTAACTAGATTAAAATGTGTATTAAAAAATAAAATTTTATAACCATAATAATTAATTAATTAATAGCTCAGATTTAGTGGTAAAGGGGCAGTATTTGCGAAAAAATTCTACAACCAGTGCAAGGTTCTGCAGTTCTCAATAACAATGTTGGGGACCCACTGGGTCTTATTGCATTACATAAAGCCCTCCCTCCCCTTCCCCCCTGGAAGACAAACCTGCCTCACGACAGAACAGGGCTCAGCTGATTCATGTGAAAGGCTGCCACGGTCCCTCCTGTACAACTTGATGCAACTGAGGCAGAAAAATATTCAGAGGCACATCCCCCAGCGCAGGAAACGCCACTGCTGGGAACGGGCTCGGAGAGCTTCACGTGGCGGTGATGGGGCATGGGGGAATTGCAGGGGGCAAAGATCACCTGGGCTATCCCTAGCGGTGCTGCAGGTGGTCACAGTAAACAAAAAGCAGTGGCCTTCTTCAATACAAAGCACAGCTGGACCCTACCAGTGGTCTCCGTGGAGATTTCTTCAGCATTGTCTCCAGTTTGTTCTTCTGTTGCTGGCTGCCCTTGGCACTGAGGTGATGACTTTCTTGTCTGGTGAAATCTTCCCAGCCTGATTGTGAGACTGGTCAGGTTCCTCTCGCTTCCCCCCCCGGAAATGTTTGCTGATCAGGAGAAAGCACCTTCTGTATGCATTACAGCTCCTGAGTGACAGGCTGGGCAGAAACTGTAATTTGTAATGCTGAAGTGAGGTTGACAGAAATAAACTAGCAGTCTGATTTTTTTGCTTTGCAACTATGTTAAAAGATAAATTGATCTGGCTTCTCCATTGTTTTAGCTATGCAAGAAGAAGGACTTCTGTGTTTTCCCACAGTACACCGTTGGAGCAGGTAGAATGAGGTTCCACTAGCCAGCAGCCAAAGAAAGATATAAGATACATATGCGGAGAAGATGAGCAAGGTTTTAAATAGTAAGTATCTTTTCAAAAAAGCCTTTAGGAAGATTAGGGTGTGTACATTTGTGCCATTATCCCAGCCAAAGGGGAAGCATTGACAGTAATTTATGATTAGTTTGAAACCTTTATCTGCAGCCTAAGATTTGCTTCAAGTTTAAGACAAGAGAGGATATGCAGTGATTAAAGGCCAGGACTGGGAATCCATGACTCCAGGGTCCTACACTCATCTATACTGAATTACTTTAACTTAGGGTGTATCCTTTAGCCTCCCAACACATCTCTCTCCTGTGTCCCCTTTCCCAGTAAAACAGCTCCCTTTCTGCCACCATCATCTGAATTACTTGCGCCTTCCTCTGATGGCCATGCTTAAAAATATATTAAAAACGGGAAAGAGCCTAGAAAAAGGAAAAAAATAAAAGCCTGACCACAGGGTCTGGATAAACTGCATTACTGAAAAAACTCACACTCTGAATATCAAACCCCCATACCACTCTGGAAGCCCTTCTAAGTGATTAACCTTAGCCTCACAGGCTTTGAAGGCCAAAAGGTGCTGTTTTGTATGGCACCAATTTTGCAGAGTCCAGAGGCCACCTGAAAAAATGTAGGTCAGAGGTATGCTACTTCTGCAACTACATGGGTGTAGGCAAAGAGCATGTATAAAGGCAAGTGGAGAGGAGTTGATTTCATGCCTGCATAGAGGTGGCAGCAGGGAAATATCTAGCTGGAGGGAGAGCACCATGTTCAGGAACTGCTGAGGTGAGTATCTAGCAGGGCTGCTATGTTCCCACATGACATTGAGACCCACAGCATTGGAGGAAGAACCATCACTAAAAGTCTGTGTCCCCAGCTTCTGCCATCAAAAGGAATGCTTCAAGGAAAGAAATCTTGGGGTGGTGGTCTTCCTACACTCCACAATGATCACGTCCTCATGGCCTTTTCTTTCAAAACTATGGGGCTTTCTAAAGGGACCTCTTCACCCTGTAGAATATCAACACCTTCACCAGACCTGTCTCACAGCCCCTTCCCATTCTTACACCAACACCAACAGTCTGCTTCTGTTCCTTCCGTGGCCCTTTCTAGCTTTGGAGCATGCCTTAGAGAGAGAGGAACATGAGCAAGGTTTGACCTTGACATCTGGAGGTGTGTAGAAGTAGTAGAGAGGGCTGGTCATGTTCCAGTACCTCAGTGGGAGGTGGACAACTGAGGAGAGGTGTGGGAACAATGTTCTCTCAGTCTACCCATGCATTGGGATGGAGCACACAGGGAACCGTGTATACCTTTACCTGTATACCTCAAAACAGGACAACTTAGTGGGCTCCACAGAAAGACCCCTAAAGGTCTTGACCAGTTCTTGTTGGACAAAAAAGATAGTTGCCTAAGGCATGTGAGAAGATAAACTGAGAAAAGAGCTGGGCTATGATGTGCTGCAAGGAATTTGTGGTCTTTTTTTTCCCCACCCTGGCTGCACATGAAAAATTGTCTCTCTAAATAATCCTGTCTGTTTCTCACAGCCTTTTTTTTTTTTTTTTTTCCTAAATAAATAAGCCTCACTTCGGTTACATGAATGCCCCTGATTCTGGGTGGAGAGTAGAGAACTGGAGCACTTATCCAGGCGCTGCCAATTCTCTTTCTGTGTATAACCCCACAGACAGGGAGGATAATAATTGTATGTGAGGTCAGGCAGAGAAAGCGAGCAGTGAAACTGAGGACAGTACTGGCTAAATAGAAGGAAGGAAGGAAGGAAAGAAGTGTGTAGTGGTGGATCATGCTCAGGTGAACAGTGATGGGATAGGGAAAATCACTGCCTCCAGAGACCTTTGCACAGGCAACATCTCTAAGCGATACTCTGAACGCTTCTCCTGTTACCAACACATTGATTTCCGCTTGACAAGGAAAACAGGCATCAGAGTTTAAATGAAATGGAGTCCTGCTGTTTCCATGGAAATCTCCCATGCCTATCAGATTAATGGAGGGCATGTTGCGTTTTGCATAAAAGTAAACAAAATAAGGCTGCCGCAAAGGCAATGGATTGCCTTTTCCATTCAGAGTAAATATTCCGTATGCTCTCATCATAGACTTTCTTCAGCAGAGAGACCCCCTTGTCCTGCGTACAGCGTTTATTTCAATTCACTACACCCCATGGAGAATCTTACTCCAGGATAAGCAGCATAAAATACATGGCAGACAAATTACAGCACTAATAACTTAATCCTCTATAACAAACTATATGTTTTTTTGATGTATCCAGCTTTTCTATACCAGTTTTTGGGTTTTCCCATGACCCAGAATTGATCTTGTCCTCTACTTATAGGCACATTGTATGGCTCAGTTAAGATAATATTTTGACACTACATGTCCCATCCTTCCACCCATCCAAGGATATCAGTCTACTCCTGAAGATGAAACCTTTGGATGTCAAAAAGAACCGACCAAATATCAGCTTAGCATATAGTTCCCATTGCAGCCTATCGGTGGAAGTGGAAAGATTTGTCTCCATTGGGCAGCATGAACAAGGGACAGCTTTGGGTTTATTTTTCTTGTTTGATCAGCACCAGCTATCTAGCCTGACAAAACAACAGGCTGTTCATCAGGCTCTAACAGACCAAACGATAGCAATTTATTACCGCCCAAGCACTTGAAATAGTTTGCATAAATATTTGTGTAACGCAAGTTTACTACAGCATGAGTTATTTCCTACCTCAAGCACAGAGACAACATATAGCATGCATTAGCCTGCCTGGAGCTCTGTGTTACCACAGCTGGACCACTTCCAACCCTGAAATAGCTTGGATATGTCTATGTTCCACCAGATTGTACAGGGTAGGCATTCTCAGCAAAGATCTAAAGCTGCAGCTGCCTCAAGTTTGTCCTTCCAGCCATACGGCAAAATCTCATTTCCCAGAAACAGAATCCTGGGTTTGCTCTGGCAGTGACAGCAGCCTTTGGATGCTCTTCCGTCCTTCCTTCTGGCCTGGATCAGAATCAGGGATCACTTTCGTGGTCTCAGGCTCAATTCAAAGTCACAGAAAGGGAAAAATGCAGATTTACTCCTTTTTAAACTTATTCACATAAGGGAGCTACAAACTTACTTGTTTCTTTCCCAGCCCTTTTTATCATTTAAGCAGCATCAAGTTGGCTTGCAACCAAACACTGTGATTTTACCACTATGGTCGTAGATTTCAGCAAATTTGTTTTCCTCAGACAAAGAGAAACAGGCTAATAAATGCAGATGAAAGATAAAATGCAGCAGAAAGTGAAGGGATAGGAAAAAAGAGTGAATACTCTTGTCAGGGTGTGGTGATGAATGGGTAGCTATTATTTTCAGTCTCAGGCATGAGCTGGGAATTGTCTTTGGACAAGCTGAAGTTGCAGGTCAAGGTCAATACCTGAGTCAGGATTATGATTCAATGTCTGGATCATGTTTCTTCCTCACTCGTCACAGCTGACCCCCCAAAGAGCAGGGGCAGTTTGGCAACACTAAATATTAATATTTCATCTTAGCTACTAGGGCTATTTTTTAAGTGACTAACACGTATTAAAACTGCAAGAAACAAAGTGAGGCTGCATCCTAATGAGCTTAGAGGAGGGTGCCCAGCTGCCAACCAAGGATTTACCAGGACTGGATCCCTAATGCAGATGTCCTAGGCATGTGTTACAGCTGGAAAAGAGAGAAAGCTAAAACCAACAATGAGAGCAAAAGACTATGTTGCTTGTGACTTTCAACCATTGCAGCATTGCTGCTGCATAGGCACCAAGGTTGAGGGAACTACTGTTGTAAGGTTGAACACAAAAAATCCTGGGCTTATGGTTCAGCTTTTCAACACACTGGCAACTCAGACTGAGTTCTGCATGGTAACTTTCAGCCACAGAGCTCAAACTTTTATCTTGGAACAAAATATTTTAAAAAGCCAAGGAAATGATAGACAGAAAATGAATAAAAACTAAGATGAACCATCCTCTGCTGTCTCCTAACTTATCCTGTTTTATGCATTTCATCATATTGGAAAAATCCCATTGGTTATTTTACAGTCCTCTACAGATTGAGCTGAGGTCACTAAAAAGAAGTGCTCAGCAAGCAATAAACTGTCCTTAGCATGATTTTAAGGCTTTCTTAGAGTACCATGGTAGTAATCCACAGTCCTAAATCCATCTCAATTTCAGCTGACTTGGTGTATCTACATGAATGATCCTGCTATCACAAGAATTATCTGCGTCTGTATCCATGGAAAAAAGACAGAGTATCACTTGCAAGTTTTCACCTTCTGTTTAAAACAGTTTGAAAAAATGAAGGGCACTGAAGACTACCCTGTGTTCGCACAGGGCGGGTGGGTGTGTGTGTGAAGCTGCTCAAAGTTTTCAAGTCTGTAGTAAATTTTCAGAGGAGCAAAGGAAATGTGTGTATGTTTCTGAAATGAGAAAAAGACTAAATGAAAGCCTAATAAACTCCCAAAGGGAACAGGAAAAGAAAAGATGTTAATGCAATTACTGCTGATAACATTTTGAAAGAATGTGTGTGTGAGAGAGAGAAATTAGTACATCATCTTGGAATCCTTAATTACTGGCATGTTAATTACACAACAAAGCTATCCTCTTCTAATGAAAGAAATGAACGAATATCAGAAGAGTTGTTCCATTTAATCCAGAAAATGAGTGCTGAGATCCACAGTTGTGTGATGTAAATCTGGAATAAGGAGTTACCCAGCCTCCAGCACAAGTCAGCAGAGTTGCAATGCAGTAAGGAAACCCACAAAGTACTGTCTGATGTCTCTCTTGGGAGGAGAAAGGCTATGAAGTTGGTTCACTTTGGTCCCTGCACGTGACCGAATGCCAACTAATGTGTGGTTTAGCTAATGAGGTTCCCTCACTTGGATCATTGGCCTCTTCCTGATGGGGTATTGAGCGAGAGGCCCTTGTTTCCATGTGTCATTCCATACAGAGATTGTTACTCTTCTGTTAATTGTGAGCCAGAAGTAATTAGGGGGATGGGATCAATTCAGTGTTCAGTTAGTAACATACATAAATCAAGAAAGTGAATGTTTCACTCAGACACAAATTAGGCTGTTAATTAGGCTGCTGTTGCCTATACAAGTCCAGCTGTGTTTAACTTGCTCACCGGGTGCAGAACTTAGACTTGGTCTTCCATAGGGAAAAAACAGGATTTCTCCTTTTATGAAACAGCAAATACAATGAAAAGAGATCTTTTCTGTCTCTTAGGATTGAAGTCTGAGTGATTCTTCCTTGGATAATTTCTCCTCATTGTTTTGAAACTGAAAGGCCTATTTTTCTCACGTAGGAACCTTTAAGCAAAAAGTTTGCTAATGTAGGCGTTCTTTAGGTACAAATTACTTCAGGTATAAGGTACAAAGTAGATATAAGAAGTTACAAAGCTTACTTCCTTTTTTTTTTTTTATGTAAAAGAAAGGGGAAAAATACAGCACTATCCTGCCCTGAACCACTCTTCCCCTATTGCTGTATTTTCATGCTGCTGCAGACCCCTTTTTGGTACTGTCAGATGATCTGAATAAGCTCAAGTGTTCGGAGCATGCTTTGAAACCTCAGCTCCAAATTCCAACATCATTTTGGGGATGCAAAATAATTCACGGACACATAAGTGGTGCTTCTTGGGGTCCATATGCCAACTTGTTAATTCTTAGAATCATAGAATTGTTTAGGTTGGAAAAGACCTTTAAGATCATCAAGTCCAACTGTAAACATAACACTGCCAAGTCCACCACTAAACCATGTTCCTCAGCACATCTATATATCTTTTGAATACCTCCAGGGATGGTGACACAACCACTTCCCAGGGCAGCTTGTTTCAATGACTAGCAACCCTTTCAGTAAAGAAATTTTTCCTAATATCCAATCTAAACCTCCTCTGGCACAACTTCAGGCTGTTTCCTCTTGTCCTATCCCTTGCTACTTGGTAAAAGAAACCGACCCCCAGCTCTCTACAACCTCCTTTCAGGTAGTTGTAGAGAGCGATAAGGTCTCCTCTCAGCTTCCGTTCCTCCAGATTAAACAACCCCAGTTCTCTCAGCTGCTTCTCATAAGACTTGTGCTCTAGACACCTCACCAGCTACCCTAGTCCTGCTAGCTACACTATTTTTGATACAAGCCAGGATGCTGTTGGCACATTGCCGGCTCATATTCAGCCAGCTGTTGACCAACACCCTCAGGTCCTTCTCCACCAGGCAACTTCCCAGCCACTCTTCCCCAAGCCTGTAGGGCTGCATGAGGTTGTTCTGACCCAAGTGCAAGACCCGGCACTCGGCCTTGTTGAATCTCATACAACTGGCCTTGGCCCATCAGTACAGCCTGTCCAGATCCCTCTCTAGAGCCATCCTACCTTCAGCAGATCAACACTTCTGCCCAGCTTGGTGTTGTTTGGAAACTTACTGAGGGTGCACCCAAGACATTAATTTCAATCAGCTTTTTCCTATTCCATAGTGAATTACAAATTTCAATGGGCTATTCCTTTGACTGTAACTATATACATATTCCTCCATTAGTGCAATGCTGGCTTGTTTCATAGTCTTCTGTGACCTGACCTCCTTCAGGTGTTGGAGCCAAAGCAGGAAAAGGCCATGGCCTGTCACTTGTTGACTTGGTGGGACTAGGACACTTTATTCTGGCTGTAGCAGATGGAAATCACTGTCTGGCCGAAGGAAAACAGAGCCTAGTACACAGAGGGCCTATTAGAGTAACCAACCGTAGGAACAGGTTAAGACTGCAAGGTGGTTCAGATGTGAAGTTCAACTATTATTTAAATATGTTAATAAAACAAAACCCCGGGAAAGGGATAAACCCTATTTGTTACAGTCTCTGCAGATTTTAGCAGGAGTAGGATAAGGTTTCCATTTTGCTGGATACTACTCACAAGCAAGCCTTTTCTGAAGTTTTCATCATGTACAGAGCCAACAGAGTAAAACAGACATTTCTGTACTTCAGAGAAGTTCTTGGGCAAATATGCCCTCATTTCCTTTAGATCTGGCTGCTTAGAATTCATACAGAGCCCTAGCATGGGGTGGCTGGATTTCGTCAAAAGTTTCTTTCCCTTAAGGGTTTGTTCCTCCCCTGATGCACTCTTGTGACTCCCACTGACACTAATGGGGAGTAAAGCATACCTGGAGGACAGCTCTGGTCTCCCTCACTGAGAAAGGAGAGGGTAGGGTTATCGGGGAAGGATGGGAAAAGAACAGAAGGAAAAGCAAGGCTTTGAAAGATGCCTAATTATAGGATGGTGTGTTATCTGCTCCACCAGCCAGTGTGCAGTACTGAGCATTTGGCACAGTAGAACTTTGTTTTTCTGGATTAGAGAGGAGCATTTGAAAGAGTGGTGAACGAGTCAGGAAGAGAGCAAAGAGAAAAGCCCACCCAACTGGTAAAACGGAGATGTGGCTGCTGAATGGATTCCAACAGTGCATTAGCAGCAATAAGGCCGATGCTGCAGCTCTTTCTGTGGGTGGGTGCGCATCATTTTCCCAGGCAGCACTCTTGACTTCCATTAGACTGAGTGAGCATACATGTAACAAGAGTGTCCATACAAGAACCCGAAGAATTGGGTCCCTGAGGTGGCAAGTATTACGGCACAGGGAAGGTCTTTGGCTTTCTCCACAGGTGACCTAAACAGGAGATTAACGTTTGTCCCAGAGGCACACTAACTCCTACTCAGTAATAGATTCACTCATGATTTTTGTTATGGGAGATCCCAGTTCAATCCTCATGGGCAGCTCATTGGGAGGAGGTGGAGCGCTCTGTATTAAAATAGAAGAAAAAAAAAATGAACAAGAGTGAGATTGTACAGCACAAAGCGCCACTGCGTAATGCACCCGAGTGTTCATGCACACGTGCCTACAGTACTATGGTAATCTGTTCTTTCAGATCATGCCTGACTGCCGGAGACAGCTGTGTTGTGTCCATTTCCAGGAGCCCTCTTTCCCAACAAATTATATTGTAGATGCCATTCCCACATGACAGCATGCAGAGTCAGAAAACTGCAGGTATGTGTCTTTTCTTGCATTTAAGTAAATAAATTGTCCTCCCCCTCATGCCTTTCTGTATAACTTTATAACCAATTTCAGCTTGACTAAAATGCACATCACTTCAAAGAATAGCAGTTTAAAACCAGCATCTTAAAATAGATTTCATTTTCACCTCAGTTCTGGTGCTAGACCTCCTTGCTGTTTTCTGCCTCAGAGTCTCAGTCAGACCTGGCCACCTCCCTGTTGATCCGTTTAACCTCTTCACTGCCAGACAAAATTATAAAGTGACCTTAGAAGAGGTAGTCCTGGCTACGTGGGGGAGGACACTTCACTCCATGCAGAAAGGACCCAAAATTGTCCAGCAGGGAAGAAAAGAGTAAGGGAGTCACTTATAAAGGTTGCACCTACCTGTTAGCTTAATCCCCTGCTTGCAATGACCCAGGAGGAAAAAGAAGAAACTCCTATATCTGATTATGTGGCTGTTTGAGCCTGTTTGGCCATAAGCCCAGTGAGAACTTTAAATGGTGCATGAATGTCAACTGTGGAGGCAGAAGAATAAGAAATGTGCATATTACAGTAAAGGTTGCACCTGAGATCTCATTTTAGATTGCTGAGTTCACATGCTTGACCTGGCATGGGTTTGTACATCTGAACTTGCACAGCAAAACCTGGAAAGGAAACATGAATCCTGGGAGAGGTGTTTCACAGTGCACCAGTGTTGAGGTCCGGATTGAAGTTTTCATGCCTCAGAGGGTTGAAACAACCTGGTAATACAGTTACTGTACATTTTGTAGCACAGGTTTAAAAATTTTTGGAGGGCAAGGTTGGTCTGCTCCCACGTGACTGAGAAAAGCCAAAAACCTGAGGAGCATGTCCCTGTGCTGGCACCGCAGGGTTTCTCGCTTCTGCTGCCCCAGGGGTGGGGGTCTCAGGCATGAAATTCCTCAAGTATTATTGTCATAACTTCCCCCAACCCACTGCACTGTCCAAGACATTCAAATTGCAGTGATGCTTGGCGGTGTTAGGTCTGCAGTTGGATTCAATGATCTTAAAGGTCTTTTCCAACCTAAATGCTTCTATGATTCTATGATGCAGGAAAATGACGGTGAGCCTGAGGGTATTGCTCTCTCAGAACTGCTGGGAGTGTGTTCAGATCTTGAGAGACTGGGTAAGGGTAGGCTGTGATGCCAGCTTGACTGAATATGGCCTATCTTTTGAGAACACATTTTAAGTTACTTCATCTGTACAGTCTTACCCTCTTTAAAAGTGACTATGAAACAGATACAAAAAAGCCAACTTTATGTACTCGTGAATTTGCTTCCAGTGAGAGGTACAGTCTTAATAGCCCTCAAGAATTATTTATGTACAGAGGACAGTAAAATCTCCTATGTCTTTTCTCATTCCATTACCCGTCAGAGGACAAGTGGAAAATGAAATCCCCAGAGCCCATGCAATATCTGGCCTCTCTATTAAAGTAAATGCAGTAAAAATATTTTCTGATTGGATTTAAGAAGCCCCAAACCAGTGGAATCAATTCTGTAGATAACAGAAGGTTTTTCTTTGGCGTTCTTACACTTTGGAGCAGATAACACATGAAGGAAAGGTGTGGATGGGAGAAGACAGAACCCTGAGCAGAGAGTGTTCTGAATTACCTTTTTAATTTTATCTTTCTCCTGCATGTTTGATGCTGTGTGCAGGTTCCCTTTGCTCTGTGTGATTGCCATGGAAAATCCCAACAGGGTTCAGCTCCACAACCTTGGGGATTGCTGTGGTGTGTACCATCTTTGGTCTTCTAAGCGCTGGACAAAAAGCCACCAATTCTTTGCAAGCAGTGATGCAGTTATGGAAATACTCTATTTCCAGCTGCCAGTTTTCCACTTTTATGGCTGGCTCAAAGAATTTCAAGCCTGCTGCCTGTTCTGCTTTGTGACAAAATATTATACACTGAATTTCTACTATCTGCATTAATGGGATGTGCAGGTACCACATGTAAATAGCAGGTGCCAGCCTGGAGACATCTCTCCTTTGAAATTTCAAAGAGGTTCTTTTGTGGCTCTAAGAAGGTTTTGAAACCTTCTCAAATGCTGTTGGTTTGGGTTTAGTTTGGTTTTTTTTTCAGTAAGGAGAGCTATTCCTGATTCCTCCCATTTATTTCCCCCTCCTTTTGCTTTCTGGAAGAGAGGGTAATGTTACCTGGATTAGTATGTATGAACTCAAAGTATGTCTTGCTACTTACTGATGGTGTAGCTTCCTCTGCACTCTCTGGGGCTGTCAGGGGTCAATCTGCACTGTTTGCAGCTTGTCTTTTCCCAGTAAGGCTTTCTGGGAAGACAAGTTCACTACAGAAAACTGGGAAATTTTGGAGAGTTACTAGAACAGATGTCAGAGCAATGCCTGAAGAGATTTTCTCCATAGGGGATCTGTCTTCAGGACTTGAAATAGCTTTTAGGACTCTAAGAATGCCTTTAGCTTCTCCTCATTTCAGTTTCTCATTGATGCCGTGTGCCAAGAAGGCCGTGTTTCTAAATCATGTAAATTTAATGCTATCCAAGGCCTGATGGGCTTTAATCATTCTCAGGGGTAAACACAAGGAACTGCTATACCGGGAGCAGCTGAGTGGTCTGCCCTCACACCTGCCTCTAGTGTCACAGAAGGTTTGCCCTGCAGAGCCCTTCTCCCTGTTGATCTCCACCTGAAGTCTGCACATCCTTGTTTCAGTGCTGACCATCACCCCACATTCCACCGGTGTATAAAGAAATCAAGTGGACAGGCAGAGAATAGCCAATGGGTTGTAATTAAAGTAAAGATCAAGACACTTGCCAAGTTAATGGACATACTTCACCCATCATTTGATCCCCTACAGCGGCAAATATGCCTGAGAGCCACCTCTTACTATGCAGCTGTCACAGACATGGGTCTAAGGGTATCTTTGCTCTGTCTTTACCTATGCCAGAATGGGATTCTCTTATTATTCCACTCTTGATTTTGCCCTGTAGGTTGTAACACTCTAACTGTGCATATGCAGGCTTGTTTCTCATCTTTGCTCTTTGTCAAGGTAAGAGTAGCACATGAATCTAATGGATATATAAGATTAAAAGTACTTTTGGAAACTACACTTGGATTGGATTTTTTTTTCTTTAAGACAAGAAGTTTTTTTTCAAAAGTAGTCATGGGCCAATCCAGATGGTAAAAATTGGCCTAGTTTCACTGAAGTCAATAATAATACAGCAGTTTAAAAGAGATGGAGGTGTTTCTGTAGAGTCAAGAGGTTAAAGAACAGACAGATCTGTTCAAGCAGTTTGTAAAAGACAGATGTAAAAGACTAAATAATTACCCAGTACATCTTCCTAATGTAGGATTGTTCTTGGTTCATTAACTAATACTTTATTCAAGTAGTTCCAAATGATAGGGTTTCTACCATTTTCCTCATCATTTCCTCATAATTAAAAAAAAAAATAAATAATCGTAATGTAATGTCCCTAGTCTTCAGTACAGGTACAATTTCTTCCTGGTGTCTGCTAGGGTACGCTAATGATAAAGAGACCTTGAGCTTTTTGTCTGATCTTCCATCTCTTCTCAGATATTTCCTACTTTTAAGATCTTTGGAAATTATTATTTTTTTTTTGCTATCACTATATCATACAGTACTTTCATGGTCAGGACAGACTTTCCAACTCTACTATTGAGTGAAGGGAACTGTCTCTAAAAATTAGTATAGTACCCCATCATTGAGAGGCAGTTTTTGAAACAGAGAACAAATGCTAAACCATCTTCTGGGATGCAGGGTGCCCAGCTAACGTGGGGGGCAGCAAAAGTCATCTATTAACAGCACCAGACCTGGTCCCACTACAGGACCCTTTCCCACTTCACCATTGAGTACCTTTTAGTTCACCAGCACTTTTAAGTGCCCTCTTCCCCAGCATGCTGATTTTGCTCACAGCCCACTGTCCCTTATAAGCTGCGTTTGGCATTATCCTTTTCCTGATTTCTTTTCTCCAATACTTTTCCAACATCCCAGGTGATTCTCTGCCCAACCATCACCACCTCAGTTTCCCCAAGTCAGATCGAATAGTGTTGTTATTGTTTGACTACTCTTCTCATTCTTCCTCGGCAAATACTGAGGCTCCTAATCCCACAGCAATAAGAAAAGAAAACAAACAAAACCACCTTGAATGAAACTTCTTTCCCAAAGCTTAGGGACACACTTGGAGATGACTCAATTCCCTTTTCCCACTTTATAAACTGCTAGACATAGTCATTATCATCTCAGAGCTAAATCTATTGTGAAGCTACGGAAACTGTTTTTACAGTTTGCCCTGGCTGTGCTCCCCTGCCTCCCTTCATTTCCTGACCCTTCACACCCACCAGGAGCTGAAGAAGGAGGTGATGATGGGTGCTGAGCATTGGGAAAACTATCACCGACTCCTTGCCAGCTGCTATTGAGAAAGCACTGCTGGCCCCTGCCACCATTCCCTTCTGTCATTGCTTGTCCTCTCTAGTGTTTACAACACAAGCGTTGATATCAGCTGTAAATGTCACAGGTGTGTCATTATTAATTCCCTTTTACATCGGAGGCTGCCGTGAAACAAAACCTGGGAACTGAGGGCAATTCAGAAACTTGAGAAATGTCATTGAAGAGCAGGTGGCAATAGAGGTGGATGAACTGAAGAGAAGAATAAAGTTAGTATGTACCAGAGATGGGAAATGGATGTGTCCCCTCAGTTTACTCATTGCCTACAGTGTCTCTCCGACACCTGTGTGTCTTTGGAAATAAAGGTGAGAGATTCTGTAGCACTGGAAGTACAGTGTGGGGCTGGCCTTAGCTAGAGAACAAGTAAAGATGAGCTGGGGACCCAATGCATCAAAGTACCCTGGTTTCTATTTCCCGCAGCCCGGATTATATTAGCTGCAGTCTTAAATGTGAGTGAAAGACAAAAAGTGAGACTCTATTACAGTCCTCATTTCATTCCGACATTAGTCGGCTGTAAATGTTTATCATGTAGCTCAATGCACCCTGTCGAGCCAGAAGAGAAAAGCAAATAAACCAAAGCAAGGTGGCTTTATTAATGTCTCTCTGATCAGAATGGGTTTATGGTGGTGAAAGGACCCAGACATGATTGAAAATAGGACCTTGCTTGAGATAAAAAATAAGTTCTTACGTAAGACACTTGAGATGAATATTTATATAAATAGAAGCGCAAAGGAAGAAAGAGGGAGGGAAGACTGTAGTCTTGATCAGGCATGTGAACGAGTGGAGAGAAACAGTGACTCTGGGAAAGACAAGCCCTCTGGAAAAGTTAATTATTTTTTATTATAGAATGGTTCCCTTCTTCTAGGCTTTGAAGCAACTTTTTTTTTTTTTTCTGACAAGACAGAGTATTTGGCCATTTGACTCGAGCTTGTCTTCCTAACATAAACAAGATGAATACTTTGCCTTGTGCATTGTGATGCTGTGGTTTGACAGATCCAACTGAGACTCAGGAGATCACAGCTTTGCTTTCATCTCTGTCACTGGCCTGCAGAGTGACCTGGGCCAAGTCATGTCATTAATCTTTGTCTCATTTACCCGCCTTAAAGTGGGGTTAGTGGGAATAGTCTACCTTTTTTTTTTTTGGCCTGTATTGGGTTCCCCTCATAAAAATAATGGGTTCAAGCTTGTGTGGAAAAGTCTAGTGATGCCTCATCACATATATTGAAATACTTATTTTAATGTAGCTAAGCTGATAGGCACTGAGTGGCTGCTCTTTGTCCTGATCACTGGAAATATTTTATAGCACTCAGTGCTGGAAGCCCTGTAGACTACAGGATCACTGGAAAAGGACTATTCCTATGGTGCCTTCAGGGGGTCTCATTCTTTGCTGCCCTGCTCTGTTGAGGGTTGGTGGGCTGCTAGCATGAGGCTGCATCTTTGACAAAGCAACAAAACATCGATACCACCATGTAGCACAGCATGGTGTAGTTCAGAAGTGCCTATACTGGCTTTGACACTCATTCCAGCTGGAGCTCTACTTGACCTAATTTTCCCTGCTTTTTCAGCATGAGCACAGCTAATGCCCCTGAAGTGTTTCCAATACTTGCACTCAGAGATTTTGTGCACTGTGCAGTGCAGTGCCGTTGGCATTTCCCAAGCAAACCAGATGCTCGGCAGCTCTGAATGGTTATATTTACACTACATTTTCATCCTAGGCTTGAGCCCTGGGCTTTGGCTCCACACACCCCACACCCTCCTATTTTGCCCAAGCTGATCTCAGCTGCTGGGAAGCGGTTCACAGCATCGTGCCTGAGTGTGGCGGGGGCCTGACCTCGCTGCCCTCTCTTTCCTCTCCCTCCCCATGCACACCTTCATTTGCTGAAGCAAGGCTGACCTGAGAGGTTTAGGCTGCCCGTGCAAGAAAGAGGGCACTTGAGCCTGGACTGAGATTGGGAATGGGAGACAAATTGGAGTTCTGACCATGGCTTGGAACATGGGATAGCTGACACTACACAGCTCTTTTTGGCAGCTGCTAAACAGAGGAGGCTGGTCAAGAATAGGGCCTTTTCCAGGCAGACTTACTCCCATATGCATATCGACCCCCAAAACATAAACATAAGGCTGAAACACAGCTTGGGATGATGTTTTCCTTTCCTTGTACCGTGTGCCTCTACTTCTCTCTCTCTCTCTTTTAGGTGACTGCTATTTCTCTTTGCAATGCTATGAAAGAGCAGCCCACATGCTGGGCATCAAATGGAGATTATATGGATTCACATCGCAGCAATTTATCTTTTGCTTGCTTGTTTGAGACTCGAAGTACCAATCTGGTTTTTAATACCTCGGGTACTACTAAATTTGAAGTGACTCTGAGGGATAGATACACAGATTCATAAAGCTTTTTACATAGCCTCAGCTTTAATATAGATGGATGTCTGTCTGTCTTTATTCCTCCCTGTAAAAATCTTAGAGTATGTAGGTGAACAGCAAGTCAGGCTTTTGGGTAGTCTGGCTGGGATCTGTCACACTCCTCAGAGGCTTCGCACCCACAGAGAAGTAAATATGATTCTGTATGGATTTTGTACACAGTCTTAAAGCTATTGGGCAAACAAAAATAAATTCAGAACTACACGTTACCAAGCTTGATTTTCATTTCAGCTGGTGTTATTATGAGAAGCCCAGAGCTAAACAAGCCAGGTTTGATATTAGAAGCAGCATTAAATCATCCCATTTATGCAAGCGCCAAGCAAACACATATTCCTTATCTTAAAAACTGTTGGAAAGGGGAGGGGCCGACAACGGTGTGATTGGCTGCAGACAGCAGCAAAAAGTATGTAATGAAACTAACCTTTAGAGCTGGCGAAAGATGGTGATGCCAAAACTATGTTCTTTTGGTGTCTGAATCACCTACCTAGACATAGCCATAAAGTGCCTTGTGTAGGCGGCTTCCTTCCCACTGCTGCAACACCTCGCCTGCCCGAGCAGGGCACACGGGGAAACTGAAATTTCACTACCCTTGTTTGACAGTCTGTAGCTGATGGCTTTAAACAGTCCTAAATACTGTCATATAAAAATAGTCTTTAAAGTGTGCTTGAGAATGCGAGGAAACTAAAAGTTTGTGGGTTTGGTTTTTTTTTTTTCTTCCTGGCTCTTTCCCAGTGGTAGTTATAGGCACTGTGTGTATATGCAGGCATGCAGTCACATGATCTCCCCTTAAAATGAGGGAATAAAAAGTATGGGAAGGCCTCCCGGTGCATAAAAAGTGGGAAAGTAAAAAAAAAAAAAAGGAAGAAAAAGAAGAAAAAAACCCCAGAAAATAAAATGCTTAGTATAACAGTGGGGCTGTATTCTGTTAATTGCTTGCAGCCTGGACTCCAGTGAAATGGGGAGTGGAACAACTACTAAGGGATCAGGCCCCGCTCTGCTTGCTTTGCTACTAGGCCATTTTTGGGGTGCAGGTAGATGGGGCAGGGTGTGGCTTGGCCTGATCCCAGATCCCTGGGTTTCTTCTGCTGAAAGTGATCAGTCTCCAGTCCTGGGATGCTGTCTGCACCACGGACATGGGAGATGAGCGATGTGTACCTAACTGTTACTAGGCTGGCTTTGCTTGTTGTGCCTCCTTCCAAACAGATAGCCCTTCACGTTTTGGGCATGGACTGCAGCCTGACCTGGAGATGTAGGGATTTAGGCATGTGCTTGGGGCTTTCCCTAGTTAGAGCTGGAACAACTAGCAGATCAGACTCCGCAAAGCAGTAATACCTGAAAAAAGCTACTCTCTAGATCCTTAATTATTGCTGTTCCACTGGGAACCTCTCCATTTATTTTGGCTGAGTTTGCTGACTGTCAGAAATATAACTAATTAGCAGATGTCTATCAGCAATTAGACTCCCTGGAACACTTTTCTGAGCTCTTTACACAAATGGGTCACATCCATTGCTAGTTCAGGGAAGACTTTCCAGACTCCCCCCATGGCCACAGCCAGGAGTTGAACGGCTTCAGTTACACAGCTACTACAGTAAAGCTGCCCCAACTTTAAGCACTTAACTGGGCCACCAAAGTTGTCCAAGGCTTCTTCCATTGCCCAAGGTCAGAGCTAGGCATCTCCAGCCCATGATTTGCATGTAAGTGGTCTGGATCACAGGGGGCAACAGTGCAGCAGCAATCCTGAGTGCAGAACACAGCAGATCTGCTTCTGCACCAGCCGACAGATGAATTTTGGGAGGATAAATCCAGTCCCACCAGTAGATTAGCTCTGAGTTGGGACATATTATAGTTCTCTGAGGGCATTACTGTGTAGATTTCTTTTCCTGAGGCTGTTTAATAGAAGCTTCATTATGGGAGGAGGTGATACAGGGCCATGTAATTTCAAAGGAGAACAAAGCTTGATGTAGAGGTGTGAGCAGAATCCTGGCAGCTGTCTGTAGTCAGGCTGATTAGATAACATTTCTCAGACAGTTTTCATTAGAAAATAAGTCTTTGCATTGAGTTCATTTTTATTTTTTGCAAAATAATGTCAAGTTCTGTGGAATTCCCACAGGAGAAAATATTTTTAAAACACAAAGGGATTTAGGATGCCATTTCAAAATTTCAGTTTGAAACTTGAAAATTGTATCTGTACTGCTTCTCTATGCATTTTTCAAATATCTGTTTTGCATACTCATTCTTTCATGACATCACTTTTGAAATGTTCTAATTTTAATTTTAGCACAATAAAACAATCTGCTGGATATCAGTGAAACGAGGAGTCAATGTGATTCACGAAAAGAGGTAATTAGTTCAGTGTAATTGTCCTTAATAATTGAAAACAGACAAATACCAGGATATTCCAATGACCAGTTGCTGTTACACTTAGATATACCTCGAGGAACAAATTTTATATGGTGTTTATAATATAAAATAATTTTTAAAACCTACATAGAATCCAGAATTATTTTTGAAAGCCAGGTAAGAAATATTGGAAGATTAAAAAAAATCCAAAACAAATCAATTATTTTTGAAAGCCCGTTTTTTCCTCTTTTGGCTGGAATTCTACTTCCGTATTTGAAATTGAGCCTGCAGGTAAGTAACCTCCAATAAATCTGGCTGCAATAGTTTAAAACCGTGGTGCCCCAGCTCTCTTCTTTCTGCTGGTGGAGATAACCATCCTCAGAGTTCAACAAACTTAGCTTAACCCCCTTATTCCTTTCCCCAACACACTGCACTGGTAGGTGTAACTAAAGGTGCCACAACTGCAAAAGAAGGGGCTGGAGCAGGGTCTCACATTGCACCCTGTCATTCAGCCTGCCACAGAAGCAGTAACCTGCAGCAGAAGAATACAGCAAGTAGCTGGAAGCAAAGCATTTTAGCTGGTCCTGGATGCTCATCCGCCTCTGCCTGGTAGTTTGCATCCCATAGCCAGCAGCAGCTGCAGGCAGATCTCATCCTGCCTTTGTCTTAATTTCCCCTTTTGTAAAGAATGTAAGTAATAATGCAGCTACCTACCTCAGAGGAGTGCAGGAATTAATTAATGTTAGTAAAGTGCTTTGAAGATAAGATCTAAGTATTATTATTAATAATTTACCTGCAATTTGCTCTGTGCCTTAAAAGACAGAAATAATTTACCATGAAATGATGTGATACTACCTAGAGCTATATTAAGGTCTTGAATGGATGTGAAAGGCTTACATTACCCTTAATGTAAACTACTATGTAGAGGTGCCAAAAGGCAGAACTGGGCTTTATGTAAATACCCAGTCAGGACCTCATTATATCACACAGAATTAGTATTTATAAGATACAAAGATCTTATGAATTATAAGTTACCCATTTCCTGGAATATACAGAGAGGTGCAGATTTTCAAAGGACAGCGTCTTTAAGAAAGGTAAAAACTAATTCATAATATGCATTTAAAGATAATAACAGAAAAGTCTGAGAGGTAACACACTTGATGTTTTCCTTGGTTTCCTCAGACTGACTCAATGACACCCTTTGCATAACTAATCTCCCACTGTTTACCCCATTCATTATTCTAATGAGACACTAAGTTTAATCTTCATTGGAAATACTTGCTTTGCCAAAAAAGGGAAGACTTAAGCTTCAAAGGAACCAGATTCAGTGCTGAAAAGCCAAGAGACCCATGAACAGAAGCAGAGAGACCAAGAGACACATGACAGCTCCTCCTGTCAGAGGAACCAGAGAGAGGAGAGCCATGTGCTCACCTGGCATCCTTGGCTTTTAGGAGAGAAAATGGGGCAGCCCTGGCAATGCCTGATCCTTCCTGCACTTGGAGAGCAGAGGGATTCTCACAAGAAGAGCCGTACATGGCTCACATACCTCTGCTCAGCTATGACCCACGCTGCAATAACTTGCCATGGAGTCAACTTTTCTTTGCGTGATCAATGAAGATAAGCTACCAGCAACTCTTCATGAATCTCTCCTTTAAACCTTTTCTGGGGATCAAGACACATTTTACTTCTATAGTTTATGAAGACACAGCCCAGAGGTATCAAAGGGGAGAGAAATATACCTGTCTGAATAAAGGATTCTCGGCAGCCGCCACAGCTATGAGACGAAACAGGTTGACTCTGGTGTCAGTAGAGAATATCTTCTCTCTCAGTCTGAGGGCCAGGCTCTGGGCAAATTTCATGTACAGAGCATAGCAAGAAGCATGAGGAAGTTGTAATATTTTTAATAGCTGATAAGCTTTGTCCAACTTTTTATTATATCTGTGACATAACATCTTCCTGAAGCCTTATCAAATTTATATCTCCAAGGTTAACTAAAGGTAATACTAATGAGGATGAAATGGCAGGGATGATGAACTCTAGCTGTGAAGAGAAGGTGAGAACACAAATCATTTGACTGTAAGCAAGTCTCCACAGAGGGAAATGGCAGTGTTAGTGTAACAGATTAGACAGTCCTCAAAGGACCACACTGAGGAGCTGGAATGGACACCCTAAGGCACCATGACGTGAACCAAGTATCTCCAATCCTTGGTGGCAACAGGGACCTGATTTTTGCCTGCCTCAAGACAGAGACATAATTATCATCTCTCATTGTTCACTTAACAAACCAAAGCAGTGGAAAAACCTTCTCTGGTTGTAGTCTGCAGATTTTTGTACCTGATCAAATGATTCATGACTGAAGATTTAGGTCAAGCTAAGCAGATTTAGCTTAAGGACCTGACCACTGTTCTTAAACTCTGTTCTTAAATCTGTTCCATTTGGGTGTGAATGGTAATATGAGTCCCTGTCACAGCAGTACAGCTTATGTGATAGCAGACAACAAAGAAGATGTGATAGCAGACAACAAAGAAGTATCACGTCCTCTTTTAAAATAAGAATGGTGTTATAGATGTTTCACATAGTCATTAGCTAACATTTAAAGGGATTATGAAGCAAGTTTTCCACTAAGGAACTAAAAATTGTCATTAATGCCATGCTTCTCAGAGCCTTCATAGCTCACCTTTGGGATGTGTTCAGATCAAAGTGCTCAGGAGAAAGTTAATTTGCAAATAACAATATTATGTTGGTAAATGTTATTTGTGCAATTCCAGTTTTACCCAGAAGAAAGCAATGGTACTCAAAGCAGTCCATGACTGCTTTGGTTGCCCTTCAGAAAATATTCTGGGAACTAGAATTTCCCCAAAAGACCAAGAACCAGAATACCCACCGTCAAGTCCTCTACTTCCACCCAATTCAGAATACAGATGTGAAACTTGACTAACCCAGCAAAATACCCAGCTATGACATTATGAAGTTAGTTCCTGTTTTTTTCTGTGTTTCACTTTGTGTAGGTATTAAAAATTAATTAGGAAAAGTGAGTTGGAAACTTGGTCATAAACGATCATAAAATATCAAAGATACATGTTCTATTTGCTCATCTGCATCAGGATGCAACTGCTGGCTTTTGGCTCAGTCTCCATCTCTGGCTGTGACCTAAAATCCTACTGTGGGCTTAGGAAATCTTCCTGATAAAACTTTCATAGGAACACTGATGTTTTTATGACAGAAACCTCTGTTTCAGCAAATAAATCTTTTTCTGCAAGTCCTAATTTTTCTGCAAAACAGTTAGTTTGGGACAGCTGCAAGTATAGAACTTGCTGCAGAAAATGACCCAGTCTGATTTCTTTGTCACCGGTGGTCTTCATTCGTCATCTTTATTCAATGGTTACTGGCCTTTTTGGTGGACATAGTGTCACTGGATTTTGCCAAGACAAAGCTTCTTTCCATTGCTAGATCCACAGATCCACATTCAGTGGTCAGAGATACCACAGGTGTCAACTGTCCTTGTTGCTTCTCAAATCCACATGCAGCCATTTGGTGAAGTGGTCATGTGGGGCAGACTCAGGTGCCACCAGGCTGCAGGTATTTCTTCAACTATTGACACTCATGATGACACTATCGCCCATTGCTCAGGTCAAGCGTTAACTGTATTTTCAAACAGCTCTTTGCATGTGGGCTCAGGTAAGATGGGCAATAGTCAAGAAAAGAGATAATTTTGCTGAGTTTGTAGTGAATTACAGTAGCAGGTGTCAGTGGAGTTGAATGCGCACAGCCATGATGTACCGGTTCGGCTGATTTTTAGATGCCTCTTGTGGTACTAAACTGCCTTATACTGACATTTGTGATTTGTTTTCAATAATCTCTACCTAGGTAGCAGAATCTGTCTGGTCCTCGTGGTCAATGATACAGACTCAGTCATTCATACTTTCATTACCTTGGAGCTGGATCTCAGCCATCTCATATGTCGAGCTCTTAGGTACAGAGGCTGCTGTCAGCCCCTCAGATTGGTCTCCACCCTTTCCAGTGAATTCCCAAAGTCGATTGAATCAACTGTCTTCTGGTATTATCTTCAGTGTAACACACCCAGGATGCTTAACGTATATCAGATAACAGAGCACAGTGCAGGAATCTCTGTCTTAGCAGAGGGAAATAAGTCTCTATATGGTCTGCCACCTCAGTGGAGGTTGGGGAAGGAGACCCATGCGGCAGCAAATGTGCAAGGGTTATTGATTAGAAACCACAGAATTGCATGAGAATGGTCACGTAATAATTAGGGCTTCTCCCCCAAAAATGTGGCAGGATCAATAGCCCAACTGAAGTGCATTTACTGTACCGATGCATGTGTCATGGGCAACAAACAGGAAGAGGTGGAAGCCATTGTGTAGAAGGAAAATTATGATTTAGTTGCCATCATGGAAATATGGTGGGATGACTTGCACAACTGGAATGCTGCAATGGAAGGCTATAAACATTTCAGAAGGCATAGGCAAGGAAAGAGAGGTGGTGGGGTAGCCCTGTATGTTAGGGAGTGTTTTGATTGTCTAGAGCTTAATGATGTCAATGATAGGGTTGAGTGTTTATGGGTAAGAATCAAGGGGAAGACCAACAAGACAGGTATCATAGTGGGAGCCTGTTATAGACCACCTAACCAGGATGAAGAGGCAGACAACATATTCTGTAAGCAACTGGGACAAGTCTCACAATTGCTAGCCCTTGTTCTCTTGGGGGACTTCAACTTACCAGATGTCTGCTGGAAATACAATACAGTGGAGAGGAAACAGTCTAGGAGGTTCCTGCAGTGTGTGGAAGATAACTTCCTAACAGCTGGTGAGTGGGCCAACTAGTAAAGGTGCCCCGCTGGACCTGGTCTTTGTGAACAGAGAAGGACTTGTGGGTGATGTGATGGTTGGGCATAGCAATCACAAAATGAAGGTTTGGTTCTTAGAGAAGGAGGGGGGTCAGCAGAACTGCCACCTTGGACTTCTGGAGGGCAAACTTCGGCATGTTTAGAAGCCTGATTGACGAAGTCCCTTGGGAAGCAGTCCTGAAGGACAAAGGAATCCAGGAAGGCTGGACATTCTTCAAGAAGGAAATCTTAAAGCCGCAGGAGCAGGCCATCGCTATGTACTGAAAGACAAGCTGGTGGGGACTGGTCTGGCTGAACAGAGGGTTGGCTGGAGGTTAGCAAATATGACGCCCAACCACAAGAAGGACTGCAAGGAGGATCCAGGGAATTACAGGCCTGCTTGTCTGACCTCAGTGCCTGGGAAGATTATAGATGGATGGATCAATGGGCTGAGGCCGATGGTATGAGATTCAGCAAGGCCAAGTACCGGGTCCTGCCGGGTGGCCAAGAAGACAACAACATCCTGGCTTGTATCAGAAATAGTGAGGCCAGCAGGACTAGGGAAGTGATCACCCCCCTGTACTTGGCACTGGTGAGGCTGCATCTTGAATACTGTGTTCAGTTTTGGGCTCCTCACTACAAGAAAAACATTGAGGTGCTGGAGCATGTCCAAAGAAGGGCAACAAAGCTGATGAAGGGTCTAGAGCACAAGTCTTATGAGGAGCAGCTGAGGGAACTGGGGTTGTTCAGCCTGGAAAAAAGGAGGCTGAGGGGAGACCTTATCACTCTCTACAAGTACCTCAAAGGAGATTTTAGCGAGGGGGCAGTCAGTCTCTTCTCCCAAATAACAAGTGATAAGACAAGAGGAAACAGCTTCAAGTTACGCCAGGGGAGGTTTAGATTGGATATTAGGACAAATTTCTTCACTGAAAGGGTTGTCAAACATTGGAACTGGCTGCCCAGGGAAGTGGAACTACCATCCCTGGAGGGATTTAAAAAGTGTGTAGATATGGTGCCTAGGGCCATGATTTAGTGGTGGTTTTGGCAGTGTCAGGTTTACGGTTGGACTTGATGATCTTAAGGGGCTTTTCTAACCTAAAAAATACTATGATTCTATGGTAGTATGTAGCCTACTACTTCTTCTTAAATAATAAGGTGGTTGTGGTAGCGAAAACCAAAACTTAGACAGAGATGAGAATAAGAAGAATTAAGGCATCAGAATGAAAAATCTGTTACTCTCATCCACAGTGCAAAGTGGAAAGGGAGGGAAAATTTTCTTTACAAAAGGAAGTAACAGAAAAGGTGAAATTGTTTTCAGACCCAGAAGAAGGACTTTTGGGGGCTTTGCTGTTCTTACTGTACTAACATTTCTGATGTGTTCAATCTGATTTGCAATTTACTTTCATTATAAACTTTTACTGTCAGCCCTACGTTCATACTCAGTCTCCTCAAATGCTTCATTATGTCTCAGTCTTTGTTATATTGAAGCACTTGCTGTCAGAAAAATAACTTGGGTTGTCACTACGTGATTGGTATTCATGGCAGCCATCTCTGAAGATATCTGGAGCAATCAACCTCATGCAAACAGTGATACTGGCTGGGCTGGAATTCTCCAGTTGTCCATCGATCCAGGTGTCTCAGGGGCTACTGGGATGCAATGGGATAGAAATAACAATACCTTTCTTTTTTCAACTGTTTTACTAGGTCTGTATTGGGATTTTAAATTGATTTGATTACACTATTCTAGGTGCAGGTATTTTTTCTGGATACATTAAAGAACTGAAAATGGAGCTTCCATAGCAGTATAAACACGTTTCTGCATAATAAAGATGATACCATGACATCTTTCAAGCAAGGCAACCCTCTGGGGAGTGCTCAGGTTGCACATTTTTAGCTCTGATCCTCTTGATTTTCATATAAGGGTAGCTTTTCAGTAATTAGGGTAAAATACTCTCTAGACACATCTGAGCTGTCTGCTATTGTTAACTGAACTTGTGGAGAGGAGTCTTGCTTAAGCTGTAATAACACTATATTTGTGCTAACAGCTCAGTGACATCAAAGAAAAAGAAATTAAGATTAAATAAAATAAGGCCATAAGTAACTGGAAAGCTTGTGTTTTTTTTCCTGTCATGCAATTGCAATAAATAGAATTGTGCTGTGACAAAAGTGAATGCAAAATGATATTGCAGGACACACAATAAGTCACTTATTGGGAAAATAGCTGTGTGTTCTGAAAGGAATTCTGTGTCTTCTTTAAATGGATGATTATGATTATTGTTAGTATTATTGTGGGACTGTAATACTCGTAAAAACAATCACTGACATATTGGAGACTTCTACCCAAGAGGGGCTCTGGGAGTATGTATTTTTGTATTTTTTAGTTACATAGGATGCTAGTAGGTAGAGCTCTACACAGAAATGATATGACAAGGTTCAGATGCTGGTTTGGATGCTGTTTTCATTTTAAACATAGGAAGTCAAAGGTTTTCAAATTTGTGAGGTGAGTGAGTGGATTAGGAACCAGAGCAATCCCACTTCCACTGCAATCGGACTTCTGCTGTGGAGAAGCAACAAAAAGTCATTCATAGCGTCTGCTGAATAAGGAGTCTCAGAGTTTGGAAACTGCCAGTTTCGGGACTTCCAGCTTCCCAGTTCCTTGTCAGCTCCACTGTAACTCAGCATGCCTAAAGCCCAGGACCAATGAAAGCCTAAATGCCTTGTGACAGGCAGGAGCTGGGGACCTGGAGGCTTTGAAGCTTGGAAGCTTGGTATCCAACAGGGTCTGGGCTGCCCATCCCTCATCAGCCTGCCAAGCAAGCAAACTGTCAAGCAAGGGGGAATTCAAAACATGGGGCTTCTTGACCTCCAGCTGGAAAGGTGGCCTGGTAGGAAGCCAGGCAAAGTTTTCAGGCAGGTTTTGAAGCCTATCAGTGGTTTCACAGCAACTTAATTGCAATTAAACTGTCTCAAGAAGAATTTTATTTTTGATGAATAGCCAGTTCTTCTGTAGGAGGGAAAAAGTAAACTAAGCAGGGAATTTCCAGTTAGCTACAATAATAGGCCTGTTGCTCACGGAATGTGGCACTTGAAGTAAATATTTTCCAGTAAGCGCAGTGGTGGGGGTGAGAGGATGAGTCTTTCTATTGGTAGGTAACAGGTAATCCCACTCACAAGTTACTGATGGGTGCCTTAGAAATATGTAGTGGTGGTGCTTTGGTATTAGTGCAGCCAGGGTTGCAGGTAAGTGATTTGTAATGAAGATGTTGTAGGCAAAAATGGCTGTGCTGACCCCATGGCTTCTGCTGAAGGGATTGTCCCATTCACCCCTGCCCATTCGCTTCCCTTGTGCCCTCTCCAGCTCTCCTCCAAGCCGTCAGCAAGCTGATTCAGCTCACTGAACTGACAGAGGGTAGTTACTTTCTTTTTTTCTCAATGAGTTTTCTGCCATCATTAGGATAGTTGCAGTTAGAGGTGGAAGCTGGAACAGGGGAGGAGGGGAAAAGCAGGCAAGGGGGACCTGTTTTCTAGTTCCCTTTCCCAGGGCCAGGGAGCCCTCCAAGCCACATCCCCTATGGCCAGCGATGCATACATGGACTTGGCTGTCTGTGCACAAACAGTCTGGGCTTCAGCATGAATTTCTAAACCTATCTTCAGGTTTCCTCTTTAAAATTAATCTTCCCTTGCCAGTTCTTCTCAACACACTGTAATTGTTATGCTTGTCCTCATAATTCTTGGAAAAGTCTGTAGGACAGAGATTACAGACAGGTCTGTAACGCAGAGGTCACAGACAGGTCCTGTTTTCACACGCCTCAGTCCCATCTGTGGATTCTCTTGGGTACCTTTGTTGACTCTGGTAGAATTACTCTGTTATAAAAGGTAGACAAAAGGCACGAAAAAGTGATATCCTATTGCAGTCTGCTGACAGCAATGAGATATGTCCATAGGAAAGCAGTGAGCTTTCTGTAAGACCATTGACACTGGAAACACATGGATTATAGATTTTTTCTCATTAGTCTCATTTTTCAGGACACAGATAATTTAGTGTATCTCAGCTCAGACAGCAATATTCAACTTCCCACCACTAGCATAAATCTTGAGTAAACCTGAGTTATTCTCTTAGTCTTAAGGCAAACCAGACCCCATATTATTTTGTTCTTTTCTTTTGATATGTGGCCATGAGACTGAATATGTCATCAATGACATCAGGCAAGAGCTGGAAAAGGTTTTGTTTGTTGAGTCAGTCTCTCTCCGAGAACTGTTTGATTTTGTTTGGGGCTGTAGCTAACAGACCCTGCACTGCATGACTGTTTAGGTTGTGTCACATTTTTTCATGATTAGCAGTTCTATGATTTTTGGGTTTAGGTGTTTTTTTTTGGGGTGTGTTTTTTTTTGTTGTTGGTTTGGGTTTTTTTTTAATGCCACAGTATTTCAACTCCCCTCCTCCAGCTGATTCTAGTTACTTCAAAACTGGTTGGAACTTATTGCCTTGGTTAAGAAATTGGGGCTGTCAGCACTGGCAGAATTGAGAATGACTTGGAATAATCAGTGCGTATATCCTTTTAATGTTACATGGAAAAGGCAGAAAAGTGAGAATTTTAAAAACTATGAAGAAAAATATTGTTCTCATTGCAGCTTGAGGACTGTCCTGTACAAAGATTCTGCCCTGGCACAAGTGTATCCATAAGAGTTAGTATTTTTAACTAGATCAGTGCATTCTCTAGGATGAGCCAAAGGACAATTATACAGTTTTAGCCCCTATGAGTGTGAGTCTTGTCTAAACAAAAGATGCCTGTGGAAGGAAGCCCTGCATGTTGCACAGATACCACTGAACACATCTTGAAAAATAGAAGGGAATCACAGAATCACAAACTGGTTGAGGTTGGAAGAGACCTCTGGAGGCCATCTGGTCCAACCCCCCTGCTCAAGCAGGGCCACCTAGAGCAGGCTGCCCAGGACTGTGTCCAGACAGCTTTTTAATATCTCCAAAAATGGAGACTCCACAACCTGCCTGGGAAATGCTCCTGTCCCTTAATCATCTTTGTAGCCCTTTATAGAACTCTCTCCAGGACCTTCACGTCCCTCTTCTACTGGACAGCTTGAACAGAACTGGACCCAGCACTCCAGGTGTGGCCTCACCAGTGTGGAGTAGAGGGGAAGGATCACCTCCCTCAATCTGCTAGCAAAGCTTGTCAAATGACGGAGCAGTGACAACTGTTGGGAAAACCTGCTGTTTTTCATCAAACCCTAGCTCCTAACTCCTGTCGTGTTATGTGTGAATCCCAGCTATCATACAAAAAAGCTGTCATATACGCTGAGATAAACCCTGAAAAAGAAACCTGAAGAGTTCAAGAGCCAGACAGTAAAATAAAAGAATAAAAATCCAAAATTAATTTTCCCTTTAAAAATCTCAGGGCAATTTTAATTGAATCCATGATTTTGGGGCTTCCTGAAACTTTAGGTTACTTGAATTTACCAATAAGAACTTCAGGACAATGGAGCAAACATTTTTCTGGAAGGTGTATGAAATCAAACCTCAAGTCTTATTCTCAACCAAATTCAATCCTAAAAAGATTTTCAGTGTGGTAGGAATATTATTGCTCCAAGCAGCAGGACAGAGGAGTTGTTTGGTTGGGTTTTTTTTCACCAGGCACTTCACCAAGAGAACATGGTCTTTACAAACCTATAAGAACTATTTGTTTGGAGTCAGCAAGTGAGTTTTTACTAATTCCCAAAGTCTCAAGAGAACAGTGAATTTTATGCTAAATTTATTCATAGACTAGATGTACCTTTTTATAAAGTGCATAATAATTCTGATTTGTATGTTCAGATAATACCATCTGCTCAGACTTGCAAAGGTATAGGCAGGCTCTACTCCTATATCTCTAGGGAGGACCTCTGCCTCCTGCATTTATTTTTTTAAATTTAATTCATTTTGGGGGGGATAGGGAGGGAGAAAAGGGGTTATCAATTTGTAGAGCAGTTCTGAAAACATGGAGGAAAATTCAATTGCCTCTTGCTTGATGCAGCTGTAAGGCTGTTCAGTTAAAAAAAAACACCCACCAACAAGAAAAAAACAAACCCCAAACAGATAAGCAACATTTGTCTCCTGGATAGACTGTGACATCTACTGTAATAATTTTTATTTTTTTTTATTTACCACAGGCATTCCCCAGTGACAGAAGCCATTTTGCATTGACATAATGTGTAATATTCGCAAGAGCGAAGGTCCAGCATCCCAGACCACTGGCCTGCTTCTTGAGCTGGATCACTTATGGAATAAAAGAGTGTTTCATGTCCTGAAAGACCATATTTTGCTGTAGCATGTCTATCATGTTAACAAGGGAGACTGGAAATATGACAACTTTTTAGAGCACCTTGTGCCTCCAACTTTCAAGGCACTTTGCAGGGACAGGGCTTAAGGGGCAAATGTATGAGAGGACTCATTAGTACCCCATGCTCTTCCTCAGCTGCTTCTGTTGCAAAATGCAGCAGGTACTGATTTCCCTTGTAAAGCGCTCTGAGGACAGGGGAAACACATGGTCTGAGTGGGAGACCATTCTGATAGAAATAACTGCAAGGAGAAAAGTCCTGCCACACAGTGTCTATAGCCTCAGGCTCCAATCATGCAATGTATTCAGCACACACTGCACTTTGCGGTCTCTGAGCAGTTCAGCTGACTTCAGTGCTGCCTGAAGTGTGCCTCCAGAGTGCCTAAAGTTAAATACATCCAGGTAAGTCTTTGACAAGTCATGGGCCAAGTGCTGCAGCCTTGTGAAATTCCCTTTGCTGTGGATCTCTGGGTCTGTGGGGAACTCTTCTGAAACAACAAAATCACTTCTGATGCCAGGCTCTACCTAATGATGAAAAGGCAGAGGTGAATAGAAAATATACAAAGGAGAGAGAAGGCAAGAGTGAAGCACATGGGAATATCTCCTGTGGCTGGCGGGAAAGGAAGGGTCTCCAGTATTCCACATGGGGTGGCTGAAAGAGCGTAGGCATCACTGGGAACATGTATGCACACAGATATGGAGAGGCTGAGCTTGCCATGTCCAAAGGCGAGTTCCAGTTCGGAAACTACAAGTCTGTATTAACAAGGCTCTGGGCTTGACCCGATATAATCCTGAATACTCATGTACATATACCTCGGCAGACCTAGCCTGCGCACAACTGTTAGCTGAGACATGAGTGGATCAGCCAAGTACAGTGGTAGAGATTTGGGTGCCAAATCGCCTTTCCAATCATTCCTCTTTGGGAGGCAATTCACTTGCAGATTTGCTGAGCGTCTCCCATTCACACTGTGTCCCATTGGACAGATGTCTGGGCTCTCTTCCTACTTCCTACTTGTGATTCAAAGGAACAGAAACCAGAAAATTATTATGTTTTTAGATAAGAGATGGTTTTAGAGAACTGATGTGATTTTTCTGAATGTTTTGAACTGGCAACATTGCATCTAGATTAGCCTTTCCTACTGTGAAGTTCCTAGCTTGAAAACCCTGAGGATCTCAATTCAGATCCGCATATACCCAGGCAGATAAACTTAATGCTGTGCAATGCTAATGTATGTGAGTCTTTCAGAGGAAACAACAGCAGTAATCAGATTCTCCTTTTAAATCTTTCTTCTTAAACAGGTCTCTAGCGAGACCCATGTCTCACTTTTGAGCTTAATGAAATCCCAGAAATGGTTGGTGTTATGGCCAGGAACAATAATATCTAGATTTAAAATCCCTCCCAAAGATAAATCCTTTTGCTTGGCCCACTTCTGCAAGGGGGACTGAATGATGTGAGTTATTGCCCTTCCAATACCAGCAGCGCTTATTGTGATCTGGGCGTCTTTAGGCACAAGGGTCAGAATAGAATCATAGAATCGCTTAGGTTGGAAAAGACCTTTAAGATCATCAAATCCAACTGATGTGGGCATATGTTACTAATCTCTCCTTGCAGCATGGAAAATATGTATTCAGAGTAACAGACACACTCCTGACATGGCAATGGGTGAAGACACCAGCAAAGTAATAGTGCTTTTGAAGAGTTTTTCCACCATTTTGACAATAGAGATGGGAGAGGGAAAAGAAACAGAACGAAGGAGGAAGATGAGAAAAGGGAGGAGAGCGAGAAGAAAACGGAAACATATGAAACATAGAGGCCCAAAGGGGATTTGGGTCTTTCTAGAGAGGTGGTTTTCAATTGTTTTGCAAAATCTTTGTTGTCTGTAGACTGTTTCACAGGCATTGAAAGGAAGATATGGAGGAAATGCACATTAATTTAATTTCTAAAGCATTTTGTACATCTACTGAAGAACTGCTAGGTTTCCATAAGCCAAATAGTTGAAAACTGCTGCTCTAGATATTGGGCATGGAAACACTTCTCTTGCTGGCCATGCAGCTGTAAAAGTGATAAATGAGAAATGGAAAGAAACAGGCAGTTCCATAAGAATGCAGATTATCTCTGACAGGGAAGAGACAATGCACTGGCAACTCAGTAGTAGCTGAAGTAAATGACAGATAGAAACAAAGAGAGAAAACAGGTCTTAAAGGAGGGAAAAATAGCTCAGCACAATAATTTTTTCTTGATCTGTGGCTTTCATAATGGTGCAGTAGGCAACTCAGCCATCTCTGAACACCTAGAAAGAGAGTTCAATAATGAGACAGCTCTGGCACCGGCAGCAGCCAGCAGCTAGCAGCTGGGGATGGCAGAGTGATCATTTGTCAGCACCTGAAGCCCAGATCAATGCACGCCGCACTGGGTGAACAACAGAGTGATGGAGGGACAGGAACCTTAATTGGAGCTCACAGCAGGGTGAAATACCCTGGCTAGATTTATGAGTTTTTCCCATTACTGTTAAAAGTTTGAACAGTAAAAAATCATGTTTCCTCCTCTGTCTCTACCTGTGGGAGAGGAGGGGGCATCCGCAGAATGTCCCCTTTGGGGCATCCCTCAGCCCCTCCTGTTCCTTTGTGAGCTCAAGCCCTGAGCATATGTCTCCATCGGTGCGGTTAAGTGTCTCCTGAGTATTTATTCTTTCTGCTGTTTAGTTGTAAGTTAAATATAAATCTTAGTTCCTTTTCAGACTCCTGAACTGCCACAATCCTCTCTTACCCCCAGAGCTGAAAGAGCAATTTAACAGCCTTAACTAGATGTTATCATCATTTCTGTTTTGATGTGTTATTGCTAATTTGCATCCTGATTCCCTTACCTTCAAACGTAATAGAAGACAAGAGCTATTCCCTTTTATCCCCTTTTCTTTTTTTTCTCTCTCTTTTTTTTTTAATAGGGAGAAAGACATAAAGAAAGAGAAGAAATAAATACAAATACTGAAACAGCTCCAGATGAAAGGAAGTAAAATGACTGCCTGCTGCTCCCTCTTGAACTGACTGGCAGTAACTGAGTTTCTCCTTCCACTCTGGTGTGCAGGATTGGCTGTTGTTGGTAAGGTGGGACTCCTCTCTCTGCCCTACTTTTAACTCCTCCAGGTCTGGCCAGGAGACATGGCTGCAGCAGCAGCAGGTTTCTCAGGAGCTTGGGATACAGAATAAAATTACATGAGATGGTCCCTTGAACTTTCTCAGGATCATTGTGGGCCCAACCTAGCTCCTTTCTACCCCTCATAGACTTGAAAGGACTGTAGCTGCTGTGCAAAGACCAAGGACGTCTCATCTATTTTGTCCTTGTCACCTTCCTGGTGTGTTCCTTCAAACCCTTTCTAGGACAACTGAGCCAGAACCAGGTGGCCCTTGCAAGGTGGCATCACAGAACAGCAGCAGCAGAATTAAGGACAGAACGAAAAAATGACATTTCACATCTCCTGAGGTGTCCTTACACACCCAGTACATCTTGTAAGTGTTTGTGTCTGGAGTCTTCCTTCTTGGAAAAATACATTGTGCATGAGATGTGAGCTATGTAGTTAGGCTGCTGCTTCAACATGCCAAAGAAACCATACATCAGGCTGGATCTGTGGGAGGGCGTGAAGGTTTCTGAGGGGCTGTCTCCTCCATCTGCTTTGCCTGGTCTCATGGGGTGTGGAGACAAGGGAGTAGCTGCACGTCCCCTGCTCTCCTCTCTCGACAGACCTCTCTTTCTGAGCTGACACCAGTGGTAGGCACATCAGAGATGTCTCCCCTCCAACAGTGCTGCCCTTGCTCCCCCCTGTTTGATTCCACCCAGCTGCTGCTGGGGCTGACCCTGCTGCCCTCAGCGACAACAGGGGACCTGTGATTCCCCACGCACGTGATGTGCCTCCTGGTTTGGAGGCCATCAAGGCAGGTGCTCTATGCAAATTCTGTGCTCGTTAATGCCAGTGGGGTGCAAATTAAGCAAAGCAACGCTGCTCTTTGCTGAGCTCTAACTCTCTGGGGTACAGGACTCCCATATGGGGGAGGAACGGACCCCAGGCCCAGCCTTGCAGACAGGTTAAGCCAGGAACAAGTCAGAGAGGGAGTGGGAGACACCTCTGCCTGTGAACTGAATCCTCCCTGCCTGTGCCACCCCTCCACACTGAGTCCAGCCTTCACACCAATGAAACAGAACCCTGTTTAAAAACGCAGCTGCAGCCGTCACTGGCGCTTTTCCCTGAGCACAAATATTCCTTTGACAGTATGTCTGTATCGAGTTAACTGGCAACAGAACTGCTGTTCTCTCCAATTTAAGTGAAACATGCGAATCCCTTCATTTTGGACTTTGAGCCACAGACACAGCCATGCTCCCCCACAGTTCCCAGTCTGTGTTCCCACCCCCAGGACTTGCCATTCCCTTTCCCTTTTGCCCCCAGTGTGGGCATAGCTACCCCCGCCCTCGCCCTTCCCTTCCCAAGCCCTCTGGGCTTCTCCCCTCTCTTGCATTTTCCCAGATCAATCCCAGTGCCCTCCCACAGCATCACCCATTGTCCTTTTTTTTTTTTTTGTGGCTAACAAAGCAAATTTGACTGACTGCCTTTGCTACCTATTCAAAGCCATGCATTACAGACACAATGACTTTTATCTTTTTTTTTTTCTTTTAGTCTAATGGGTAAAGAGAAAAATCCAAAACACTCATTTACTTACTGAGAACTCAGGAAACCTAAACATCAGGAATCCTTAGAGAGCCAGGAGATGAGATATAAATTAAACAAATTACCCTAAAATGTTTCCTGACACAGCTCTAGGAAGTCTGATGTGCACAAGGGAGGCAAGCTGTGGGATGACAGCATCTCTATTTTCCTTGCCTTATACAACCACTGCTGAAACCAGATGTCCCAGCAGAAACTTTTTCAACAAAGAAACAACTTAAAACAGCTCAGCTTCCCCCACTGTGCTCCAAACACCCCTAACTTCTTCCCTTGGGAAGGAGGAAGGTCTCATCCAAGGAGGAAAACACACCTCTGCCTCAGACAGAACAAAACTCCCAGACTCGTCTCTGCTGGCCCTCTGCAAGTCCTTGCTTGTTTTGAAAATGGAGCTGTCTTTGTTGCCTGGTGGTTCTTGGGAACAATTCCTGAGCTAACTCTAGAGCCGCTAAAAGCCCCTCAGTACAAAAGTGCTTGCAACCCACAGGTGGTGGTAGGGAGTGAAAGCAGAGCTCCAAGACCCATGAATCCAACTGGCAATAGATAGATTAGGAATGTGGTAGACTTGGTTTGGAAGAGCAGGTGGGACCTGCCTTAGCTCTTGCATCTGTTGAAGGACTTGGGTCTCCACAGCAAGTAACCAGCTGCTGATTTCATAACACCTCCTTTTCTTTAAAATTGTGGTTGACACACCAGATGTCTTTGCTTGCATTGTCTTTCCTGATGTCCTTGAGTGTCTACTAATGGCCTCAGAGCTCCTGTCTCATGATTGTCCTCTATGTGACACTGTACACCTCACAGGCATTTTTTCTGAATCATGAAGATGCAAACACTAGTTGAAGCCACAAAATGCCGGTCTTCAGTTAGCAGAAAGTCTGTTCTAAATGGTGGCAAGAGCTGCCTTCCTTGCAGACACTAACCAAGCAGTACTGGGTTGTCCTCCCTCCTGATCTCTGGGGAGCAAGAGACTGAGACCAGTAACTGAACCCCTGTTCCCTCCTG
>NW_009647740.1:1448910-1451263 GCF_000708025.1 Charadrius vociferus
TGCTCTGTCATTAATAATTCATTTGTCATGTCATGTAATGACTTTCTTGATCATTATGAATTCATCTGGGGCTAATGTGTGTGTCATATCCACTGCGACAGGAGACAGTAAAGCAAAACAAACCAACCAGCCGACCACTATCTTTCTGTCTCTGCTTTATCCATTTGTATGTAATTGATTTGCAGTTGGTTGATTTTTCAATTTGGCTTTTCGAGGTTGGTTTGCAATTATTAATATCTTTCTTTTGAGTTTTGGGTTTTTTTAAAAAGAATCCGATTTGCATCTTTCTGTGACTACCTGCTGGGCATTCTCCAAATACACGGCATCATCAGACAACCCTTTTCCTTCCTTGTTTTTTCCTTTACTTACAGATATTTCCAAGAGCCAGAATCAAATACTCAAAGGGCTAAAACTATAGGACCAGATTTCTTCCAAAGTAGGTTATCTTCCTACTGAAATACTACAACAAATAGCCAAAACTTCACAACACTACAGTGCACAAAGTCTTTTGGAAATGTACTTTCTAGGCAATCATATGCTGGTGAAGATGTCAGGCTAATTGCTGTGTCCATAGAGTACTTTCCATTATGCAGTGCAAGAATCCCTTTGTCAGCACTCCACAGTAATATTTCATTGATCGGACCGTCTCTCAGAATGAGTAGGCTAAAAAACCAGCTTCTTCTTTCTGCCGAGAATGCAGCAGAAATGCAATCTGCATCATGGTCCTTTGTAGTAAGGATGTCTTTCTGCTACAAGTTTTACCAAGGCAATGCAAGCCACTGTGCAACTGACATCAACTCTTAGTCTTTGCAGTACTGAGCTAGTTAAAAGTGGTGATAAAACAAAACAAAGTGGAGTTAAAAAGTTTGGCATTTTATTGCCACTGCCCAAGTTATTCCCTGTCTCTGTTTCTTCTCAATATGAGGAAAAAAGAACCATTCAGAAATTTTAATCAAGTGTTGCTACTTAAACTGAAGTGAAGCAAGGTGCTTGTTTAGATGGTAGTAGATATAAACTCAGGGTATAATTTACCACTCTGCTGCAGCCTGCAGAAAATAAGAAAAGTCTTGGTTTACTCAGTACAAAGCAGAAGTGCCCCACACTTTAAAATCCTATTTTCTGGGCCTTCGTAACCTGCCTCCACAATTTTCTGAAGTATTTTCTCCACATTTCCCCAATAAACTAGCTCTGTTCCCTTCTCTTTTTCAGCCTTTCCTTCTCACTATGGAAGCCATGGCTGGCTGAACGTGCTGCGTGGCTAGACCTGGGAATGAACATCTCCCAGCCGTCAGTGAGTGAGTGGAAGACAAAAGCTGTGTCTCTGAGCCCATAGTTTGAGAGGGAAATAGAAACAGAGGCACATAGAGCCTCAGCACTGACAAGGACAGAGCTCAGGCTTGCTGCTGCACTAAGGTTGTGCCACCCAAACACAGCAAGCAGCTGTCTGGCCAGCACTGCTGTCAGTGGAGTCCCACAGGAGGCTTACATCCAGCAGTCAGGGGAAAAGTCAACAACAGACCAAGATGAAATATCTGTGTCCCATGGTTCCTCTGTATAGTATGCTATGTGGTGATGGATGTGATGGGTTTGGGTGTCGGGAATGTTTCTGCTGGGCAAGGCCCTTAGCCTGTGGTGCTCAGCTACTGCTGCCAGTCCATGTGAGTACCTGACCTGACATGAGGCAAGCCCAAATTCTTGCAGAGAGCTGCTCTTCCTTGACCTTGATCTTCTGTGCCACAAAAGCCAGATGATACAAGGCAAAGCAATTGCCAGCAGGTAGGCAACCCTGACAGTCACAGTATTACACCCAAATGTCACAACTGCCCAACAGGGCAGTATCTTATGCATACATCATCTTTTTTTCCCTTGTGAAACTGGGAAGTGAATCAGCAGGAGTTCTGCCTTAAGCAAGGCAAAAAGATACATCAGGGCATCCAAGAGGGACTCTCCAAAGTTATTCAAGATTTAGGGTTGGCTGTTCCCTCAATGGTTCTCGGAGTATAAAAAAATCTTTCTGTTCAAAATTCCTACTTGACAGGGACCATGAGTCATTGCCAAAAAATCCATTCTTGTTTGACACCCGTTAGGTCCCCAAAATACATCCTCCAGTCTGAACAGAGCAAGCAGAAACAAAGAGAAGAGATACACACCTACACAAGCACCATAACACGAACTGCTGCTTGCGTTGTGGTGGTATAAAGAAACCTCCATGGAGTAGCTGAAGTTTTTGCAAAAATACTCTAAGCAACACATCGCTAGTAAAGAGCTTTGTGTGATATATAAGGTCTGAGAGGCTGCAGCACCGTGACCATAATTCACTACTTCTGCTTGAAAATAAATCTTACTCCAAGTG
>NW_009647740.1:1451326-1451550 GCF_000708025.1 Charadrius vociferus
GATAATTGCACTTCAGGACTGATTTTGTCTTAATTCAGCTTATATTTTACAGACTGACTCAGCCCTCCTTCACAGGCCCTGGTGGGTCACAAGGTGTTAGAGACTTCTTGCAGACAAAATAATGCAGACATTGCAAAAGGACCCTACAACAGGACAGTCTGGACTGGGTAGCTATTGTCTGGATTCAGAAGATGTGAATTTGGTTCTTTTTTCTGCACAAAGTG
>NW_009647740.1:1451587-1501623 GCF_000708025.1 Charadrius vociferus
CCCCCCCCCCATCCTTTTGGGCTAGGAACTGTTTCTCATTAGCTTTGTGCAGACCTCCTGGCACACACAGGCTCTGATTTTGGTGAAGGTCCTTGGCTAACAGCAGAACAACAGGGATGATAGGAGCATGCAGATAATAAAAGTCTGAGTGAGTGCATGTGGTGATAAACATTGAACACTTAATTCACTCCCCCTGAGCATAAGCATTCAGGAACATTTGAAATGCCATGGGAGTATCTGAAACATTCACAGGGGGCTGGCAGACATGGCACAGGACCTATGGGACACCCTGAAGCAGCAGCTGGAAGCCAGGCAGGATACTGTAAGGCATCCCAGATGGCTTCAGATGCCTGGAGTGAGAGAAGTGAACAGAGCCCTGGAGCCTTTCTTCCTTCAGCTGGTTTGGAGGCCTCTGTACAATGAATTGGCATGCATTATTTTACCTCCCTACTCGGTTTTCTATGTATGACAATTAATATGTCTCTCACTACCTCCAAGCCAAAGGAGTGATATACTGAAAGGAAGGAAATTCGTAACTTCTTCTCCAGGTCATATCATAATAGGCAATATCTAAACCAGGGACAATCCTACAAGCACACCTCTTTCCATTCCATGAGGCCACACTGTAAACAACGGTGTAATTTGCAGTGATAGACTCACCTTTGTTGTGGAGGACTACTGCAGCCTAGAGGCAAGGTAAAGGGGCGCCAGAGGGGAACTGTGGGTTGAGCAGCAGTGGTGAGCACTCATTCTGTATGCAGTGAGTTGGCCATGAGCTTGTGGCTCATGTTAACAGGGATACATTAGATACAAAGTCTCATTTTTCCCATGAAATGAACCAAAAGAAAAGGTGTTGCTATTCCAGCCCAACCACCAGAATAGAAGATACACAAAGAAGAAAAGTGGGTCTATTCCTTATCCCATAAAAGCGGAACTGGAAAGTAATCATCCAGACTTGCCATCATCTCTTTGTAATTGGATAATCTTATGTCTAGGCTCAATAAGGAACATAAAAAGTCTGTTAGTACAAAATGCAGATGTCATTTTACATATTTATATGAAATAAAATAAATTAAGGATCAATAATCCTTGAGGGGAGGAATGAAGAGGGAAAGGGAGTTAAGAATCTACACGTAGCTCTAAGGAAACCTGAAGGGAATAATTAGATATAAAATCTGACACACTTTTGTAGCTCAAGGATACCTCCTATAAATGTAAGATGTAGATTGTCCCCAAGGACTGATTGCCTAACCACGTGGGTTAAACAAGTGTCTAACAGCTTGTCAACTGGGAAGAGAGCAACCTTTAGATTCAATCTCAGAATAAGTAGGTTAAATGTAGTTTTCTTTCCATTTTGTCACCCATGTCTTTATAAATCTTTGTAACTGTACTGTCTGTTTTGGATTTTGCAAATAAATATTGGTTTACTTACTTTTGCCTTCAAGACCTGCTTTGAGCTGAGGGTGACTTCAAGGTAACAGCATAATATCAGTATGGTCTGCTCCAAGAGATGATATATAGCCTAGTTCCGTGCCCAACCTCAGAGTACCCAGTACCCCGGTGGAAAGCCTTGTGCACCAGATGCATAGTCAGGCCCTTCACCATGGGCTTCCTCAGCTTGGCTTGGTAGTGGATAATAGAGAAGAGCCATGCAGAGACCATATGTCCACCACTAGCCTAGGGGATCCCTTGGTGCACATCTGGTTAGTGGGAAATGTCCATGATCCCAGGAACTACTGAAGAGCTTGCAGTATGGTTAGAGAGGGAGCCCACTCAATGCAAGGAGGGACCACATAGGTTTAAACATTCCCAGGCCTTTAACGTATCCCACCTCACCTTATAAAAGTGGCTTAATTTTCCACACAGTCTTCAGCAGAGGCGGCTTACAACCTCCATGCTGCTGTGAAGTCTGCTGGGTGAGACCAAGGGCCTGTTGCTCCTGGGGCTCCTCTCTCTTAGCCTGGCCCAATGTAGATCCCCAACAGCCAGCACAGCCAGTTGCATGCCATATCTACTCTCCCACCTCTGGTGCTGTGATGAGCCAGCACTTGTCCCTTGCTATCAGCTAGAGAGCCTTATATTGCCATTGCAAGTGGAGTCAGCATACAGTCTGCTGCGCCGGCCTCATTGCAGCAGTCGTCATGTGCGCCCTGCACATGTCCACAGGGGCAGGTGCTTCCCCAAAGCTAGAGTTATGGGAAAAGTAAATGTGAAAAGTAAATGGATACTGTCTCCCTCCCTGCCAGGTATTCCCTGAAGCATGGCAGGGGAGGAAAAAAAAAAAAAAAGAAATCATGGGGCCAGAATCTACCTCCTTGTGTTTTCCTGCCTGTGATGCATTATTCGCACCTTTGAAATCATACACAAAGATATCCTGATAATAATTAATAATCTGTAGAGCTAGTTTATTGCCAGACAAGGTCATCAAACCAAATGCAGTGAGTGGACTTTAAAAAGGGATGAATGCTTTTAGGGCCATTGACAATATTTATGGTTTTATTAACCCAATAAAAGGGAGGTTGAATTTCATTGGCACAGGGTCAGGGAGGGTTCTGGCCTTTCATACATAGCACATTGCAACTGGCCAAATCCATTAGATCGCTTCCTAACTGCTCTGAGACCGTGTGACAGAAGCTGTCGGGTCACTCTGAAATTCAGTGCGGCCCCATAACGTTACACAGTGCTGATTTCTTAATGATAAAAATAAAATAAATTCCTTCTTGCATTGCATCTAGATGAGCAGAATTTAAAAGAACTGACTTCTGTTTTTCATATGGTGGCAAAAAGACTGTGACTGTAACGAATTGCGGTTAGAGTTTAAGTATTTGTTTGACCCCTCAAACAAAGACCTTAACTCTAGAGCTTTTAACCTTTCTTAGCTGTTAATGAAAGACATACTTTTCAGTTAGGTAACTAATATGTGTGAGTCATCCCAGGATAAAAGTGTGACACAGACTAGACATTTCAGTAAACTAAATCTGCTCATATGAAGCCATTTGTAGGCTCATAGCCTGAAGCATGAGATACAACACTATGCAAATGAGAAAATATCATAAGTAAATGATTTTGTATGATGATATTTTCAGCCACCTTTTCAGAAACTCCACCGCAAAATGTAGTGGTTTGGCATGCAAGAAACTTGTGGACAGATAAATTTAACATGTCTCACCTCCCCCATCCTAATCTTTGCATTATAATACAAATGTTGAACTTTCCTGGAAACAAGCTCTAGAATATGAACTGTCAAATTTTAAATAATTTCAGTTATTTTCATTCCTGAAATATTACATGTGAGGCAAGACCACAGCAGTTCCTTTTTTTTTTTTTTCTCTTCCTGATTTTAGAAAAAAAATGCACTGGGTGTCCTATCTGGTGTTCCATGTATCACTGTTGTTAGTTTATGAAGATTTAAAGCTACCCTGTGCATGGAATTACTCAGGAAAACCTATTCCACAATTTTTGAACAGCTCTGTATTTGAACATTTGGGACAGGATTAATCTTTCTTACCTTTGCCTTCTGAACAGTAAGTGATTTCTGCAGCCTCGTTGCCTAGATTTGCCCTCTAGCCAATAGAGGCTCTCCATGATGCTGTCTTAGAACTGGATGAATTGACTTTGGACAGGGCTATATCTCTCCACCACTTTTACAGGCTATAGAAGAAATCTAAGTTAGCCTAGACCCCCAGCTGAACTGTCTAGTTTTGCCTGAAAGACTGATTAGGTACAGACTTACTCAAGAGTAAGAGTGCCTCGCTTCTCTTTGATGTAATCTGCTTGGGCAGTGCATTTAGTTGAATGGAGGTAAATCACTTTATGTGAACACTGAGTAAGCATGTCCACATACAGGTTATGGGCAGAGAATCACTAATTTTCATATCATCATCTGATGCTCAAGATTAAACCTCATTACCTTATAAGCAGCAAGAGCACAAACTTTCTCACCAGAGGCTTAGTGTGGCTTGACCAAAAGTCAGTAACTTGTCAAACTACCACAGGTTGCTGCTGGTGGATCATGTGCTTGCATTCCCATATTTATTCCAGAATATTTTCTACACTTCAAATGTGCATGTTACTTTGATCTGAATTAACTTTCAGCTGGAGATATGTCCCTAACACTAGATATTTAGAGTGACATTTTCACATGTGCTTCCTTAGACTTAATGTCCTCAGAGGTATTTCCATTCAAATTTAGAGTAACATTTTCACATGTGCTTGCTTAGATTTAGAGTTCATGTCCTCAGAGGTATTTCCATTCAAATGAACAGAAGTTAAAGGACTAAATATCTTTGAGGATCTGGAGTTAAGTCCCATTTTCAAAATAACAGGCATTTAAGAAATTAAGCTTTATTGAGAGTCAATGGAACAGAAGTTCCTGAATCCTGTCCTGGTTGCGGCAGGGATGGGGTTAATCTCCCCAGGAGCCGGCAGGGGGCCGGTATTCCATACCACGTGACCCATGCCCGGGCTATAAGAGGCGCTAGCCGGGGCGAGGAGAGGAGTCGCCACTCGGGGGTGGGCTGTGTCAGTGCGAGTCTGGTTGGTGCACATCGCGGCGGTACTGTAATCGTGTTTTCATCTTTTCCTTGTGCTGTTCTATTAAATTGCATTATTTTAACCCACGAATTTTGCCCAGACGATTCCTTTTTTCCATGGCTGTGGGAGTTGTGTGAGCGACTGTGTGGTTCTTTGTTGCTGGCTGAGGCCAAACCACAACAATCCTCTTGGTAAAGATATCCGGGTTATAAAGTTTGTGCTGACATGCTGGAACATTTTTAGAAGATTTGTTTTAGTTGATTCATAAGGCATAAATTCAAGGAGTGAAGACATGTACCTCTTGTCTCTACCTTTAAATATCTTCTATATAACTATAGCTCATCTGAATGTAACAAAGACTCATCCTAGAAATAAGCACAGGGTTAGTCTTCTCAAAAACACTATCTAAGTGCTTAGGTCTAATGCTACACTCTTCCATAAGGTAACTGTACCCCTAATTCCAATTATATATACACACACATATATGTATATATACTTAAAAATACATACCCGTAAGTTTTTTCAGTTGTTAACATTTTTCGACACACACATATATATACTTAAAAATACATACCCATACCCATAAGTTTTTTCAGTTGTTAACATTTTTCATGCTAGATCTCTGGTACTCGAGCTTATTACTCTGAATGTAAACAGTAAAGATTATTTTCTTTAAGCTCACCTCCATCAGCAAGAAACTCATGAAAGATTAATTTTGGCTGTGGCAAAAGGAAGGTGGGATTGCCATCTTTTACTCCAATTCCCACTGCTCTTTGCTGGCTTTTATGAAAGATGTATCAAAAGTGCTGAAAAAAAATGTCAGTTTGACACTTTTACTGCCAGAGCTCAGACAGGATACTCTAAGCTACATCCAACCTTCACTGTAGCAAAAAATAATGTTAGTGTGATTTATCTGATGATTACACAGGAAGTTATTGTCATCCAAACACAAAAGTGAATTAAACTTGTCAAGACTAATGAGCAAAGTCCTACATTCCGTTTTGATTTTTATCTTTCTTGTCCTTCTCAGATGTTCAGGTCCATGGATTATGAGGCCATTAAGAATCATCAGGACATGTTGTCTTACCTTCTGTGTAAGCAATTTTACTTGCTCCACAGGAGCCCAGCAACATGTTTTCTTTCTTTCATTCTTCTGCTCATATCTTGCATATTTTGCTTTAATGGGGGCAAAATTTGCACCTAAGCCTGATGGGATCACTCATGGAGTAAGTTTTACTCTGTGCAAAGTAACAGCAATAGACACAAATAAGAGTGGAAAAGTAAGATTCCTCATAAATCTCAATTTTCAGGCACGTGGTAAACTTCTGTTGGCCTGCTGGGCTGTCAGCCATCTGTAACTGTCGGTGTTACCTTATGTAAAATGCAACACCATGATGGACCTCGGTCTAATTTTATTGCGTTAGCCATAAGCTTAAGTGTGCAACTGCAGACCTTTATGGCATCTGCCATGTCACAATATTTTTCCACCACAGAAATGTGACCATTTGCATGAACCATCAATGTGTTTTGCTGGAAAGAAAGGCAATATGTTTTTCCGTGAAGAAGCTGGATGTTTGTTTGCCCCAGGAAGAAAGGTGAGCTGAAGGTCTGGCTGTATGTCTCCACAGTTAGTGATGCATTGCACACTTTCCTTCAGAACTCTGTTCCAAATAATGCTATTTCACATCCTCCTGATGCTCCATGGTTTGAATTTAATTTGTATGCAGTTCGCATCACTTAGGAACAAGGGGAAAGAAATAACACAGTTGTAGTACATGATAATAATGCCTTTCTCCCAGTTTTTTCTATGATGACTAACTGAACTAGAAATTCTCTGGGACAAGGAATGATTCTTAACATGTCTATTCAGAATGGCCAATACCCCTCATGGCAGAGACTTCTGGGACTACTGGAAAATATTCTGTGAAAAAGTGAGAAGAGGAAGAACTGCTATCTGGTCTCCACTGCCTGTATTGACTAGGTCTCAATTAGCTATGAAGGGGAGACAAGGTAATTAAGTCAGATATATCCAACTGCATCATAGACACTGCTCTTCAGTCAAATGGATGTTAGGTGAGATGAATCCCTCCAGAATGTCTCCTTCTCCGATATTTAGGTATAAACCAGCAGATTTTGTGCTTGGCTGGTCTTCCAAATTTGCAATGGGAACTTCTTTCCTCTAAAGTTATTCACGGTGTCTTGTGGTGGAAATTGACAGCTCATCTCAATCCTGTGAAGAATTAGAAGTAGCATGACATTCCCCAAGGTTATAACAAAGCCCCTATGAAAACAAAAATACATTATCAGGGCTGGCACAAAACCTAAGGCCCTATTTGATCCTTTTGTGTAATTTCTGCTTTGTCTGCGAATCTAGCTATTTCTGGACAGCCATGCTTGCAGGTGTGCCACAAAATGTCAGACAGAAGATATAGAGACCTGGGCCATAATAGTGGGGGGCAAGATAATAAACTACTAGTTCCACTGATGTTAGTGTTCCTCAGTAACATTGTTTTTCTGTCTAACGACACAGGTAACGGTGTCTCATCTGACTTCCTATTAAATACCCTTTCCTTCAGTCTGTATAGATGCAATCTTCTGCCTTGTCCTAAGGAGGCAGTCATCTCTGGTGTAGAAGTGAAAAAGCTGAGTTAGTGCATTATCATGAGATAATTTGCCTTTTCCTCTTCACTTTAAAACTTGTCCTGTTTGCCTTGTTGAATATTTTATCATGTTACCAATCTCTCTTTTTAAAAGGATAGTTTTTGCTTAATTTATTTGCATGCAACTGATCATCAGTGCTCTGTTTTGTAAAACTTAGCTAATCTCAAAAAATCCCCTTCAAGAGTGGGTCCTTGATACAGTGTGGGCCCTTGATGCTGTAGCTGTTCATCCCAAGATACTTTACTTCAATCCTCCTTTGTTTTAAATTGTGTTGGACTGATGGTTCTGTCTTAAACCTTGTTTGCGTCCATCATTGAATTAAAATGAAGCAAAACAGAGAGACCCTCTCTGTTCAGAAGTCCCAATCTGCAATAGTGAGTGATCTGCTGTGAGCTGCATTTTGCACATCTATGGGTGAGATGCTGGCCACTAATACTAAGTCCAGTTCAAGCGTCAGACAGGCAACAGCACTAAATTAATTTTATAGAAGTTTCCTGGATGCTGCATCTGAGCTCTGAGGAGATCCTCTCCACCTGCAATCTTGTGCAGATGATTCTGTTCTATCAGCTCCCACTCTCTGAGCAGGAGTATTTTCTGTGTTTTATGCATGGACCACATTTTTCTGATGGATAAAGGATCGTGGAATGTAGTAGGAAGAAAGTCTACCTTATGACATCCTAAATCAGTTTCCTTTCAAATGGCATTTTTCCTCTCCACAGGAATATAGAGAGCTTTCAAAGAAGATTAAGATGAGCAAAAAAGCTTCTGTAAATATTACAGTGAACATCTGCATGCTCCTCCATAGCCAGATTGCCAAAGGAAGGAAAGACAAGGGATGAATACCATTAAGCAAACTGTGAGCAAGCAACCGTGACCATAATCTGGCAGTGACCAGCTCTTCACTTCCTTTTCCATGGCTGCAGCAATTCCTCATGGATCTGATGATGCTCCACATTTCTGAACTGGGAAAGCCTCTGCAATTATATCCGCTTAGGTTTCTTTCAAAAACAACTTTTGCCATGGACCACCCACAGTGGTTTTTGATAGTCTTTATTTTATTTTAATTTTTAGTCAAAGCGATAATTCTTGTAAAGTCACAAGTGGAATATTGAGATGACTGTTGTCTCCACCTACCGAATGTTTCCAGACCAGATATGAAGACCAACAAAGGAAAAGTTCTGCTTAAGTAAAATCCATTTCTTGAGGCAAATCATCACCTGGCACAGTCTGCCAAACAAGGAGATACTGTGTTTCCTTCTGAATGCAGTAAAAAGAGAGGTAGAAACCTGACCACATTCACTTGATAATTGATTAACCTCTCTGGCTCTTACTAGGCTAGTCAGCAAGGTCTGGCAACTGAGATCCCTCTGCAATTTTCAGTGCAATAGCTAGGGCTTTGTAGATATCAGATCAGCAATTCCAGAGTGGAGGCTTTAGACTCTCAAGATCTGTCTGTGGAAAAAGTAGTGCACAGCAAAGCAGGCTATTAACTTACAGCAGGCGATCTACCTTGTGCTAACGCTTACAGAAATATTGTCCATACAGTGATATTCGGAAAAAAAATAATATCCGTGTTTGTTTTCAAAGCCTGTTTGACTGCATTCAGACCCGGTGATGGATGCTTCTTCAGAACAAATGTAGCCTTTATTCAGTTCAGCTTACTCACTTCCATTTTCCAGAGGCTGTGCAAGGATTTAATGCAGTTTAACTAATCCATTATAAATGTACATGGTTGTTAAAGCTGGATTTAACCTTCCTCAATGTCACTGTGTCAACAAATGCTCTAGTCATAGGGGTATTTACAAGAATGATGCTAATATGGGGTGGGCCAGCCTCACTTTACAGCCTGTGGAGAGAGAATGGTTATACTTAATGTTAAATGCCATGAATTGGTCTGCTAAGAAGAGTTCTCTCCCTTCATTGACTATGGGAAAAGGCTGAGCAGACTGATTTCCTTTATTTTTACCTAAATTAGCCTTTAGGAGTACCCTGCGGTCTGCATGCTAATATCTTAATGTACACCCGTAGGTTACTACATTTTGAAAGTAAATAGTCTCTCTGTGGATCTGTTGTCACTAGTATAATAATATAAAACAACTTCCGACTGCACTGAATGAAAGAGTATAACTACTGAAGAGATAAACAAATTATTCTGTGCTCTCTGGAAATGTAATAACTCTCAGTACTCCAGATGAAAACCTTTTAAGATATTTGGCAACAATATTTTATGCTCCTATTTGTCTTTACCCTAGGCCCATCAGCTGCATTAATAATGAAAAAGGAGAAAATAGCAACTAAGACAATCTTTGTCTTCCTGAAGACATTGATTGCAATTCTGTTACAGCCAATTCTTGACCTTATAAAAGCTTCTCCTCTCCTGAGGGCTGGAATCTGAGGATTAGAGAAGGTTGACATTTAAAATAAGTTCAATGAGAATTTTAACTTTAAAAACCCTCACTTGAAAAAATAGAGTTTGTAGAAGTTTTATAATCTTTCCAATCAGCAGTGAAGCTATTGGAAACTCATCCCATTTCCACACCAAATATCAGCTGGTTCAGTTTTTGCTGCTCTGGAGAAGAAAGGATGATCTGAATCCCATCACTCTGAACATTGGGTGGCTTAGAGACAGAGCATGTCTTCCTTGGCTCACCAAATGTTTTAGCTTTATAGTTACATATATACTCCTGTGACTGCTTAGCAGCATATGGACAACCGTCCAAGACTGGTGGATTTCTGCCCAGAATTCCAGTGGAAAGCCATTTCCAGCACTGGTTAGGAAAACTACAAAGAAGCAATTCCTTAAATGCTATTGGGACAAACTACCAATTGGTGACGATTCCTGCAAAATCTTTCTCAGAGTATCTTCAACTGTTTTTCTCCTGTAGTGCTGCTGAATCCCCATAGTTTCTGTTTTGTGACTCCTGATTTCTCAGTCACCCACTTAGCTCCTGAGTAAGAAGTTCATGCTTATTATAACCACTAGGATACTACTGCATTGACATCATCACTGCAGGGAGTCATCCTTGCATTTTTAGATCATATATTCCCAAGTTTTAACTCCCATCCAAAAAGAGCAACAGAAAACAGCTTTAAGCACAATCTTGAGAATCCGAGCTGTAAGGCTAAAATAAATATAAAAATTGGACAAGGGAAGGTACCTTTATTCCAGGCACAGGAAGATCTAAATTTTTCCTTCCTGTACATCTCTGAGCATAGGATAGTTCATAAACTGAATGACCCCAAGGAGTCCTTGGTTCATTGGACCTTAGACACTTTTCTGACATAATGTTTTCTAGTTCCTCAAAGGCTGCAGCTCAATGGCCTCTGTTCTTCCCTCTCATCTTACATCTGGCTGACTTTTCTGTCTAGCATGCAAAAGAGCTCTCAGACCCTGCCAGTCACAATGGTTGCCCAGGTCTCCCACTAGAGCTTTGGAAAGGGGGCACGGCACACCTCCCCCAGCTTACAGAATGAGACTGCCTAGTCCAACACAAAAGAGAGGTGATCACAACTCTGTTGGCTCGAACTTCCCTCATATTTCAGCAGGTAAACACTTTCTAAACATTGATACAGCCTTCTGGAGAGTGAGGTGCGACGAACTTGATTATGATGGCAAGGCCTTAAAGACGGTGTTTCCCTGAAAAGAGAAACTGTACATGGCTGTGTCTTCAATGATGACGTTTTGTGTGGCATGTGGAGTGCTGATGCCATGAGGGATTCTGGGATGTCAGAGGTGATGTCCTTGGGAGCTGAGGGTAACATGACCTAGTTGCACCTCTCCTGGGACGTGAAATGTGAGGACTGAGAAAGAAGTGGTGACCACAGTTAACCCAGGCCCCTGGTGCATGGGGAGGAGAGACACCACCACCACATTTAGAGATAGTTTCCCCACACCGCCTTTTATGATGGCTGTGAGAATATACCAGAGAGATCACTGATAGCAAGTATCTACTTGGTGGCTGGTGCCCTCCCCTCCCCACTCAGAACCTTGCTAGTGCCTTTTCCACCTGGTCTCCAATATCTCACACATTCCAGTGAGCCTCTGGGACAGGCCAGCACAGCTGAGTAGCTCCACTCGGAGGAAATATTTCCTGGGGTTTTTCCCAGACTTCTCACTCTGTCGTATGTCCTCTCACAAAGCAGTGCATAGGATGCACCCTAGTGACTCTGGGGGCTAGACACTCAGAGGACAAACTTGTCAACCTCAGAGGCTTTTCATCCTGTTCTCAGTCCCTGGCCACATAGCCGTTGCGTGGTGGTTTCAGTGCCATCCATGGCTCTCTGGCCACCTGCCCTCCTAGCTCTCCTCAGCTGGCAGAGTGCGCACTCTGCAGTGGGTTACTCACAGCACAGTGTGATTAACGTGGCTGGAAACTCTCTGGCACAATGTCCTGAGAGATTTTAAGTGCCAGAGAGTCTAATACCTGCAAATATATTTATCTTCCTTTGAATATTTCATCAAGTTGGAATTCATGAACTGGATCTTTTACACAGAAGTTTTATGAATTATGTACCAGTATCAATGAGTTCCTACTTCGCCCATATTTTACTTTGTCTCAAAGCCACAGTGGGGATCATAGCCCATCAAGCTGCTGCAGCAATTAGAGATCAAATGGCACCGAAGGAGGCAGGCATGCGAGGCCTACAGTATTCCCCCTATTCATGACCCAGGAAAAAAGCCCTGCTTAATTGTACATTGTAGTCTCGCTTCTCATTTTGCTATATTTCAGCCTCACTTGCCTGTCTGCCTTGCTGCCGTGAGGAACATGGGGTCCTTGGGAGCAGACTCGCCACTGCTACTCATCATACACACCTACCTGGCCGTTACATCCCATATATCATACCGAAATGGTTGCCTACTCTTCCTGCAACACTATTAGGAAATGGCTCCTGTATCTTCCCCGCGAGCACTGACTACACTGGTAGCTTTCAGTATATGTATAATTTATTTTTTTTTCAAAGAAGAAATAGTGTTACATGTGAAGATGTTTCACATTGCCAGAATGCTTCTACTTAACCACTAACAGCCCACCATCTTCAGTAGCAGGTACTTAAGATCTATAAACTTATAGTTCTGCATATAAAGTATTTAGCTAAAAACAAAATCCCCCTGTGCATAGGGGGGTGGGAGGGAGGAGCAAGAGGCACAGTTACAAGATGCTAATTGTGCAGCTTGTTGTGCTAGCAGGAAGGCATACTGGTACTGTGCTGATGAGAGCAGTATAAAAATAACCCAGAGAGAAGTAAGACTTCCACCACTCTCTGTCTCCTCACCTCTCCCCTGAATCACTTTTGCTGTGTGGCCTCCTGAGAGGACCACTGAGACTGAGTTTTGACTGGAATTTAATTAAAACTGGGATCAGAGGCATGAGAGACAGGGTCTTTCAGGGTGGCATGGAAAGAAGAGTGTGCCAGGTGATTCGTAGCAAAGTAAAAGAAAGCTTTTCCCCTAGAGGTCTTCTGCTTCCCGGGTTGTGCTGTTGGGAACTCTAATGTTCCTTCCACATCACCCCCAAATACACAAGTCAAACACACTGAAATCCAGATTACAGTTAAAGACTAAGTAGATTCCTTATAAATATTTCTTCCCCATATTCTTCTTTCTTCCCAAAACCCTGTCAAACTCATTGAATCCAAACCAGCTGAAAGGGAGCTTGTCAACTTCTTCAGCTATCTGCACAAGTTTCTTTTCTTACAGGGGGCAGCTCCTCATATCCTGACATTCCCCGCCCCTGCCCCCCCTCCCCCCGAAATCCTAAGCTGGGACTCTGACTTCCTACAGGCCTGGAACAGTTATAATAGGAAGGTAATTTCCTTGCAACTTCAGACCAGTCAGTTTTGCCAGAAAATGCACTCCCTCTGCACTTCTCACATAGTGGCACAGTGCAGCACTGTGGCGTCTCCCCAGCTCTGCTGCTGGTTGTCCTGGTTTCATCTGTGAAACTGAGATTGCTGTGGAAGGAATGTCAATAAGGCATATTGGTTTAGTTGTTGCTGGGTGATGTTTATACTTTCCAAGGACTCTTTTCAGCTTCCCATAGAAGTGAGAAGGAGCATAGACAGAACAACGGAATGGCCAATGGAATATTGTGTACCATAGGCGTCATGCCTATGGTATAGGCATGTATATAAACAGGGTTGGCCAGGGGGTGGAATCCATAATCTCTGTTTGGGAAAGTGCCTATTCACAGGGTGCTGAGAGTGACATGTGTCATTATTATGATTATTGTTATTTTCCTTTTCTGTTATTATTCTATTAAACTGTCTATCTCAACCCACGAGGTTTTTTCCTTTCCCTTTCCCCTCCTTTTCTCCTTCTTCTCCCTGCCCTTCTGGGGGAAGGGGAGAGCTGTGTGAGAGGTTGCATGGTCCTAGCTGCCAGCTGGGGCTAAGCCACAACACCGGCACAGCAGGCTTGTAACCCAGGACCTGTCTGGACACCGTACTGCCTCACAAGTCATAAAATCATCTTGAGCAATGGCTAACACACCTGGAGACTCCAGTCCTGAGCCATAATATCTAACCGAGACCACAGACTATCAGCAGAGACATCCCTTGTTTCAGTGGCTGAGATGTGGAGCTCAGCATGGATTTCATATTTCTGCAAATGCCATTCCATTACCAGCACGGCCTGGCCACCTAACTTCTGTTTTCTGGCTACTGACTTGGCCAGAGTGGAGGAAAGATGATGATCCCAAATGAAGCATTTTTTAAAATACAAACCTCCTTTTTCCCGGAACAAATTTCTAAGCAAAGAATGACAAAAGTGCAATCCATCTGCCATTACAATTCTAATGAGTCTTGTATGGATTGGTTCTTACATGGCCAAAGTCAAGCCACCTCTGAGAAATAATTGACTGTAGAGAGATGAAAGTGCCTCTTAAGTTGAGTCCAATAGTAATAATATGGTATTGGATCTCTCCCCTAGGAGATGATGCAGCAAAAAGATATGTTAAGCCTCCAGGCTCCTGCCTGGCTCCTGCAGTGAACACTCACACTGAAGAATCTGAAGCTCGTGGCAGAGCATGTTATTCTGCCAGCTTTTCAGACGAGTATCAGGTCAGGGCGCGGATCAGGTAAAATGGAATTGGCAGCCACATCCCAGTCCCAGGACAGCTTTTTGTAAATGCAACTGTTAAATTACTTGTGTGGTACTGATTGTGTTGCAAGAATTTCCTCTGACTATTCTGTATGGTTTTCTTCATTTAGCTTGGGGGTCTCTGCTTGGCTGGCAGCTCCCATTGTGTTGTTCTGTGTCATGGGCAAATACATGCACAGCACGTACCGCTAGCACGTTATTTTCCTCTAGTTCTACACTACCGTTCAACCCAAGTCCCTAAAATTTAATGCATGGTGCTATGTGAACACATAGTTCCCAGCTCTCCAGTTGTTCCATAGACATCTTTAAGTCATAGTTCATGTACGTCTTGTGCTGCAGAAAGCCCCAAGCGGCAAGATGAACAGCAGTTTTAAATGTACATGAGCAACATAAGTGAAATAAAAAATAATAGCACAAAACATTGTCTTAATAAAAAGCAACCAAGCAATTGACAGTAAGCTAGTCAGCAAGATGAGGAATGTAAAGTCTTTGTCATTGCAGGACAAATGCCATTTTCTGTCTCAAATCTGATGGTTCCAGAAGTCTATCAGCAACACCACTGCCAAAGAGACCTTCCAAGCTGCTAATAAATGCACAAGTCACACAGCATAATAAGACATCTTCCCTCCTTTTTATTATTATTATGAGAGGGCAGTGAATATAAATTTCACTGACTGGTGTGTATAATAAAGGAAGCTGAGTGCCAACACTGAGAAATGCCAAGGAATGAAAACAGCCCATAATAAATAGCTGTAAGGATAAAACCATCCACAAGGCAAATAAACACTGCACTAAAAGGCTGGAGTTCACAATGCTTTGTCTATGCCCTCTTGTACACGAAGAACAAAGTTACGGACAGAAGAAGGGGAGAAAAAAACATAAAAATATATGACCAGATTCTGAGATAGTGAGAAGCAAGGTGAGAGAACTGGTAATGGGATCTTTATGAAAAGGCAAAAGGAAAGTGGGCAAAAGGGAAGAAGGAAGAAAGCATAATGAATCCTGAAAAGCAATAGTGTGGAAGAAAAGCAGCAGCTCTGGGGATTGTTAGCAATGAATTATCACAAGGTTTCTTGCAGACTCAGCCTTGTGTCTCTTTCTGCAGCTCTGCATGTGGTCAGAGCTGGAATGGCAAACAATTCTTGTCTCTTCACCAATTAAGAGATCATAAAACTACACTTATGACTAAATAATAAACTGCGCTTCCTTTCTTTCTACCTAAGGGAAATGCTGAATGTGGTAAACTGCTGATAACACAGGAGAAGATGGCTTAAGAGGCAAGCATCCAGAAGGCAGACGACTCAGCTTCTCGCTCCCTGGGAGGAAAGGATGTTGTTTACTGCCTTACAGAGGGTTCCTCCTCTGGACCACAGCAGCTCTGAGAAACCCTCCCAGCCACATACTGCCTGTCATGTTTTCCGGCAGCCTCATGTGTTGCTGCTGGACCACTATTTTAGGATAACTTTTCCCAATGCAGGTAGGCAAGGTAAAAATCATCCCAGAGCTGGACCTCTTTTTCAAACTTTCCAAGAGCACACTGTTTGTTTACCTGCCACATCACAAACTGCTCTGACAGCTTCAAAGTTTAATGCTGGCCAACATACCCAGAAGGACATGCCTAACACAGAGAGTGTAACACCAGTAGTTTGTTGATATCATGAAGTGCGGAAGCACATTCCTTCCTAAACAGGGGGAATTTACTAAATACAACCACAGCAGGGGCAAGCAAAAAGGCAGAAAGGTTTCTGCACAGATTGAGCTCCAGCTTTGCTTTTCCTGTTTGTTTGGGGTTTTTTTTTTGTTTGTTTGTTTGTTTTTTTCCCCAGGGAATGTGCCCTGTCTGGAGCTTTGCAAGTCACAAAGGGACATCTAATGGTTTGTTAATACACTGCAAGCAAGCCCAGGGCTAGAATTGGTGTCATGTGATGAATTCTTCCAGGCCTCTGTTTGCCAGGTACTTGCATCTCTTCTAGAGTGTTTTCAGTCTGTCAGCTAATTTCTCTTGTCTTCCCATTCCTGAGAAGAAAAGAAATTTATATCTCAGAGTTTTAGATATCTACTGCTTTCTCAAAACAGGATTATAAAGTGAGAGACACTGAGGTTTGTTGCTGCTGTGATGGAGGCAAATCAACTGGCTCTTTGCTCCTCATCCCAGAAGAAGACCACTCCACCCTCAAGCCCTGAGCTCTTATTTAATCAGTAAGGATACTGATGGCAGCTGGACTTATGTGCGCTTTCCATCCTCTTACTACAAGGAAAGGAAGCAGTAATCAAACCTATGCCCACCTTTGTCTCAGAACAATGTTCCTGAGCCATATAAAAACTCCTGCTGTGAAGAACAAATGTATTCCCAACAGTACGTGTCTTCTCACACTAGTGAGAAGTACAGTGTGTGTATAGGGCTTTGTGTTGCACAAGGAGTGTCTATCAAAGTCAACAAAGGAACTCAGGCATTGGTGGGTCCTGTGTCCAGACATGGTTTTCTCATTTCTGTTTGTATCAAAAATAACTTTCTTCCCCTTCTCTCTTCCCGATGGTAAAAAGGACTGGAGTCAACTTCTGCGGATTCACTCGCTGGACAGTCTCTCCTCATCAGCCTTGTTCCTAAGGGGACGTTCCCGCAAATCACAGTGTGTTTTGTGGATTATTTTATGGCAATGCAAGACTGTTTTGAAACTGAAATTCAAGGAGAGGTTTCAACTGAGTGACATTCTGGAAAGGCATTTAGTCATCTCACTTGATTTCTCCAGCTTCCCTACTCTACTGACAAGTAGGCTGTGTTGGAGAAAATCCAAATCTCGAATCAGATAGACTTATGAGAAAATCAGTTTTCTCCACACAGTTTTGGAGCTATTTCCCACATTTTCAGATTGAACCATCTTTTTAGAAGCATTTTGCCTCCAGCAACACAATGGGAACCCTCCCATTCAAGAGACAGTTTTGCCCTAACAGTCATTGTATCAGTGCCCAGTCCAGCAGTAGAACTAGTGGGATGGTTTTAACAAGAAAAATTGCATTACATGAAATTGCTTTTTAAAATTAATCTTTTTACTTAGAGGATAAGTATTGGTATTTTCAATGAGGAAAATATTTTACACTTTTTTACAATTTATTCATGTGAAAGCTTTCTCTAAACCACTCGCATATTATTGAATGGCTCTAAACCCTTTTGCCTTATTAAAAACGGTTAAAGATTGGTTTCCTGTAAACCAAAATGTTCATATTTTAGATTTTTTTTTCAAGGGTGATTAAAAGGAGTTCTATGAGGGCAAAATATCCTTTCATTAGTCTCTGTAGTGGCAGGATCTGCTGATTGATATTGTATGACATGCAGGTTATTGCACCCTAAACATTTGTGGATAGTAACAGCACACACTTGGTGGTGAGATCAATCACTTCATGGTAGAGCTGTCTCACATGCAAAAGGAACTGTGGGCATTTCAGCTCCCAAGGAAGAAACACTGGTTCTGAGTGCTTGGCACCTCTCTACACATGGCCTTTGCTCTCAATTCAAACACGACTTTCATAAAGGGCCTTCTAAGACCCATTAGTCTTTATATCTGTCCTGCTCCTGTGATGTGTGTTGTGGATTCCTGCACTCCACGAAAGAGATGGATCAGCTGCTAAAGAGCAGCAGCTTTATCGGGCATCCAGCGTGAATTTGCACCTCCTGGGAACAGAAGGCGTTGGCTGAAAGAGCTGGATAATGTGTGTTTGATTTGTCCTTTGTCAAGGTCACACCTGGCTAACTGCCTCTGCAAGAATCCTGGGTATCAGTAATTTACAACATCCCCCTCTTCTCTGCAGATGAGTTTTTGTTCTTCCTTTGAAAGTTCTCTTGTCTGCTCCGAACTCTACGGAGAGAAAGTGAGTGAAGGGGCCTCATTATTTTAAATGGGGCTTGACAGAACCTAACAAAGAGCATAAAACAGAGCAATTTTCACAGGCAATCGCACCAAGGCAGTTAAAGCAAGGCTGAGAACTCAATTACAGCCCATTACTGTCGGAGCTGTCTCTCGCTCTCTTGCTCTTTCCAAAAAAAATTTCCCTGTCCATTGGTTTCTGCAAGACGAACTTGGTATTGGCAAAGGTCATTCACTTCAGCTGTAGCATTCTGGCTCGTGGTTCCCATCAGGCACAGATCAGTGAGGATCACAGTATTCTTACAGATACAAGGGGGAAAACAGTTCAAGAAAAATGTGTTTTCCTCCTCGCTAATACTGCAAAATAGCAAGATGCAGCCAACTGCAAGGTAAAAAAGCAGCAAGCTCTTATGCAGTGTTCTTACAAGAGGTTGTGACATGAGCCTGTTGTACATCATGCATACACTCACACATAGACATCTCTAAACAATGCTTGCACATATCCTGGTTGCACTTCTTCCTGACCAAACTGTTTATCCAAGGTGTCAGATGGATGACAAAGATGATATTATAATGTTTTCATAGTTCTGGTGAAGAGCCAGCCAGGAGCAGATTCAAATCTTAGCATAGGCTATAGTGGCTTAAAACCTGCATGATTTCTGCCTACCCACGAACAGCTCCACTGGGTCATCAAGACGCATTGCAATGTGTGTCAGTGTAAGGCTGAGACACTGGGATGGCAGGGCTCCTGGAGACAGGGCTGTAGCAGAATGAGATTAACATTGAACAGACTGCTAATGAGCATTCCTGGGTATGAGAAACAGACCCATTTCAATGTGTATCAAAATGGTTTTGGAAAAAATGTATTAAAAGAAGGTTAAGGTTGAAATGACAATCAGGTTAAGAGATAGCAGATTTGAGGTGAATTTCACAACATAATCCACACTTCCTATATATATATTAGTTAGTGTTACATTTTTGTCCAACATCCTGTAGAAAGGTGGCAGATGAATTTGGAATAAAACTCAGCCATCCCAGGTCCCAGACCAGCTTTTAAAGCAGACAACATCCCTTCTGCTCTTGCCAGCTTCTGCCACATTCATTGCCCATCCTGTGTACTGAACAAGACAAGACTCCTGAGGGGGGAAAGCAATGTATGCTTGTAGAGTACAGTTTTGACATTTCCTCAGCTTCACAGTTGGACTTTGCAAACTTTTAATATCCACATTCTGGCACATATTTTCCTTGGACTCGCACCCTGACTCCCACACCAAAACAGTCTCATGTGGAACAAATCACGTTTTTTCGCTGGGATGCTGGGTGCCAACACAACCCCCGGCTGTTTTAGCTGATGGAGTAACTGTATTGTCAGTAGACTCTCGTTATCTACATGAACTACGTACAAGGGCGGAAGATAACACACATTTTACTGCTGTGGCCTAAAACTATTTGCCATAAGGGCCAGGCCTCTGCATTGGGGGAGTTCAGGCCTCCGGATGCTATTCCATATTTCTGACAGGGGGTAAGGTTTAGTGTTATGACAGTCAAAAAATGCAGAAGAGATGGTTTAGGGGAGCCTAGAAACATGCACAACATAAAGGGAACGTGTAAAGAACATTTGGTAACTATTTTCTAGTGAGAATGTAAAAATTCTGATTTATAAAATATACTAGATTTTGCCAGTCATAACAAAGAGCTTAGAACTTTTCTTTCTTCCCCAACTCCCCCTAGCAAACAAACGTCATGTCTTTGTTGCAAAGTACACAGGCATTAGAAAACTTGCTAAAAAAAAAAAAAGGAATTAAAAATGGAACTAAATCTTTAATGAAAAACAAAGGAATAGACTATTTTCCCTTACCACCTTTCTTAAAAGGGTAGAAACGTCTTTTGCTGCAATTAGAGAAAATATGTAATTGTCACTGAGTATATTACTTTACATGGATAGAGTCTGGTAAAAGTTTAAAAAATAAGAAAACGCAGACAGGCTAGAAACTGGTACTTAACATCTAGCAGTGAGCATTACTGCTCTCTCTGGCTGTTATATAATTATATTACTGTTATTACAAAGACCTTAGAACCAGCACTGCGTACCAGTTTTTCTGTTACCTGTTAAACCTTAGAATGAGCTATTATTCCCTCTTTCAGTCTCTCCCTCATTGTCTTTCCTCGAGATTCTAACAGATGCATTAAAAAAACCTTGCCTGCTGCATCCAGAGTTTTCTGAGCAAATAAGAGGTTTGCTGCAGCATTTCAGATAAATGTGTTTGCATATAAGGGCTAAATGTTCCTGGAAAGACACTTAAAAATTCCAGTGAGCAAGCACAATGCTCATTTTTCAAAGAGTCAGCAGAGTGGAGCTGAACTCTGACCAGCTGCTTGGAAAGACCAAAGTACTGCCTGCAATGTGATCCTTGCACAGATGCCGGCAGATGCTCAGTCCTTCCACCTGCCTTTACCCCCAAAGCTGAGAGCAAGCTGAATGAAGTTTCTGCCCCAGCAGCTGCACACATATTCCCAGGTTATGTCGTGTCAGGAGCCAAGATCCCAAGGAGATGGGGGACAAAAGGCTCGAGGAGGAGCATTTTTTTCAGAATCTTCATTCTGCTCATTTGAAGGAGACTGCTTGGATTTTGTCTCGCTGGTAGATCCCACAATGGTCAAACCCAATATCTAGCCAACCTGATTTCTTCTCTCTTAGGTAGTTGGTGATGCCTGCAAATATTTTACATTCTGCAATCAGGTTTTGGCATGTTTGATCCCAGCCACTTGAAGACTTCTTGTACCACCAAGCACATTGATGGTTATTTTCAGTCAGGATTCACACATTTTCGCCCCGTCTTTTGATGGGGTTGAAAGATGTCTTGCAGGACTTGGATGTTGTTGAAATCTAAGTAGGTTTCACTAAGAAGCTGTACTGTCCTCTTTTATGATACCCATCCCTTAAAACATCTATTGTTGCTACCAGCATTTTCAGAGCTCTGACAGTAAATCTGATTCTCCTGTTTCTTTCAGGATTTGTTTATTTTTATGCTCCCAGGGTAATGGTTATATTTCTGTAATGTTGGAGATAATGGCTAGCAGAAGGGTACACAAACATAAAGTGGGACCTCCAGGCCATGCCACAGTGTAACAAATGTCAGTATTTCTCTCGCTGCTTTTTTTTCCTTCTGTTCCATTTTTTTTTCCTCTGAATAACCTCTCTTTTTTTCTCTATTTGCTATTGAACAATGACATTCCACTTCTGTGTCTCATTTCTAGTGACTCTTCTTTTTCCTGTGAAGGTTGGAGAATGGTAGACTGAGGGGAATTGATGAGGAACTGGGCATCCCACCTCTATCCTTCCTGTTCTTGCATCTCTGACACATGATCTGTCATGGGTAGATGGCGATTTTCTACTAAGTCTGTGGCTCTTGTCTCATCTCAGATGCTCCCTGCTCTGCAGTCAGCTACTGGTAGGAAAGGAAGAGAACAAATGAGGCCAGATGACCTAATAGTCCTTATGGTGTGTGGCTGCCAGCCCCACTGATGGGACTTCTACAGTAAAACAAGTTTTAGTCTACCGTCCCATCTACATATCAATAACTCCTTCCTCTGAAATATTACTTTCTGCCTTTGCACACTCTTCATCTTGTCAAGCTCTAAATTAGATTGCTTTGAAAATCACACATTTGAAAACCTGAAATTTGACCTTATTTTCTTGTAGATGGATGAGAGTAACTGATAATCTCCACTCAAGTTGTATTTTACCTCTCAATGAAAATGATGAGAATCTTTAAGTTCAGGAAGAGCTATAGAAATTGTACATCATGCAAGACTGCATCAGCAATACAAGCAGGTGATTTTCTGATAGTGAGAACAAAAAGGAATTCAAGGAAAAAGGACATACACTTCTCTGTCTTTAATCTCAAAGACGCTATTGAATGCCTTCTCAGAGAACCCCAAGAAAAAGCTGCACTACCAGCTGTCTTATTTCCACCCCTGTTCCCTAGAGCTTTCTATACATTTCCCAGTAATGATGAATACAGGAACCCAGGTAGACACATCAGACACAAACACGGTTCTAATAAAAGTAGAATACACAGAAACTGTCGTTCCACTCAGAGAGCATTTTTTTCTCTGAGACAAACTATGCCTCAAAAAACTTCTCAGCATAAACCCTCTTTCATCATTCTCAGTATCTTCATCCATTATACCAGGATCCTATACCATCATAGTCTCACCTAGAAGAGCATGGCAGCATTCAGATTTTAAAGCCAGGCATACTGCAAAATACTCCATTTATTTCTCATTCTCTGGTAGCTTCACCAATTCCTGTGCACAGATATCAGCAGTAATTCTTGAAGGAATAATAATCAGAGAAAAATCTTGTTTTAGGAGGTTTATAAGGAGCTGCATATAGCAGGACATCTATGTTATATGAGGATGACTTCCTCATCTGACCTATTTCCTTAGAATCCTATAGCAATTTTCATCACCAATTAATTAGCAACCACTTGTCCATTAAAGTGTCCATGGGTTGCAACAATCTCAACTTTCTAATTTGTCACGTTCAAGACTACAAAATCAATGCATTTTACAGCAATCATGTTCAAAAACCCCCAACACAGCAACAAATCTTCCACAAACCAGGCAACTGTAAAGAACACCAGGTGAGTGTGACAAATAGCATTAAATAGCACCAGATTGCACTAGAGAAACAAATGGGGAAAATAAGCAGTTCAGTAGGTTTGTAGGGTTGTCAGGGATTCTACAATAAACACACTGAAGTACACGATTCCCTACTTTGCTCAAACTGAAACGAAAACCATACAAGTGAAGTTAAATGAGTGCCCCACAGCACAGTTGATTCCCACAGAGCAGAAGTACCCAGTTATGAATGGGAGGATGTTTCTAACAAAGCACCCATTCCAACTGTGATGACCAAAATATATTTGTGTGCTAACACTCACAACTCATGGACTTGCCAGATATTGACCAGCAGCCTCCTTTCATTTTATCTCTTACTGAATTGTCTATTCCAAAATGCAAACTACCTCTTTCACTTTCTCTCCCACTTTACTACCAAACTCCCAGCTTTCCCTTTTCCATATATATTACCCACCGTTTTCTCAATTTGTTTAAGAGAGCAACATAACTAGATCAAATGAAAAGCAATTGTTTCTAGTCTATACTTCAGCTTGGGCTTTGATGCTCATCATGTCTGACAAAAAGACTGTGACAAAATTTTCTGTGCTTTCCTGCTCTGTACAGAGTGGTAGTATTCTTTATTAGACAAGCTGACAAGCTTCATTAAATTTTTCATTGAATTTTAGCTGGACGTGGAGCCTCTCTTAAGACCGTACATTTACAGACAAACAAATTTTGTGCTGGAATTCAGTAAGCGTTACATACCATCCAGCTGCATTTAATGGAGTCTCATGGGTGTGAGCAGGTCCATAACCTATTAATTAAAAATGGTGTAACACAAAGGAACACAAAAGACTGCAATAGTACCTGAAAGACAATTGAAACAAAGTGCTCATGGCTTTGTGGCTTGCCTGTAGTGATAAAATAGAACAATCAGAAAACTCAATAAAAATCTATCAGTCTGTGTGGAAAGACACATGTTTTGTGCAAGACTGGAAAATGCTAATCTATTTGTCAGCAGTGTTATAAATATGCTTTTTCACATTATGAATCCTTTGGTGGCAGAGCTAGTTTAAGTGATTTACGTCCTGCCAAAAGTTACTCCTGCACTTCCATCCATTCTACTGTTTCTGTAGGTTTGGTCTAAAGATGTGGAAAATAATCTGTTTAACACAAATGCACACAGAAAAACCTCTGAGTTTTTACCCCAAAACTTCCCATCAGAGGTTGCTTTCTTTTATCAAGGTTATACCCACAGATGCAATTCAGAGTAGAGCACTGATAAGGGGCTGATAAGCACCACGAGAGCATTGGGATGCCGGAGGAAGGGAACCAAGTCAAGGGCAAAAAGATCATAAGCAATGCCTCATGCTGAAGGCTGCCACATGGAACACTACTCTGAGTATTTCCAAAATATTTTCTTTTACTAGCTGATCCAAAAGTAACTACTGGAAGCACCCAGCTCCTTTGTACCTCTCCAGAAAAAAGATTTGACATAGTAAACCTTATCCAAGTGAGTTGACAATGTACAATGCTGCTCACTAGCAAACAGCCCATAACTTGGCACATAATTTGGCCAAAATCAACCTAAATTGAAGCTTAAATTGCATGGCAGTTAAAAAAAAATGTATTTTACATTCTTTTTTTCCTCTTTGTTTTAATTGTGATCAAAAGTATATGCACCCATTTGAAGAGAAAGGCTAGGATTAGCTATTTCGGGTTTCACTAAAACCAGAAGTGACTAGATGTCATTACAGACCCTGTTTTCATTCCAAGATATGTAGATCCCATTGCTGTAGATAACCATTGTACCTTTTAACTGCTCAGTCTTCAAATCTTTTAAATATGAGGCTGTCAGGTCTGATCCTGCGATCAGATCCTGGCTTTGATCAAGGCAGACTTGAGCCATCGCGATCACTACCCACAAGACATACTTAATTTGCACGCAGTGTTTTTCTTATAGAATCCACGTCAGGTATTGTGCCTGTGTTTCCATCGACTTCGTGGGCATTTTGGACAAATTATTTAATGTTTCTTAGTCTTCTGGCAGAATTTTTAATGTGGAAAAAGCAAGCAATTAAGTCTACTTTGTCTTTGAATGTTTTGTCATAGAGCTGTTGAGCTTGGGATACATTTCTAATTGCCTGCCTAGGCCATTCACCTAAATTATGTCAGAGCTGATTTAATTATCCCTAAAAGCTTCCCTCAAGATGAAATTCCAACCTAGCCATGAATATCTTTCAGCATAAAGCATGCCTAGAATTTTTTGCTGTCCTTAAAATAACTCTGTTACAAGAATAAGTTACACTACGGAGAGGGTTCTCACTCTTTTTTCATACCAGGAAGGCAATGGGTACCACAGTCCTGTAAAGTTTTCTGCCCTGTTATCCATTCCCTTTAGTGGTGCAGAGTATTCCCCAGCCCAGTTTTCATACTAAGCATCCTTATTACTGAAAACGCCTGAATATTAGCAAGCAATTACCTGACTCATTATTGTTTTCGAAAGAATCAAGCTGAAAGTGGTTTTTGCTCCCTAGAGCAAGTTGTTAAGTATTTGTGAAAAATTAAAAAACATATATTCTCGTGCAAAAAACATTCAGCTTGGAGATGCATTAAACAGAGCCATACCACAGTTGCCACAGTATAAAGTATATTATAGCTACTTGCCTGTAGAATGCATCACAGTCTCTTATACCACTTAAAATGACACATTTTCTCCAGGGAATTTCAACTAATATACAGAATATGAACTTCAAGCAACCAAACTCTCTTTCCCACAATGAATTTTTATGGTTATTGATGTACGGCACCACCAAAAACGGTGCCTAATTAGACATAGATACAGATAGAGATTTATAGATATGTTTCTCTTTAAGGAGCTTTTTTTTTTCTTCAGAATCAATATTTTTCCAGACCAAAATATTTATGCACACAGGTTTTTCAAAGATATTTATCTCTGGAAAACAGTCCCGAAATTTTTCAAACAGCTGAATTTTGAATCAGTACTGCCAAATATCTGCCTTTAGCCGCCTTCACACTGTACCAAAGGTTTGCTCGTGGGCTTCAATCTCTGACACTCGTTACATGAGTCAACTTTAGGGTTAAGTGGAGCTTCTTATATGAGATGTGAGATGGCCCTAAAACTATCATGCAAATATGTTTCTGGAGATGAAGAATACTATTGATCAAAGCACTCTCTTATCAGCTTTGTTACCCATACCCTTAACGTGCCTGCCATGCATACTTTTACTACCTGTTCAGGATTTGCTAAAAATAAAGGTGAAGTTTGATATTGTTTATACCTTTAAAAATATGTAATAGGGAGAATATTGCAAAAATGTTAAGAATGTTGTACCAAGGTTCTCTGAATAGCAGAGGACAATGCCCCTCTCTTGTCTCCCAGACAGGCTATCAACTTGACATTTGTTTCTAAATGTCAGAAAGACCAGAACGGGTGAGATGAGTCACTGAACTTTTTTTTTTGCTGTTGGGTAAGGAGACAGGATGGCTAGTTTAAAATAAGAGTATGAAAAGAAGAGAAAATATCTGTAGTCAGAAGGAGAGGAGAGGCAGATTTTTCCTGCTGTTGTCTGTCCATGTGAGGTTATGGACCCAAAGCAGCAAACAGTTCACTTGTAACTAGATAAATCAGAAGCTGAATGGATCTTTGTAATGTGACAACTGGTTTGCACAGGAAAAAGTGGGAATGATACTCAGCCCCTGGGGGCGGTTTGGAAGGAGGTAAGACAGGGGCCTGTGGCTGCAACTCACAGAGGAGTCCTTCATTGAATACTACCTGTGGACAAGCAGAAAATATAGAATACAGGGCATGTGTTTCGCATCAGAGAAGAGTGAAAATGGTGGCAGAGGAAAACTGATAAGGCTCCAGATCTATGCTGTAAAGGCAAGAGCAAGCTTCAATCAAAGACTGCTGCCCGAAATGCTTTTGATCCAGTTCTTGCAGAGCAGGGTCAGCAACCAGGACAACCACTCTAGTTTTGAGAAGCCATAGAAACTTCAGAAAGGATATTTAAGGAGTATGTTTATGCAGAATCCTTGGCAGAGGACTTTAGTTTGTTAAGAAATTTAAGGAAAGATGGTAAGGGACCTCTGTAATCTGAGGCCTCCAACACAGAGGCACCCTTGGCAGGCCCAGAGCAACAGCACCCTCTGCAGGATCTGGCGCTGCCAGAGTCTTGGCTTTGGAGGGGCGTCCTTGCTGGCAAATGCCAACTGGCTCTCAATTTAGATGGTAAGAAGAAAAGAGATGCTCTGCAGCCTTGGACAGTTCCAGGCTGTCTCTTCCTCCACCCATTTTATTTTTATAAAATTCATTTGCCTTCTATACAAACACAGCCTACTTCTAGCTCAGCCCTGCTTTTGCAGGTTTCTAAAAACAGGTTTAAGTGAAGCTCTTACTGCATTGAAATTGAGAGTTGTTCCAGGACTATTCTAGAAATTCTGGCAATAGCTCCAAAATTACTTTCCTTGATCATTTCTCTTTTAATCTATTTTATCCACTTCTTCTATCTCCAGACCATTTCTCACCTTCTTTTTGGTCTCTTCTTTACCATCTCCATGCCTTGTGTTGCTCACCACCATATTCAAAAGAACAACATTGATCATAGACATCATATCCTCCCATGGGGAAATAGAGGACTTCAAGAGAGAGACTGTACTGATCTATATTTTATTTTATTTTTTGCGTTGTTTTTCATTGCCCCCCTTATCATTCACTCCTATTTATTTTTTCCTTCTCTTCTTTAGTCCTACTCACCCTCTTCTTTTTCTTATCCCGTTTTCTGTTTGTGTGACAGATTCTCTGACAGAGTAACTTGCTGCAAGTCAGTTGAAATCAGGAGAATTTGGTTTTGTTATCACTACAGCTTGACAAAGCACAAGTTAATGTAGCATTGTGGTTGCGATGATATTGCCAAGCTTGAAAATGGCATTTCAATTCTAAATCACAGTCATTTATAACTTTCTCAAAAAAATATTACCTTTGGGGCTGAAATTTTTCATGCCCAGTCTCAGTCCAAGACTGAATTGGTTTTAGAAACTTTCGTAGAAATCAATCCAGCTGTTTGTATTTTTTTCGGAGTTATCCAATCAGGAGGAGAGAAAAAGTGATTTTCACCACTTAAGGTATTTTTCATATGCTTTTCATCCCCAGTAACTCAAACCAACTTTATTTTGAAACATCACCCTTGGAAGTGAATGTACTCCTGAATGATGCATTGCCTTGTTTGAAGAAATTTGGTTTGGAAATTACATAGTTATAAACATTAGAACATTGTGTGCTGAGCATGCACAAAACATTATTTCCCTTCTTTGATTTAGACCTCCACCCAATAGTGATTAATGTTCCCAGGCATGAATAGCTGTTTGTGCACTCATGATAATTAGAGGTGGAAAAGATCTACTGCATCATCCAGTTCATCTTACCTCCAAAGGCTTGATACCTGCATTCTCTATTTGTACGTGTGACAGGAACTGTGTCACAGAAAGGTCCTTTCTTGAAACATCTCTGCAGAGCTTTAGTGGAACAGGGACAGTTTTAACTCTGAAGCATATCTCTCTGTTTTTACCTTGGCTTTGCCATCAAAAACATTTCCTAGAACTTCCTTATCTGAATTTCAAGAAACAGTAAAATATGTATTCAGCAGGTTGGACTATTGCCCAGTCCAGCCTCGGGCAATGGGACTTCCTTCACCTGCTTTGAACAACCTGAAGATCTCATTGTCAGGAAGTTTCCCTTGTTACGTCTCTTGCGTGTTCAAGATCTTCAGGCTATGGCAATAGTCAAGTCATGACCAGTTATGTCACCATAAACAGCACCCCTCTCTCTGTATTATGTCTTCCTTATTATGAATACATATAGTCTGCTATGCCATTGGCAATTCACTTTTGTTTAGACAATCTAGTCACGCCTAGCTTCCTTCATCTTTCTCTGTATGCCAGTTCATCTAGTCATTCAGTCACCTAACATGACCCTTAGCTCTCGTTGCTCTCATCCCTAGCTCTTATATTATCTAGGCATAAATGGTTTCTATTGCTTTTATTTGCACTCCTTCATATTTGTCAATAAATTGTTTTTTTAAATAGCAGTGCCAGGAATGGAAAACAGTTCTCATCGGTACCTAGCAGCATCCCATGGCAGATCTACTCTAGGAAAAAAAATCAGCTGGTTAGGAAACAATAGGTATTTTTCCTTTAAAAAAAATGGGTTCATAGTTTATCTTTGTTCTTAACTAAAAACGTGGAATATTTCTGTGGCATTAAAAAAAAAAAAGAAAAATCAAGACAAATAAGAAAAAATCCACAAAAAAGTTTAATGTCACTGAAAAATATTTTGAACTGGGACATTTCAGACTGTCAACTGTTTTTAGGGCAGACTAGCTAATACACTTACATAACAGAATTTTAAAACTAGATTTGTATCTGTGCAAGGCAAAAAAGAGGATGTTTACAATTGTGTTAGCATACCACAGTTAGTCCATCATTCCTCAGAAGAATTACTGTGACCAAATGACACTGTTGAAGAAAAATACCAAAAAGAGACAGAATATTTCTTCTTAACTCCCTGACATGTTACTTCTGGAAGTGTTTATGTAATTTAAAAAAGAACGAAGTTTTTCAAAATAACCATTCGTTTTAGGGGCCTCCATTTTCTGAGACAGTGAGCTGGAACCTCATTTTCAGAAAGAATTAAGTAGTGCAAGTTTGAAAAGTGGGTTTTTTTTAGTTGTCTCAAATTGGAGCTTGCCATTTGAAAACATATCCTAAATTGTATCACTGGGACACAGACAGTAGCATAGCAGGTACAATGCAACATAAACAGTATGCTGGCATTTCCCTTTGCCTATTTGAAAAATACCACATCTCTTCAAAAATATTTTGTGTGTTTGAATGGAAGTAAAATGAAAATTTGGCTATAGCTGCCAGAATAGAATAAGCTATTTTTCTCTAGTTTATTTATGTAAAACCCAATAAACTGTTGACTATATAATTGCTTGCATGACCTCTGTATACAGAAACCAGTTTTCACATTTCTTAATATCTTCCAAAAATAAACAAAAAGTGGAAATTTCCTTCTCAAGAGAATTTTAAATAATCTCAAAACCAGGACATGCTATTGAAAGTGTAAGTTGCCAGAATATAGAATTTTTGCAATTAAATGGTTTCTAAAATGTGATTTGACAGTGTCCCTTTAATCCTATTACATCTTGTTCTCTCTGTTATCTAATTAGAATGATTGGCCCTTGTCATTTTCATAAAATCCCTTTCTGCATTAAAAGTGCATTATCTTTCCTTCCCATGATCTCACTGAAATCATCTTGACTCATCAGTAAATATATAAAGCTGTTAGAAACTCACTCACACACATACACAGTGTGTATATCCTCTTAATCTGTGTGTACATAAGTAGGAATACACTAATGCACTAAAGTGGGTGAAAATTTTCTTCAAAGTGCTTTTTGCATGACAAACAGTCTTTTAAAGGCAGAGGAATTTTTCCTGAAACAATGTCTCATGTTCTTCAAAATATTGTAATATAATTTGAAAAAGCAGACACACCTAAAATGTTCTTTTTTTTTTTTAAGGTGTTGATTTTATTTGTAGCCTTCTGTTGTGATAGCTTGAAAGTGTATCAGCTGGGACTTACTGCAGTGATATGAATTTCATGCTGGCTCTCTTTCTGGACAAAATAACAGGTTGGAATGGGGCATTTAAAATTACTTCTCTCTTGGCCAAAATAACTGATATTGCAGTCAGCAGTGGTAGCAAGGCGGGATGGATGCTCTCTGCTTTCACAAATCTCACCTTTACATTCTGCCTCGAAAGGAAAATACTAGCCTTTTGTGGGGCTGATACACTTAACAAGAAATATTAGCGGTTAACGCTGTAGCACAGTGGTTTGCTAGGCCAGGAACATCAAGATAAAAAAGCTCCTTTACTGTGCTTATGTCATGACAACCTCTCCAGATGATTGCAGTTAACTTTCAGCAGAATGAAGCACGTATCACAATTGCAGAAGGTAAGCTGACCCACGGTAAAGAAGTTTAAATGGAGGATTTTCTTTCTTTCAACCCATATTGTTCAACTTCTCAAAAAAACAATTCGTAGGTATCAGTTCCCAGAGATCCTCTCAAGAAAAGCGAGGCTTAAAATCACTGCATTTGTATTGCATGCAAATGATTATAAGTGTGTTTTACAGTTTTCCCTGGAAGGTTCCCTACTTCACTGTTTTCAGAGTACGTCTACATGATGGCAGGGTTCTTGACCTTGTGGTTGAAGTAATAATCCTCAGCTGGCACTATCACAGTTCTTACTCTCACACGTATTTATATCACAGCTGCTGAAGCTTCAGGGTATTACTGCAGTACCAATAATAAATATTAATATTTCTATAGCAACCAATTGCTCTTAATTACTTTCACCGCAGGAGCCAGGTGAAAGAAGAGCCAGGCTCTGAAGAAGAGAGATCCTTATTCAATGCAGTATTTCCAAAGGAGAGAAGTAATGCAGAGAGAACTGGAAATTTGCCAACAAAAGGAGACACCTGAAAGAGGAAAAGATAAATATTTAGCCACTGAGAACTGTTAAAGTACAAAAACATCATCTATAATTCAGATTCAAAATTACTATATTTAAATATTGTCACAGCTGTACTACAAATAGGCCTATGCTGGCAAATTACAAGGTAAGTGTGAGACGTACCTAAGTCTTAACTTATTTCCTCTCCCCTGAAAGGGGGGCTGTGTTTGGAACACTTTTTTGAGCTGTTGCTAAATGTGTACCTTTTTCATGCTATAGTTACATCTTTATCACAACTCCAAGCCTCAACAGCGGGAAAACTGGAAAAAGAGATGACTCCAGTATGAGTCATCCCCGGGAGACCTTGATCCAAATTTTGTGCAAAAGGGTTGAGCATTGAGCGTCCTGTGACCAGAGGAAAGGTGACAGAGTGAAGCTGCTGTGGCCACTCAGCAGAGGCAGTGGGTTCGCTGTACAGCACGTGCGTGCAGAGGCTTCGGCTAGGAAAACTTCCCACCACCTGTAACTTTCAAAACTACCCAGCCTATCCATGCCAGCATCACTGCCTGGTGCTGGGGGGTGTGGGTTGGGGGGGTATGGAAACCCCCACAGAATTTTAAAGATGCTTGTGCTCCCCCAGGACTTGCGAGTAACTGGCTGGGGGGGTGATTTTCTCCCTTGTGAATAACAGAGGGGGGAAAAGGATGGGAAGACACAGAGCTGGACTTCCTGTCCTCTGGCTTCCTAACAAGACTCAGTGACCTGTCACTTGGTGGTTCATCGGGAGTTTAGACAGGGAAAAGTCATCCAGAAGCATTGTCCTCTGACAGAAGGAAAGAGTGAAATTCCATGGCACTGGAAAGCTAGTCTATCTGGACTGCACAAGGAAACAATCCTCTAGAGAGATGGGAGATCTAGAGAGGATTTTAAAAGAGTCCTCATTCCTGTAGAGGATCCTATCTTATTTTTTGCATAAAGCAGAGCAAATAATTTTGCAATATTGACAAATGTCCCCCTCTTGAGAAATGTTTCTCTGTCTTTCACTGTTCTGATTATTATTCTTGTTCAGCTATCACAGAGCACAGCCTTCCTTTCTTTCCCTTCTTAGGAATGGAATAACCAGTTTATCATGTAGGTGGTGAGGGGAATGGGGAGAAACCGATTATAATGCTTCCAAATGAGTCTTCGCTGTGTCAGAAATTTCCTTATCCAGCAATGGTCCAGCAGGCATCATAGTCTCTGAAGTCACAGGAAACATAATTTCCAGTGTACCACTGGTACTGGCAGCGTGGGATGTATTGCAGAAGAACGTCTCGGCTCCAGGCCATACAAAAGAGGTCTCTAGACACATCCTATGAAGGTGTGTACACAGAGTTAAAGCCACTTCCAAAGGCTTTCCAGTGCTGCAAAGCTTGGCTGTGTTTCTCAAGAGCCTGAAGATGTTTGTACCTGGAGCTTTGACTGTCAGTGGAGATAAAGGGCATCTGTGGAAAAGCCTGGGGATTGCAGGATTGCAGCCGGCATTTGTCCACCACAGAGGAAAAGATTGACGAGGGCTGAAAAAAGCACCAGGAGTGCGCTGGAAGTTCTTAGGAGGTACAGAAAAGTTTTGGTTTGTGTTCTGGAAAGGATGCAGGGTTTATGTGAAAGGAAAGACTGTGTTTATAAGCACTGCATTTAGAAGGGTGGGTAAATTCAGAGCTGGCTGGGAAAGATACCCTAGTGTGGGATTTATCTGAGGTGGGCAATCAGATAAAGGTGAAATATCACCAGAGAGAAAGTTGTTGCTTCTCTGTCATAATCTTTAAGAATCCTTCGATCATTGTGGATGGTTCAGATGATAGCCCTTGCTCAGTCTTTACCGGGTAAAAAACACCAGTGACAATATTTGGATGTTGAATGGGGGGTAAGGGAACATGGAGGGCTCCAGTGGGAGGTCATGAAAAAAAAAAGGAATGGAGCTATTGTCTCTCAGCTATCTGTCAAGATAGTTTCCAAAAACTAGAGCTTCCTTACAGTCCTTTGGTAGGCAACAGTCAGAGAACTCAGCTTAAAGGTGCACTTTGGCTGTTGAGCTGCCTGGGCAGGGCGGCACTGGGATCCTTGCCCTGGAGATAAGCTGGTAGCTGGGTGTTTTCACCATGCTTGGAGAAGTTCCTGCATCTTTTGCATTGCCATGCTCCTCCCAGCTGGCACTTCATCAGCTCAACTCAAAAGGTTTGTTTGATTACCACCAAGTGTTTGGTTATTAAAGACAAGCTGTCAGCCTTGCAGCCTACAACTAAAATGTATAATTAAATGCATCCCGTCCTCTGTTTCCAAAACACTGTTACAACAATGTCAAGTTGTGACAATCTAGCAAAAGGCTGTGGGGAGCGGAGGGAGTCAGACACGTAGGGGGGACTACAGCCTCGCCCAGCAGGCTGCCGTGCTGCAGTGTGCACCTCAAAATAAGGGGCAGTGACAGTGGGGACAAGGTAAAACAAAAAGCAAGTGCTGAGGTTTGCGTGGGAGCAGGGAGAGAGAAGGATGAAAGAGTGCAGATTTCTCCCTTTTCCTTCTGTGGGGTTTGTTTTTCCTACTGACATTGTTGGTGCCAGGACTTTGTCCCACCTCTTTGTAACGGCAGTGTAAGTGTGGAAGCAGACTTCCTGGGGGAGCTGGAGAACTGCATCCTTTCCTCACAGCGCAGCTCGGTGGGATATGTATCCCCCCCTCATATGGTGCAGCTGGTCATCCCATGGCTGGGTGATCTTCCCTTCCTGTTGATCACACAGAGATCATCTGCAGGACCCTGGTAGAGGCCAAGTAGTACTGAGCTTCATCTGCCTGTGGATAATCTCCCGAAGCCACCATCCTGCTGGAGCTGCTGACAGCACCTGGGAATGCACTCTGGCCTCCCTGGGCTAAAAAACCCTGTCCAAAAGCTGGGACAAGCTGAATCTCTTCTTTGCTCCCTTTATGAGCTGAGTTTCCCTGTTTGCTGGTGTGGAGCCAATGTGTACCGCAAAGGGAGAAGTCAAAGGAAGATACAGCAGTAAGGAAAATGCAGCAGCATCCTGACCGTGTTGTAGGAAAACAGCCTTTAATCAGCTTCTGAGTTGCTACCAGTTCTCATGGTAGATATTCAGCTAGGGCTGTCTCTAGTCCCTGGAAGAAGTGGTGCCTGGCTCTGTCCTCAGGTTCCCTCACCTTCCCCTCTGTAATCACACCACCTTTATTTGTGGTAGGTAGTTGATGCTCACTGAAGTTCACTCAGCCTTTGCCTGTCGCAGCTCAGAGGAGAGGCTGGGCTCTTGGCACATACTTGTCAGAGCTATCTTTTGGCCAGCTATTCAAAAGGTATCTATTTCAGGGAATTAATGGTCTACAGTGCCCATGAAAAGAGTCTTTTACATAAAATAAAAGCCTTCACTGCCCCTTCTCACTCCCTCTGCCCTTATTTCATTCTTCTGTCCATTCCTACTACCTTATCAAACTGGAATTCTCGTGCAGTTACAGCAGCTGCCATCAAGTCACTTGAAGGGTTGGGTGCAAAAACATTTAAGGCAAACAAAGCTTCTTTCTCAGTTGCTTTCGGCTCAGTCATCACTGAGCAAGGTTTTCCATCTGGGACCTCTGCATATTGGGTTATGCAGCTGGGCATTTCTCTGTAGCCTCTCACTTCCTTTGTGTGCCCCTCACTGTACTTCTTCTTTAACTCTTTGAGCTGCCACCATGCCCCCCTGCCTGGCTCACAGAAGTGCAGAAGCCAGACAACTTGTCCTTGAGAGTCAGCTGTGGGACTCACACTAAAATGGAAAGTGATTTGAGCCTCTGTTCCGGCTAAGTTCGGGTTTGCAGCTCCAGGATATTCAAACGTCACATCTGTACTCCCTGTTATGGGTGGCCTTTGCATTCACAAACTTTGTTTTTTTTTTACTGGAGGGTGGAGAGATGAGAAAGAAACACAAAGATGTGGGGATCTGCCTCCCCTAGAAAATCTGAAAATCCAGCTTTTCCTTCCCAAATGCAACAATGTCCCTGCATCCCTGCTGCAGAGCAAGAATCCTGACTTTCAGCCACTCCCAAGCAGGACTCCAATCAGAAAGCAACACCTATCTTGCAGGGCTAAGAGGTACTGAAGTGACACAACAGCATTGCACTGCCGTTCTGAGGAGGGATACGTTCCCCTACAGAGGGGATAACAATACCATAACTGATGTTAGAAAAGATTGCATGGCCACTTTCATTCCCTGTTATGTTCTTGAGCTGCTCATGGAAGAAAAAAACACAAACTCATACAGGACTTCCGAAAAGGAGGATTGCATATCACCAGTAAGCCATGCAGCAGTCTCTTTTTTATGTGTAATACAATTAAATGCTTATTTACAGCTTCTTTTTTTTTTTTTTTTTTTTTTTACTGACATTGTTTTGGACTCCCTCCTCCATATCTAATATATTATTATTTCATTATATAGTTTGTTAAACATTGACAGCCTTTGAGTTTTATTGCACTTCTGTATCTTTGCCTCTCCTAAGCACCCTAATTGCATTAGATGCTTTGAACAAATCTGTTCTTGGTGCATAGAAGAGCAGTGACATCTCTGGATATTTATAAAGTCTCTTTGTATAAATTATTTGGAAGCAGCACATAGCTTTAGAAATTATATCTCAGACTTGCTTTTCAGGACTACATGTCAAATGTGGACGTACTGGGTTTGCATGGCAAGGTTTTGCTAGCAGGGGGCTACAAGGGTGGCTTCTGTGAGAAGCTGCTAGAAGTTTCCCTCATGTCCGATAGAGCCAATGACAGCAGGCTCCAGCTTGGACCTGCTACTAGCCAAGGCTGAGCCCATCAGTGACGGTAGTAGCACCTCTGTGATAGCACAGTTAAGAAGAAGAAAAAGTTACTGTGCAACAGCAATTGCAGCCGGAGAAAGAAGTAAAAATGTGTGAGAGAAACAACTCTTCAGACATCAAGGTCAGTAAAAAAGAAGGGCTGAAATTGGTTCTTCCTGAGGCAGTGGGCTCTCAGCCTGTGTAACTGGCATGGTTTTCAACAGCTAGTTAGTCAATAGGGAGGTGCTCAACATCTTCTCAAACTTAGGATGCTTGGAGTTCAGTTCAAGCCCTAAACATAGGCTTCTGGTCCTGTTATTGTGCTTGCAACCATGCAAGAGGTTTGCTCAGAGCTGGCAGATGTGGCAAAGAAGGTCCAGGAGAACTGTGTCCTTCTGGAAGGACAACTGGAAATCTTGCAGAGAACCTTACAGTAGTCAAAATGACAATAATGTTGTACGTATATATTTTGGCCTTCCTTCAGCATAAATGGGGTCATCCACTGGAAGTCAGGAGCAAAGAGACTTGCTTATGTATCGATTTGTTTTCATGTCAATATGTTTTATGTCCTGTTAACAGGCTTATTTTGAATGACACTGGATTTGTGCAGATGGATGAACAAAGACGTTGTTCACTAGGATCATAGGTCAAAGGCTACCATAGCTAGATCAGGATCTTTGGATGTAGGCCAACTTCAAAATTAGAGCAGGTTACAGATTGTTTATCAGAGTTTCGTGTATCTCAAGAGATAAAAACAGGGAGCCATCCAGATTGGAAAAGAACCTGGGAGATGACCTAGTTCAGCCTCCCACTCAGACAATGCCAATTAGGACAGGTTGCTCAGGGCCTTGCCCAGTGAAGTTTTGCATTTTTCCTGTATGTTAATACCTCTTTTACTGGGGAACTCAAAACCCAAACATAACACTACATGCAGTCTCAGAAGTGTCAGGCAGAAGGGAATAATCACTTCCCTCGACTTGCTGGCTACCCTCTTGCTAATACAGCCCACTACATGGTTCATCTTATTTGCTACAAGGACACACTGTTTAGTCATGTTCAGTTCTTATTGACCAGGACCTCTTGGTCTTTTTGTGCAAAGCTGCTTTCCAGCCAGTTAGTCCCTGGCCTGCACTGTTGCATGGGGTTATGCTGTCCTTGCTAGGGGGACTTGGCATTTGCCTCTCCAGAACTTCATGGTCCTGTCAGCTCATTTTTATGGCTTGTCTAGGTCCCTCTGAATAGCAGTCGTACCCCACAGCATGGCAGCTGCTCCCTTTGGTTTGGTATCATCTGCAACCTTGCCAGGAAGCTCTATCTCATCACCCTGTTTGCTAAAAATCATGATAAAGTGATATTGGCCCAGTCTTAGTCCCTGAGGACTAATAAGTAAGGGTCTGCCAACTGGACTTGCTACTACTGATTGCCACTGTCTAAGCCTAGCCAATTTTCCACCCTCTCACCAACCATTTACCCAGTCCGTAGTTCTCCAATTTGGTTATGGAGAGTCCATAGCCTCTCTGGGCCCTGTTCCAGTGCTTAACCACACTCACACTGAAGAATTTCTTCCTTATATCCAGTCAGATTTACTTTTATTGAGACTTTTGATCATTGTTTCTTTTATTTTTGCTGTGGACCTCAGAGATGGAGTTCATCTTCCGCATAAATCCACTTTCAGTTGTAGCAGGCAGAAATTAAATCCCTTCCTACCATGTCTTCTCCAGGTTGAAGAAATCCAGCTACATCCATCTATTTGCATACAGCATGTTCCATCCATCCATCTAGCCGTCTTCATGACACTCTGCTAAACGTGCTCTAGTTTTCACTCTCTCTCATAATAGAGGATACAGAACTGGACACAGTGCTCTAGATGCAGAATCATGACTGCCAAATAAAAGGGTAGTGAATGTTCCCCTCAGCCTCCTGGCTATGCCCAAGGTAGTCTCTACCTTCAAAACAGAAGAGGCAACGAGAAGGCGCTGTGGAAGATGAGGACTGTGATGCATTCTAAGATCCCAGTTTCTCCATCATCCAGCTTGGAGAGCGGTCTGATGTACACTAGAGCTTTCATTTGGACAATATGGATGGATTCCATTCCTACAGAAACCAGGACACAGCATAAGGAGGTGTGTATGCCCCCAGTTTTGGTCCTCTATGTTGTTTGGAGGCATCTGGGGCTAGATAATCAACAAGAGCTATGGGGTCCTGCAGGTTAGGCTATAGTCTAGAAGACTGCTCAACATGGAAGCTGGCAATCCCTACCTTGTATAAATAACATAGGGGTATGGCTGAAGAGAAGGAGGGCTGGAGACTTCTGTTTTGACACGCATAGTCCATGTTTGTGGGACTTATATCGTAGCTGTAAAATTGAATCAGCTGTGTATGACAAATCTTAGCTGTATATTGTGGTTTTGCTTGTGGAACAGAACAGCCCCGGTGGGGTCCACATTAGATTTTTATGGGAAACATAGTCAAAACTAGGTGTTTTTCTTTGGGGAAAACGTGCATGCTTTGAGCAGACATCTATGGGAAAGATGAATAAGTAACATTGTCACCCATTGGGTGCAAGGATAAGAGGTAATTAATTGTACTGATTTGGGCTGGGATAGAGTTAATTTCCTAGTAGCTTGTGTGGTGTTACGTTCTGGGTTTGTGATGAAAACAGTATTGATAACACACCAGTGTATTAACTATTGATGAACGGTGCTTACATAATGCCAAGGCCTTTTCTGCTCCTCACACTGAGTAGGCTGGGGGTGCGCAAGAAGGTGGGAGGGGACACAGCCGGGACAGCTGACCCCAACTGGCCAAAGGGATATTCCATACCATATGGCATCATGGTCAGCAACAAAAGCTGGGGGTAGAAGAAGGAAGAGGGTACATTTGGAGTGATGGCATTTGTCTTCCCAAAGACAAGCACATTGTGCATGATGAAGCCTTGCTGTCCTGGACATCTGCCTGCTAGTGGGAAGCAGTAAACGAACCCCATATTTTGCTTTGCTTGAATGCACAGCTTTTGCTTTACCTATTATACTGTCCATGAATCAACCCATCAGTTTTCACACTCTTACGCTTCCAATTCTCTTCCCCATTCCACTGGGGCGAGTGGGTGAGCAGCTGTGTGGGGCTTATCTGCCTGCTGGAATTAAGCACAACATTAATATTTGTGATTAGTTCCATGGACAGCATGTTAAAGACTGGTGCAAGCTACCTAGTCTTTTTTTTCTTGCTTGAATTAAGTAGTTTGGACTTTACCGAGATTTTTAGTCTTTGGGAGAATTTTAGGATCACTTTCCTTTTAAAAGGCCTAAGTCAATAGCTGTAAAAGCAGGGCTGCCACTGACCTTGCATATTGCTGGAGCAAGGCAAGAAAAACAAAAGCCAGAAATGGTAATATTTGTTCAGTAATTTTTTGGGCAGTCATTCCAATGTACTAGTCATGGCTGGTTTATCACTTTTAGATTGATATTCATGCATGTCTTAAAAAATAGAATGAAGATGAGGATTTTTCTGTTTGTTCGGGGTTTTTTTGGCGGCTCGCTTCCTTTCATATTCTTATGCATTCTATGTAATCCCACACTGATACCTTAATAAAATATTCTTACCTCTCATATAGAAGATTTATTGTTGGTTTTAATTAAGAAATCATCAGCCAGTATTTGACAGGCCATTTTCAGCCTCATTGCAAATGTGTTCTTGATTAAATTTCAGGTATATTCAATATCCTGTAAATCAGAGAAGAGTGTTTTCTCTTTTCTACTATTCTATAGTAAGCATGACAGATACGATGCCTGCCAATAGCATGTGATTAGCATAAAGTACAATAATGTTAATGGGGAGTTGAAAACTGTATAAACCTGCCTCCTCAGGGTGGAGCTGAATTCAGTAGCTTCCCCAGCTGGAAAACAGTTGGGAAAGTGTTAACTGGCACATGAAGATTTCTTCCTACACAGAAAGAAAAAAAAAAAGAGAAGGTTGGAGGTCCTTAGTCTGTGGCCGTCTCAGGAATGGGGTTTCAGAACTGGAGAGAAGGAGGAAGAAGAAAAAGTAGTAGAAATCGAAGCTGAGTAGAGGAAGTCATTGCAGGCTGTGTGAAGGGAGTGTCAGTGTAGAAGCAAAGTATATTAAAAAGGTGTATGAGTATGTGTTTGTTAGAGAGGCAAAGGGAGAATCTGGACAGGGTAACAAGCACTCAGAGCTTTGCATGTCAACAAAAGTGAAATTATGAATCTAGAAAGTAAAAAGAAAAAAAAAAGGAAAAAAGACCCGATGGCAGAAATGATAAAACTCACTAATGGACCTCAGAAACTGCCTGCTCCCCCCGACCAAACAGGGCTTAAAAGGAAAAAGAGCCACAAGACTGCTTTCTTCTATTTTGGAAGCTGCTAGGCATCTTCTGTCCAGTAAGATGGGTGTACCTGGATAGTCTGACATTCTGGCATATAAATTCTATGGCTAGTTATAGCTCACACAACCTTTTCATGTTGGCGTCTACTCTTTCTCCTTTCTTAATAAACCTAAATTCAGTTAGGCTGGCTGGGCAGCATGAGGTTTGTTTTAAAAGTTGTTGAAAGATGCCCTGCACTCTGGTTGCCACCAGAAGCGCAGTCATTGCTGGGCCATCTCCCGTGCGATTAAGTGGCTGAAGATGTCCAGGAAAGTGCCTAAAAGCCAAGGACAAGTACGGAGTAGAAGGTTTTCAGGTGACAGTAACTACCATAAATATCTATTCTTCACACTGTATTTTAATCTATTTTAGATCCCATAGCACAATTTGAGGGACTTCGGAGCCTGTCTGGTGCTCAGTGCAGTATTTCTCCTGGTCTGGTCTAGTCTGGAGTGATTTCTGAAGTATTAGTAGTCCTACTTAAGTGCACTCAGATGATGCTCCAATGTGTTTACCACCTCCAGGCTAACATTCTCCACCCTTTTTACAGAGCTTAGTACAATTCCTAAAAGTGGTGCATATTTTAAATAAGGGTGACCCACACTGGCATTGATGTTAGTTTTGCTGATGCCCAACAAAAAGGAGTGTACAAGATGAAAAACACAGCGTTGATTTCACATTTGTTCACAGCAGCACAACATAAAATTGCAGTGGATCGGAAACAAAAGGAAGTTCTGTGTCTAGAAGAAAAAGGCTGAAAGGATGTTTGGAAGTGATGATAATGGAAAAGTTAACTGATGCCAAAAGTGATTACACAGGAGGCTTCCACGCAGTGTAGCCTCCTTTCTACAGCTTTATTCAGCAAAATTCGGCACTAGCCATTGCCCCCAGCTGCCCCAGCAATCTTTCACACTTCTGCAAATGCTGGTTAATATAACATTTTCCTGCTCTGCTGCTTAAGGACATATATCAAAAAGATGGCTTAATTTCCAAAAAGCTGTGATGTATAATATGGAAATAGTGCCACATGTAAGCTCAGTACTAATACTTTGTCCAGTGCATTTTGTTTGAACATGTTTTAATCTGTCAGCTTTTATTCCTGAGTTGTGCTAGAGTTACATTTTTCCTTTGATCAAAATGAAAAAAAAAAAAAAAGAAAGGAAAAGCACAGACTGGGTATGTAGATATATTAATTCATATTTTTATTGGCACACATGATCCTGAAATACAGGCTATTCTGTACAGAATCAGAATTTTAAAACCCACTGTGAATAGGGTTAAATTGGTACGGTTATATTTAATTATTTCCACTCTTCCTTCTCTTGCCTGTCTGACTCATTACCCTCCTTTAATCTCCTTAGCAAGATAAAACTGAATAGCAGAGGTGGGGAAACATCTTAGTTTTTAAATGACAAAACTGAACTATGTGCATGAAAGTCTAATCAACAGAGCTGAGCAGAAATTTTATGATCCAACATTTTCTCATTAGAAAATGCAGATTTGAACATTGTCTAATAGGACAGAGGGAAAGACAGAGAATAAAAAGACATTTCTATAAGGCAAAAAAAATCTATTTAAAAAGACTTGTGCAGTAATATTCGAATGTTTCACTTTGAAGAAGTTTTTAATTTGCTTATTAGTTTGGTTAGAAATTTAAGCTGTGATAATGATAAAATAGGGCTGTGCCATTAAATTATTATATTTTAAAAATTAGTCATAAGCTTGCTATATTCAAGTTTAAAAATATTCTACATCAAAAATGAAACCCTCTGATGACATCAAGAAAAGCTTTGACCAAAAAAAATAAAAGCCCTGAATTTGTTTTGTGCAGCACTTTAAATGTTGTTTGGTTTCCTTAACTCTAAACAAAGAAACACTACAAAATCTTGCTAAATATCTTGTGGCAGGGGCAATTGTTTTCTTTCCCAGTATTTGTTGTCAGTGAAAAGTACCAACAGAGCTTCTTGAAACAAAATAAAATAATTGGAATTATTGGTGGATTAGACAGGATTTGATTTTCCTTACTTGCACAAATACCACGTGATCTCAGTGAAAACTTTCATCTTAAAACTTCAAACTTTGCCACTTGAAATAATCTGAATTGTGTAGACTGGGGTTACTTTATTAAAAATGTTATGTCTGCTAGAAAATTGTCTGCCGATGGAAATGAGATAAAATGGCAGGCAGTAGATCCTGGCTGGCTGCAGACAGAGATGTGACTTCTTTGAGGAGGGCTAGTGGGTCAATTTTGTTTCAGTCTTTTGTTTTCTGTTAGGTCTTGAAACCCTGGTAGCATTTTTTGGGTACTGTGCAGACTCTGTAGCACAGAATGTACATCACTTCTAGCCTGGGCGCTGAGGACATGGCTTGTAACCACCAGCTGCCGCACAGCTGGCCGGGCTCCTCCTCCTCCAGCACCTTCCTTAGCTTAGGGGACATTTGGGAGCATAAAGGTCGATAGTAAGAAAGAAGACGGGGAGAATGCAATTTCCTATCTGAAGCTGTCCTAGATTAGTATAATGAGATGGCTCTTAAGTAAGCCTGAGGCTGATTTATACCAATACGATGCTAACCTGATATGCAACCTGGACCAGGGTGTGCAAAGATGGTAGTAAGCAGAACCCACAATGTAAACTCCAGTCTGTACTATTGTAACAGATAAAATAAATCATCATATTAGCCTCCCAAACAAAGCACTCTGTTTCAGACCAGGTTGATTGAATGGAATTAAACTGAGCTAAACTGCATTTTGAAAACAATTCATGCTTTCATGCACTGTGATTTGCCTCTTAGAGGAAAAAGATATTAATCTATATTTTGAGAACACAGTGTGGGCTTTGCTGAGATAATTCTGTGCACAAACTGCACTGTGTGTTTTCACAAACCATTGATGGGAATTCAGAGGCCTCGGTGCTCTCTGTATTGCACCTCCATCTGATATTAGCACTTGGACAAGAGCTGTTAAACTCTCCCAGCTGCAAGGGAGGCCTTGGTCTCAAGGAGACCTGCACAGGCAGAATCCATAATAGTAATATCTTTAACCTTAGGGTACCAGGGATGGATCTAATAGTACTGGTGCTCATGCTAGGCTCAGATGTTACATCAGCTCTTTCAGACGATATATAAGGCCAGATTCTTTAGTGCCTTCTGGCTGTTTCGAGCAGTTTCTATAAGGCAACAAGCCCTAAGCTGAAGTTGACTGGCTGGTTAAACCAAATTTATAGTTGTTCTTCACTGTCAGAAAGACACCGTTAATCTGAACTGTGATCTACAAATACTGAGAGAAGAGTGTCACAACATTATCAGCCTTTAATGATGATGGAATTGCCAAGCTCTCATAAGCATGTTCTTAAGGGACACATATAGAAATAAAGAGGTTCAGGTCCAACAGTTACCCCTCCATGGCCTGGGGATCTTGTGTACATAAAATCTGAATCAGAATCATGGAATAGTTTGGGTTGGAAGGGACTTTTAAAGGTCATCTAGTCCAGCACCCCTTGCAATAAGCAGGGACATCTTCAACTAGACCAGGTTCCTCAGAGCCCCGTCCAACCTGACCTTAAATGTTTCCAGGGATGAGGCAATTACCACCTCTCTGGGCAACCTGTTCCAACATTTCGCCACCTTCATTGTAAAAAATTTCTTCCCAATATCTAGTCTAAATCTACCCTCTTTTAGTTTAAAGCCAATACCCCTTGTCCTCTCACTACAGGCCCTGCTAAGAAGTTTGTCTTACCTTTCTTATAAGCCCCCTTTAAGTATCAGAAGGACACTGTAAGCTCTCCCCAGAACCTTCTCTTCTCCAGGCTGAACAACCCCAACTCTCTCAGTCTATCATCTGACAAGGATATGGTGCCCTGAAATTCTGTTTTATTTCACTACTTAATGGCTAAAACCTGGAGTTGGTGGGTAGGGGCAGAACATTTAGCTCTTCTTCATCTTCACAGTATATTCTAAGGGAAGCAGCTCTGCATTTTCAGAGTTATCCTGCATGTTAAAACACTTCTAACCAAAATCCCAAAACAATAGCAACTCTCAAAGATATTTATCCTGGATAAGCAACTGAATCTTCTCCAAAAATCAGTAATGCTAGAGATTGTCCATAGGACTGGGTTATACCTTTTGCTCTGATACAGAATGCACTTATCTTGTCCTTCTGTTTACCTCTTGCTTTGAGAAAGGACAAATTCCTGGTTTTGCTTTAGATTCTATTTTAAACTGTAGATGAGGTCATAAAGTTAGGCCATAATTCTTGATACTGCTTTTTAGCCAAGCACTTCCATCTCTCAGAAGTGACAGATCCTCTCTTGCAGGACTGCTGGGCTTTTGCCTACTATGACATACCTTGAATTCTGAGGGAAATCTGCAAGATAAAAACACATTTGAGAGGCTGGCACTCTAATCAGCTAACTGAGCCAGACTCTTTTGTGCCTGGCATATCCTAAGGCAGTCAAAAGAACTGGTTGCACCTTTCTCCCCTTATCCTTGCAACAAAGATTACACCATCCTGTGCTTTAACAGTCTTGGGGAACTTTGGTAGTCTATTGCAAATGAAAAAAAAAATTCAGTAAGTTAAAAGTATCAAGAATGCAACATGCATTGTCTCCATCACATGGCTTCAGAGGTGGCGGAAGAAGATGATGAAGGCTGATGTCTACTGGGTGGCTCTTCCCATGCGTAAGGAATCTCTGGTCAGGAAGACCCATCGACCTTTGAGATCTGGAATGCTGCAAAGTACAAAGTACTCCAGAGATGTCGTTGCTCTTAGCATTGCCCACTAAAATCCTACAAACACCATATGTTCTTGCATTCCTTCTCCAGGTGCACAGCTTTAAGCATACACTCCATCCCTTTGACTTCAAGGCAACGAAAATGGCCAAGAGGCACAGCAGAGTCTCTTGCTCCTCTGAGCACAAAAGCAAATCAATAAATGCGTCCTGAGACAGATGTGTCTTCTCAGCATGTCACAAGTAAGTCTTCTGCTTCATTTGTAGGGTCTGACTGTAATTTTTGAGATGCGCTCTCTGGTATTTGTATAATACCTCAATTCTCTTCTTTATCAGATGCATTTCTGAGAAGGGATTTACATGTGCTTAAAAATAAGTATTATAGTTCTCTCGCTCCCAAATAAGCCATTAACTTGTGTTAACAAGAGGACTTTGGGGGAGGGGGAATAACATTACAGTTAAAGCAAGGATCATAAAATACCCATAACATGAAACTCATGTCTACAGCATGAATGACCTGGTGGATATTTTTTTCTGCAGTGTTTGCTTCAGTGCATATAGCTGATGATGCAAGGCCTTGTTATGAACATGGCATGTAATGCTCTCACAGGTGTTGCTAGTTTCCCTTTGTAAGGCAGGGCCAGCAGGCATTCCTAATTGTATCTTACTGACAGAAAAGGCTCCCAGGAGATGAGGGCCAATTTCCAAACCCAGTACAGCCATGCTTGTTTTGGAGAAACAGAGAAGGGGAAAAAATGCATGTAAAGGAGAAAGAAGCTAGCAAGCTTTCCCAGCTGAAAACTTTGATGAATTTTAAATGTTGCTGTGCAAAGAAGAAAGCAATGTGATATGGCTTGTGTTTGGAAAGTAGGCTTCAATGCCATGTGTTTAATGCAGCATCCCCTTTTATCACAGAACTACCTGAATGCTCTCTCTCACATGGAAGTATTTTTGCCTTCAAGTTTCCACCTTTTTGTATCATCGATACTCCTTCAAAATACTTTTTCTTTTCTCAAAGAACCCACAATTCTCAAAAGACGATTCTGAGAGTTCAGTGTGGAATAAGAGTTGAAGGACAGTGATAGCGAAGCAGTAGTGAATCTTAGTCATGAAAACATAGGGATGCGAGAGAGGGTAGACATTATTTTGCCAGTGGCTGGAGAACACAGATGCAAAATAACTGTCAAGCTTGTCAGAATCACCATGCATGAATATCCATGAGCGGATATTCATTATAAAATTATTGCTATGCTTAGAGTTCCCCATCCCAGTAGGAAGGCTTCAGAAAATGTTGTTTTGAAGTAATGCTAATGGTATTTGCTATTCTGGAGCCCATTACTATATTAAACATAGCTAGCAGGTCTTCTGGATGGTCCTGTGAATGTAGGAGGTGAAGGTGCAAACTGGTGTATGGTGCTCTCTGTTAAACAGGTCTTAGAATTCACACTGTCACTCAATGGTGCTGGAGAATGCACTCTGGCTTTCCTGGGGACATGAGTGCAGATGTCACCCTGCTCACAAGAACAGTTTCAAGGAGGACTGGTGGCGAATGTCCTACCAGCATATGTTCCTTTTGGAAATGCTGATGGATCAAAAGCTAAGTTTCAGAAAGTGGGTCAATTTAGAGGTGAGTTTATTTTTTAAATGTGTGTGAAGTGTTCCACTGGCCCTTTCCTGATTGAAGATTCAAATTTTCCATTTGATTTTATTTTGTCTTTTGCATTTTAGTGCCGTGTTACAAAAGTCAGGACTACAGTGCAATGGTTTATTTTTTACTGGTACTTTGCTTGCTGTGAAGTAAAAACAATACCTTTTGTTTTACATGAAATTTTGAAGGTTGCCATTCAGGTTCAGTGGGGGTATTGTTTTAAAATCAAGTTTTTGCCAGCAGAATGGGTTTGCCTGGGTTTGTTGCCAGCAGAATGCTCTTACTTGGAAAAAGTATCCAGTGTTCAAGGAACATTCCTGGTGAAAAGAGTCCAACAGGGAAGTAAATGTTTATGAGTATGCAGACCCAACACTGATGTCCTAATCTGAAATCTAGGATATCAGTCCTGTGTAGATGCCGGGTCTCTCAGCATACCTCTCCATGGATATTATATGTAACTAATTAAACCATGCAATAATTTGCAGAGGTATCTACTGCCATGCTTGGAAAAGCTATTGCAAATGAGATGCAGGTTGATGTGACAATTTTTATTTTTTCCCAGGAACTAAAGCACCATTTAGGGTTTAGTAGCGCCTCCATTCTCCTCACTGGTAAAAGTCACCTGGAGCAGGAAGAGTGGATCTGATTCAAGTTTCTGTTACGTGTTGTGGGGTCCTCTACAGACTTTGCCTTCTATTCCCAACTCTGCCAAGGATGAAGCAAAATGGATGGTCAGCAGAGCTCTGCCTCCTGCTAAATCTGCTATATCCTTTCTTTCCCTTTCCTAGACTCCCTCCCACTTCACATTCTGCTCTAAAGCATGCGTAACCATAGACTGTAATACCAAATGCACCATTATTCTGTGGATGCTTTTTTTTTTTTTTTGTTAAGTCCTGATCATACAACACGTGTGAGAGAAATAAAATACATCATGGGTAGCAGAGGATGTAACATTAGCTCTTCCCCTGAATCAGTAAAAGTACATCTATGAAAACAGAGTAACTTTTTAAAATAAGGATGGGATATAACAGTCTAGAGCAGTTGATCTCTTTGAAACAGTCATGGCATAATCCATCATGCTGGGCACCAGTCCTCAGGCATTGGCTGTTGAGGCAGGTTCTCAAAGAAGTTATAATTTTGTTATGCAGTTATCCTTAAGGAGTGGTGTTTGGAAGGGCAGTGGTTCTCAAAGAAGTGGTTCCAGAGCTACCTGTGCAGCACACTGACCACCCTTCTCCCAGGTAAAATAAAAACACACTGCAGGAATAAGAACACAGATTTGTGTGATGGCCACATATGTACTTGTGGCCACTCTTATTTTTCCAGTATAGCTCTCAATTAGAGTGCAAAAAGGTTTGGGATTTAGGGCCTCTTCTGCTTAAGTGTTAGGTGATCTTGTATAACAAGGCTGGGACCTCTGTATGATATCAGAGTACAAATTCATTGCATTTACCTGTTGGCCCCACTTGAGGAAGTCTTAATAGTGGTGGGTAGACAGCAGGGATGATCTCATGACAAGAAGTCTCACTAGCAGTTTCCTGGGCCTGCTGGAAACAGAGGCACATTGTGAGTTTGCACAGCCTATGTGCTGCTTGGTCCAGTCATTTTGCAGAAGCCCCTTGTTTGGAAGTTGAAGTTAGAAAGTGAAGGACAAGCAATGGCACTTCACGTCTGGCAAAAGCAACTTTTTTATCTTTGCAGGAAGAGCCCAGGGAGAGGTGAAGAGAGCAAGACAAATCTGACAGGCAGAGGAACCGTGAGAGCAGGCAAGGAGAAGGAGAGATAGCACACAGACAGTTTGAGAAGGAGACAAGGTGCAGATAAGGAGCTGTATCTATCTAATAGATATTCTTCCCCTAATTCTAATGGAAATTCTATCTCCCAGAGCCTGTCAGTGGAAACCTAATCCACCTCCAAGGGATACGGAGCATTGCTCAAAGCAGAATCCGGATGACGACAAGGTCATTTTCATCTCATCAGCAATAACGCACAGCCTGGCACCTTCCTACCCCCCCTCACTTCCCCTTCCTTGCACAAGCTGAGAAGGAGAGGACAAGTTGAATGACAGGTAACATTTCTACAACACACAGCAGAATCCAGGGATGGCTCTTCTGTTGCTAAGGAGAGTTTAACTTTGCTTTTCTGAAGAGTAACTACTTTGTTTGTTTTGGGCTCTACAGGTGACCAAGGAGTTGCACCAAACAAACAGTTGTTGGAAATGCAAAGTTTAAAGGGCTGGCAGGTGAACTATCTTTACGTGCCTTTTGACAACCCTGCCAATGAAAAGCAGAGGGTATATTACAACCTGGTCTCAATTCAGTGTTAACCCTACTTTGAGGGTTGACTAGACGACCTTCTGAAGACCCTTCAAACTGAGTAATACTACGACCTTCTTGAATATATAAGATGTATATATATGCACACATGCATATAGATACATGTATATGTGAAGTTCTTTGGCTATAAAGATAGCCAATTAGGTTTCACTTCTTTCCTTTCTACCTGAGGGCCTACACCCAGCTCTGTCAGACGAGTGGTTCTTGATGGTTTGTGGAACATTTCTGCAGCAGGACAAAACCTGTACTGCTGATGCAGACCAGCATTTCCAAAGCGGGTAGAGCATCCTAATCTTGAATAGCTAGGATAACAAGAAAAGGCTCTGCCATTTTCCTTTGCTTCCAGACCCATATTTAAGTTCAAATTGTTGCACTTGGTCCTTGCCTCAGCTATACTTTGAGTACACTTACATAGATCTTCATTTCTTGCTGATCCTGACCTTGCCTTGCTGATTTGAGTTCTCGGTTTGGCTTTGGACCTGCCTTGTCACTATGGTCTTTTCTGGTGATTGCTGAACTGATGACTGATCCTGGTTACCCTCACTAGACTTACTCTGCTTGCCTTGCTTCAGTACTGGAGGACTGTGATCTTTCCCGTGAGGCCACTGTCCCTTCTGCCATGCTACCTCCACTCCTGGCTCCTCTTCTCTTCAAGAGCAGCCTGCTCATGCTTGACATGGACTACACCAAAACTGCAGAGATGACCTTCTGTAAAAGACTCTGAAAAATCTTAAAAATTTCTGTCTTCAGAATGAAGCACATTTGGTGAAGCAGTTTTCAGTGAACAGGACGTTCCTTGT
>NW_009647740.1:1501656-1509871 GCF_000708025.1 Charadrius vociferus
CTCTCCCCGTAGAAATCTTTGAACTCCTTACTTTTCCAGTGCATGCCTACAACCATATATTGGTCACATATGGCCATAGATCATTAATGCATAACCTGATTACGTCAGCTGCATCCCGTTGTTAATGACCTCCAGGGTCAAGTTCAGACTGACAGGTGCTGAAGTACTAACAAGAGTGATGAAAGCATTTGGTCTTGGAAACCCGAGTGAGGGGGAGAGGACAGGATATTACCCATTTTATTTAGATTGTTAATAAGAAGCCACAGACCTGTAACCATTATATTAATGGACACATCCGTCTGTCTTGTTTAGGGAATCTGCTAATGCAAGAATTCTTGCCAACCGCTCAGTGCAGTGAGGTGTGAACGCTTTGCAGGTTTCTGAATTATCTTCTAAAACCTAACCTGGGTGTGGCTGCAAGGAGGACACCAAGCCCATACTGTAGTCTGAAGAGTTAACCTACCCACTAAAGCATGTCAGTCCCGGTATTCTGTGACTAATAGATGCTTAACACGGGCACAGGTGTGCCTACATTTTTTGGATATAGCCTGGTAGGAGGACAAACAGATGCTAAATAAGTGTCTGAAAAATCCCGACATAATCACAGTCCCCCAGAGGATGATCTCACCCCTCTAAGTGCTGCCCACATTAAGACTGGATTGACTTTTGGCTGCAATCTACAGAGGCACCCCATGGGTGGCATTTGGAATCGGTGGTGGGTTTCATCTAGGCATCCTCAAGATGTCTTATTCTTCAACCCCGTGGCAGAGCAGTGTGCCAGTGTTGAGTGAAGAGAGCAAGGGTGTTCCTAAGGGAAGCAGATGCGGTACAGCTGCCCACTTTGCTAAACAGCTGGAACTGGAGCTTCCTGGGAAACCTGCAGGTGTCAAGGGGAACACTGAAAATTGCTGAAGCAGGGACTGAAGGGCTGGCAGCAGTGGATACCTGGCTTACCTCTTCCAAAGCCTTACTGGTTTATTGAGTAAGAGCAGAATAGGAATAATGGAGACCAATCGTTTGCAACTTGATAATCACAGAATAGTCCAGCTGGGTTTTTTGCAGGGACTCTGAATCTCTCTGATAAGCATGCAGAGAGCTGATAGCCTGTGGTGCCTTATAATCTGTAGTATCCAGACCACAGTTCTCTAAAGAAGTGCATGTGAATAATGTGGCATCAACCCAACCTAGTCACTCAGAACAGTGATTGCAGTAACATACACTTAGGACTCTGTGTCAATGTCAAAAGACTGAAATTGAATGTATCAGTACTTCTATCTTTTACTATTCCTCTTTTCAATGATTATTTTCATGCTCATACAAACAGTTAGCATGGAGGACAGAGAGATCATTTCCACACCTCATTTTTCATATGGCTTTTGCCATGTGTAAGAACTCAAGACACATCAGTTCACACAATATTCTCCATAAAAATATTGCTATCGGCCATAAACCAGAAATCCCTGCTTTCCTGCCATAGAAACTGTCCACACAGTAATAATGAAAGATATAGTTATCACAGTGTCTTTCTTGCTTCCCCCTGTGCTGTCCCTCTCTGAGCCCTTTTCTAGGTCTGTCCTGCAGTGAGTCCCTGGAGAATTCTCCTGTCGAGCAAGCTAACTAGTGACCTTCAAGACTGGGCCCACTGCTGGGACCCTTCCTCAGTATGACCCTGCTGCCTTGGTATGGTGGTCACATTGGGCACATAACAGAGTCATGGGAGTCTGCTGCTTCTGGTCTTTGGGCAACCCGAGCTCCTCAGAGCATGTGGAGAGCAAGCAAACACCTTTGTGATTTTTTTCCTTAACTATTTCTTGCAGAGGGTTCATGTGTTTTATCAGGTGGATGTATATATAGCACTACTAACCTCTCTGAGATGGAATGGTAGAACTCATGTTTTCATTTCCCGATAAACTGTCTTGCCAGGAACAGTTTCTCTAGAGAATAACAGTGATCTTAGTGCCGTCCTGTCACTAGCTAGCTGTGTGCCCATAAGACTTCTTTTGTTTTTCAGAGCTGGGATACAGTCTCTGCCCAGGGCAGGCACCACAGACTGCAAAGAGTTAGCACCCAGCTCAAAAGTGGAAAGAAACTTCAAAGAAACAGGAGAAATGGCAAACAAGCGTATAGGAGCATTAGTATGAGCACAGGGACTTACGGGAATACCAGTGCTGTGTTGTGCTATCGCAAACATTAGCACTTATGAATTTGGTGATTTCACACCCCAAAAGGTGCAGACTGGATATGGGCTATGTGTCCCCATGAAGGGTGGTGCTCACCCCAGCAACAAATACACTTCCTGAGAGCAAACGTGGTTCTCGCCCACGTCATCTGCAGCCAGCACAGCCGCATGTGGGAAGCTGGGTGCTGAGCCCCAGCTCATCTGCGCCTCTTTCTCTGCATATTCCTGCTGTGGGGAAAGCAGATTCAGGGACGTATCCCCATCTGCATGGGGAGACATCATTACCTCTCCAAGCTGATTTTAGGTCACATCACGACAGTGGTGGAAAAAGCTGGATGCAGAGCCAAGAACCTGCCTGCCAGTCTTCTTTGAAAGCAGGACAGCAGCCTGGATGTCTCAACTCTCTGCTGCACTCAGGAAAGTCTCATATTCCTCTGAGAGTGATCAGCTTAGCTAATAAGAACAGAAACACAACTGTAATTAATAGAAATCACAGCTTAGAAAAAGATCCAAAGAGTGATCCATGCTGGTAGCTTATAACTTATATGACTCATCAACACTTAATTAACAACAGAAGCATTGCAAAGTTAGGTATATTTACAGCTCCAAGACGTAGCGTCACCGCAAAGCTGATCCTATCTCAACTCACTCTTACTTCTAGTGGTAGCATTGGAATGTTTCATGGGAGAGATGTGAATTAATCCAACCCAAAGCTTACCCCAATCCCATACCTTTAATTATATTGCATAAATATACATGAAAGGTGGCGTTTTAGATACTATGTTCTGTTGTTATGGCAACTGATATTCTAAAAAGTGACGATAAAAAATAAGCAAAGGAAAGCTACATAAGAATAAATGCATCATGTTGTTATAGCAACCTTTTAATTCCGAAAAGGTTGGAATTACATGTGTCATAAGCATTACTGGGAGCCTGCTCCCAGGTGTGGTTGGGGTCTCTCCTTTCCAATCACGTGCCAGAGAAAATCATGTTATATTACAGACTGCATATTGGTCAAAGTTCAACTCTCCTGGAATTACCGGGTACATTTTACATAAGATGATCAGTAAATGTAAAGCAAAATTGATGGGTTTATCCCAGTCTTGTCAATTTACAGGGTTGCTATTCTTTAACATTTGTAATACTTTCAGACTGGTTTTCTTTCTATATCGCTCTTTTAGAAACACACTCACTCACATGGAGGGTCCACAAGATTTGTCTTGAAAATCATGAGATTCCCCTGGGAAGAAATACATAAAAATATATATATGTATGTATCTTTCTCAGTCTTGTTTTAACTACTCCCAGGTGCCAATCATTTTGTGTCCCCTTCTCCTCATTATTTTCTTCCATCTCTCCTGGTTGTTTCTTTTTACCCTCCATTCTCCTGGAGTCATATTCAACCTGAGATAACAAGTGATTTTGAGCCTGGCAGGGTGAAGCTAAATTTACAGGAAATTTACAGGAATCTTGAGCTCTAAAGGGCTATCATACATCTATTAACAGATTCGCTCAGCAGATGCAAGAAAACAGAAGGGGGAATTGCGGTGCTGAGGAGAGATATTGTGTGAGAACGGAACCAAGCCAGTAATTGCACTTAAATATATAATGAGAGTTCGGCCACTATATACAAGAACACTCTGAAAACACCCCATTAACAGTGAAGTGATAAAAAAAAAAAAAGAATCCTTGCAGAGTGCTCCTCAGTCACAAGCCTCGGGACCAATGCATTTTTTGCTTATTGCAACCAAGAATAACTTCATTGTCCTGTAAAGCTGCTGTGAGAGGAAAATGAGGGCCCAGTGCCTTCTCTTGCCTCACATGCCTGCTGGGCACAGATTTGTCGTGAGAGTGAGGAACATGGGGGGTTGTTGCTTCCCATTCGCTCTGCCCAGTGCACCAGCAGTGCTTGCAGGCTGTATAATCCAGTCACAGCTAAGCAGTACCCTCTTTTTCTTTTGCTTTTAGCTGGGACAACATCTATTTCTGCCTCCTGATGACTGGTTATCCTTCCTATGCAGATAGATGCTTGCTTCCAAGCTGCAGCCTTTCTTCTTGCTGTTGGCAGTGGGACAGGATACTCACCCTCCTGGGGGAGGTGGCAGCTGGTGAAAATGCATTTCAGACCCAGCCCTTCCAGCTCGGTGGGTCACTTGGAAGCAGAGGTGCAGCAAGAGTACGGCATGCACCAGTTGTGTTTAGCAAGTGCAGCAGTTAACCTGCCTTCTTTAAAAAAACTGGGGGTTGATTCTGATTCAGGAAGTCAGCAGGGGAACATTGGCACTTGCAAATCCACCCTGCATGGGTGGACTAGGCCCTTCAGCACAGGGGGAGTGGGATCACAACTTATCTACAGGGACGGCCAGAGGGCTAGTCTATCTTGAAGGCATGTGCTGGAGCTGCAGATATGGGGAAAGGTGCTCTGGACGGCTGGGGATTATGAACTGTGACAACACAAGGACTTAGTCAATACTAAGGGTGGGATTAACCTCAGCAGGGCTGTGCTGTGCAAACAATGTGGTGTAAACTATGTTGAGGCTTCTCAACAAGGCTTTCTTCCTGCTCCTCTTAGAAACTTGTTCACAGATGGTGCAAACCATCTCTGGAGGTTCTCATCTCACTTCAGTAGTGAGAAAATGGAGAGAACTTGGAAAGACATCCTTTTTCTGGATGTTAGCTGTGTAGGATCTAACCCATAAATTTTAAATAGTGAATATAGCTTGCCTAGGTCTCACTAGAAAGCACTCAGCTTGGGAAAGAGAAAAGTTTCCAATGGGAAGATACATCCCTTGGGTACTAAAATCATCACTGGGAAATGCTGGGATCATACCTTTGCTAGGTTTAGGTACAGCTCAGCTTTGAGGCACCTTTGGCTGTGCTCTGGGTTTCAGAGGGTCCGCAAAGCTCCTGAGGGCTGCACAATACCTGTGGAGTATACGTGTTGTGCATATCCAGTGCAGGGACACAAAAAAGACCATTAGGGCTGTTTGCTAATGCCCAGACTGTGCCCTGGATGCTGATCTCAGCAAGGATTAGAGACTAGCTGGTCCAGCCTCAGGAAGCATTGCAAATAAATAAAATAAAAAAAAAAACCACAAACAAAAGTGGCTGAAATTTTTAATTCATTGTGATCTGTTCCCCTGTCATGGCTTTTTCTATTCGCATGGACATTTCTGTGGAAACGTACATTTCTCATCAAATCCGGAGGTGGGGGGCAGCTAGCATTTATTTAGATGTGGTAAGTGGTTCTTTTTTCCTTTCAGTTAAAGCCTCAAACAATGATCCTCAGCCCAGGTTTGTTCATTTTCTACCAGAAAATATATGGGTAAAACCCCAATATTCCAATCAGCTCTAGTTCTTGCTCCTGCATCTTGATGACTGTGATTCATTGACTTTCATACAGGCTTCTCTTCACATTCAAGACAACAGTGATTTTCCATTTTCCCCATTTTTCCCTTCTCCTGTTAATCCTTTCATTTTTCCTGTGTTGCCCAACACCTCCTTCAATGGTCTCAATGGGGGGATTTTGCCTTGCACCTTTTTTTTTTGCTTCAAGTTTCCAAAGCTGCCAAAGCTGCCAAAGCCACCTGCTCTCCAGCGATGACTCCAGAAAGTTGTGAGCCTCCTGGGGAAGTGCTGGCATATTTGCCAGCCCCTTGTAAGTATACTAGATACCATTTTAGACACCTGAGAGTATCCGATGCCCATGTTTAGGCAACTTAATCCTTTCTCAAAATCAGCACAATGGTCCCTTATGGAGATGCAAATACATTCATTTCAGGATGTCCAACCTTTGTACAGATGTCAATAACCCTGCCCCATTTCTGAGATTGTTACGCGTTTGTTCATTCTAGGGACCATATTACTGCAACAACTGCATAAGAAAAATGACATTCAAAACCAAAACCAACTAAATCATTACTGACAGTGAGTATAGGACTTATCAGTAGGTGAGCGGTGGAAATGATGGCTTTATTTTGACCACTTGGCATCCACCTGCACCAAGCAGAAAATGGGCACATAAATGCACTCATCACACTGAGCCTAGATCCAAGATCTGGAGAAATGTCACTGGAGAAGAGAGGGATTCCACTTTCCTTTTCATTCCTTTGCTAAGCCTAAGCACCCTCTTGCCTGGAAATGTAAGGCTAGCTTAAAGTTTAAGTGGCAGGACCACTGTTTACATTTCTGTTTATTTAATGAGATCTTGAAATGCCTCTACAGAGCAGTCTACTCTCAGAGACACTGAATATATTGAATTCCAACAAGACACCTCTTCTCTCTAATCAGAACTGAAAGACTGGCTTCAGAAAACAAATGGGATATTACTTTTTCATAATGGTGTTTCATATTTATATCACTCAGTCTGAAAAGGATTTAAAAAAAAAAAATAGGGGAAGGAAAAGGAAAAAAAAAAAAGTCCTATATGGTTAATGATCCTTAGCAAGCAATCTGTCCAAAGAAGGAAAGATTTCTTTGCCAGTCTGAAAACTGATCTATAATCTTGTTCTACTTGGTTAGTGTTCCCATCCCCTCCCAACTCTGCCTTATAGAGCTTCTAGAAAACTTCATGGAAAGAATTCTCATTCTTACTGCACCCGCACCCCGGCCACTTTCAAGATAGAATTTAGGTGAGCGTTCCTTGCACAGACTGCTAATGCCTTCCAGGAACAAGCTCAGCATTTCCAAAAGGGGCCCAGATCACAGGCTACATACATCCTCAGAGAAAGTCCAGCATTAGGAAGGGACCTTGGGAAACCCTGTCTGTCTTCCTTCTGTTATTTAGAACAGTCTTCGTATTGTTGTAACTCGGTGTGGTGGTTTGGCCTCAGCTGGCAACAAAGAACCACACAGCTGCTCGCTGCACCCCCAGGGCCATGGGGAAAATCGGATGAAAAACGCAAAATTCGTGGGTTGAGATAAAGGCAGTTTAACAGAACAGCAAAGGAAACAGAAAAACCATAATAATAGCACCAGTAAAGTAATATACAAATGCGATTATGGTACCACCGCTCACCGACCAAACCCAGACCGGACCTTGCCAGTCCACTCCGAGCCGAGAGTTCCTGCCCCCTTCCCCAGACAGCTCCCCCCTATAGCCCAGGCATGGCTCACATGGGATAGGATACCTGTGTCCCCTGTCGCATCCTTGGGGAAATTAGCCCCATCCCCGCCGGAACCAGGACACCAGAACAGGGCCAAGCCCAGCTGCTGTTGTGCATTCATCAGCTGGGCCATTTCCAATTCTATCCAATCCTGATACGAGCCATTTCGTCTTTAAAGGTTCTTCTTTAAAGGTTTCTTGATTCTTCTGACCTTTTGCATTGCTCCCTGAAGAAGCCTTAGGGGTGTGAGACGCACTGCAGAGTTACTGCACCCACCACTACATGTCCCTGCCTATGGCAGGGGGGTTGGAACTTGATGATCTTCAAGGTCCTTTCCAACCTAAACCATTCTATGATTCTGTGATTCTATGAAATATGCTTTCTACGCAGTAATGACACTTCTCAGGAACAGTGAAGTGGCTTCAAGATGAGTATGGACAAACCAGAACAAATTGGAAGAATGTAAAGTCCTGTGTAAGTGTGGTATCTTCAGGGAGCTACAGGGCAGAGTTTTGCTCATGGCAAAGTGAAAACATTAGTTGGAAGAAAGCTGGCTATAATTAATTTCATTTTAGTTTTTCACTGTTTGGATGGTGCCCCAGACATACATAAGAAGATCATCTTCTTCCTAACTGTGTATGTGTCATCTTCACTGAATTCCTCCTGCCTCTGGAGCAGGGAATTAGCTTTTATTATGAGTTTACTGTTTTCCTCTCTCATTCAGCATTCCAATGGGCCTCTGAGGGTGAACTGTAGGATCTGTGATGTGCAGGTGTTCACATACGTCTGCCTTGTTCCAGAGAAGTTCCTACTGAAAAGCAATGGACAGCCTATTTGGTTCAAAGTCCTCCTATTAGGTAGTTTCAACTACTAGTGGTAAAAGAAGTACAACAGGATTGCCCGGTGCTGGTGACAAGGATGTGTGAGTAGC
>NW_009647740.1:1509919-1522886 GCF_000708025.1 Charadrius vociferus
ACAGGGAGGGAGCGCTGTGACATTCAGACTGGGACAGCAACATCACAGAAGCTTATATAAATGTTCTGGGATTAGGGCAAAGCTTTGCAGAATGCAACAAGAGATTTAATCAAAATTGACATTTTCCAGTATAATTGAATGACAACGGAGGCAATTGCTGCTGCCAGCAGTGGAGATGAACCCAAATAAAAGGTGTATTTGTGGTGGAGTTTAACAGCCGACTGTTCAAGCTCCCGAACTTCCTTTTTCTGGAAGAGTGAAGGGCATGTCAGGAGGAAAGATCAACTTCTGTGTGTCCTGTTTCTCATATTCTTTCCATCCATGATAGGGCAATACTGGAGATAGGATCCTGTGCCAGAGAAATCTTTGCTTGGTCTGTTCCAACACAGCAGTTCTCTTAATTATTAGATTAACCAGTTGTCCCAGAGAGGATTCATTATAGTAGACTTAGAAAATATCACTTAATTGTGATGAAAAGAAAGGCCTGGACTAAAGATTCAAGATACCTGAATGTGCACAACTGAGTAACAAAAAAATCAGTCATAAAGCTTTTCATGACTTTCCTGTGGCATCACCTCAGTGGGCAAAGGTCTGCTGGCAATTTTTTTGAACATAGGCTGCAGCTGCGACCTAGTCTCCTGCTCCAACACAGAGGTTCTCAGACTGTGTCCCACAGAGCACGTGGGACTAGCTGCCAACAGCAGCTGCCTCCTCACATGGTTCTGGCTCCTTCTCTTCATTTCCAGCAGCTACAGATGAGTTAGAAATAGTTACAAATACATTTAAGTGATCTCGTAATGGTACTTTCCCGTACAGGCAATTACTATCATTGGCACAGGGATGTAATATATCAGTGAACAGAAAAGGCACTAGCTATACGCTTGTGGATTGTAGTGCTGATGGTCCACAAAAGCTCTATGTTAAAAAAAAATCTCAGTATTAATGCAAAGAATCCCTGCTATAAGGACATCATAATTAGCTGGCAATGCTTAATCTTTTCAGGTCACTGACTCCTATCAGTGCAAATACCCTTTGGGTTTCTGGATGTCAGACAGACCTAATAAAGGCTCTAGGTTCATTAATTCTCATGCTAATAATGTTTTTAATTTGTTGTATTCTTTTCATAAATAATATTTGGCTTTCCAAGCTTCACGTATAATGTCTCCCTTTAAAGGAGACTCTGGGGAAAAAAAAGCCAGTAGTCTCATGATTTGTAGATCAGCTTCACTTAGTTAAAAAGAGAACAAAAGAGAAATGTTTTTTCTTTCAATCAATGTCACAAACTCAAGAAAGAGATCTTAGAGGCGACCTGCATCCTCTTTTTCTCACACTTGGCAGCTGAGACTGTACATGTTTCACTCCTTGCTGTACACATCCAGGAGACTTAATGTAAATTGTTCCCACCAAGGTCTTCTCTTGCCTCACAATCATCACACCTGTATTTGGACTAACACCTAACTTCATCTGACAGACGTGAAGAACCTTCTGAGCAATAAGTTGTTCAAAGGCACAATCTTTTTCTCAACTCTTCTTTATCCTGAGATTTCTTTGCCCGGAATCCAGCTTTCCTTGGAAAGTCTAGGACACCCTTGCAGCCTACATCACCTGCCAGTAGCTCCAACAAATCTGTAGGACAAGAACTGCTGTGATGTGGTTATATCGCAGCCACTCCCATTCCTTTGGCTTTGTCTTCGTTCTCCATGGTGAGGGGGCAAGCTGCAGGAATGAGAGAGTTAACTCTACAGCACTGAGGACTGGATCCACAACATTGAATGCTTGCCACCAAACACAGGGGAAGGATGTGTTAGCCCAAGGTAAAAGGGTAATGACTTTGAACATCATTTAACATTTTATTTTTGCTGTTGGGAATAGGAACTGTCAACAAATGCTTAAGACAATTGATTTCAAGACAGAGGAAGAACAATGATGTTTTAAACATCACTTTTCAGCAGACATGAATTGTAGAGTAACTGGATTTCATCACCGAAAGAAAAACAAAACTATAGGATGATTTATTCTCTATTGCTATTGGTCTTTCTGCTGACCTTTACAAATAGAGGTAAAACCTTTTCTTCACTGCAATCAGTGCGACCTTCACTGCCACGCTGCATAGAGGTAGTCTGTCATCTAATGGAGTTAGCAAAACTATCGGCAAGACTGTACCTCACTTCCAAACCCAGTTGTGTGGATAGAAAAAAAAGTAAGACATTACAGCTTTTCCTCCAAAAAATGCAAAAATAAATATGTAAAAAGGCATTAAGGACACTCTCTTTCCTCTCACATCAGGCCTGAGCCTGTCAGCACGGGCTGCAATCAAACCTCCAAGGACGTCAGAGTTATCATCAACTTGTGCAGCTCTCCAGTCTGAGACTACTAGAATAGATCGAAGAACCCTAGACGTTGATCATAATGCAGGCTTGCCAAAGGACAGGTACTTAGCATGGAGCAGCTTCCTTAGCACAGTCCAGATGGCTCTTTGAAGAGCTTTTATTACTCTTTGTTCCACTGCAACAACAGCTCTCAATGGCATTTTTGTTTTGTTTTGTTGTCAGGCTCTGGTGAGCAGGAAGCACATGTTTCTGCTGTGTTCCTCATATATACAGTTCAACTACCACCCCGTCACCCTCTTGTTCCCAGTGCAATGTGCTAAACATGCTATTAACAGATGGATATTACAGGATCAGAGAGAAATAGCTCCGGAGTTCAGCAGCCCTAAGGGGTAGCAAATGGTCCCAGCAGGAACATGTCAATTGAGCTTTATTTTCCTGGTGTGGCCAGGCTCTTTTCAGCCTACAAGTGAACTGCAGCCTCAGCAAATGCACGATCTCATCACAGCGGGGGCCTTTCAGATTCTACTCAGAATCTGGGTTTGTATCATCATGGCTACAAGAGACAGTAACTGGTTATTCTGGTAGTTTTGAACACGCAGACATGCAAACAAGCTGGGCAATGTTTTAATGTGCATTTCCTGGGGCCTTTATGCTCCGCTCTACTGGAGTTTCTTGGCAAATGTAGAAATGGGCCTGTGCCTGTACCTGCAGACGGTTAGAGCTATAAATCTTTACATTTATTGTTATCCAAAGTAGCATTCAAGTCAGCAAAGACTTACAAACAGTCCTACTGTCAGTATGAACCTCCCTCAGGGTCCTGCAAGAACACAGACATTTGCTTGATTTGTTCTGTGGAATTGCCCCTGATCTTTCCTTTACAATTTTTTGAGCCTGTTGCCAATTCACGAGCTATTTCTGAATCACATGAAGGCAAACTCCCCGCCTTTGTTTGGGCACGGCAGTGCAGGATGGAGGAAAATAAAGATGATGACCCAGACAGAATTATTTAGCACCAGATTTGAACTTTGGGCCACCATCTGAGTGAGCAAAACCATTAATCTAAACTGTAAATCTCTTTCCCAAATACCAGTTGAAGACAGTTGTCAGAGCAGCTTACGATGTGTTGCTTTACCACTTGTTTGCACATCTGTCATTCCTTAATGTGTTTTCCTGATGTTTGTCATGTTCTCACAGCACAATTTTACAAACAGGAAAATTAGGAAGCGCATGAGACGTGAGAAACTTGCTAGCAAAATAGGGGAACCAGTCTTGGAGATGGCATAAAGCAGAGGACATACATTTTTATGATGTTTTCTTCATTAAGCTGGTTAAGAGGTAAAGATATATTCAGAACTAAAAACAATCTGCCAGTTAAAACAGCAATCACAAGTATTGTATGTCCATCTAAAAAGTCTTCTGTGATTTTTAAAAAACTTTCTCTTTTTAGCCTTTTAATCTTGTTCAAGTCAGGAACTTTTAAAATCACTACATTGAAGTGCAAAAGACAGGTCTTGCAGGTGTTTTTATAGTGTATCGCACTCAGTAGTGTCTGTTGACTCTTGTAATTTCAATGAAAAAGATATTGTTACTGATAATACCTGTTTTGTGTGTGAAAATAACTTAACATGTTGCCCCAAATCCAATTTGAGCAATTATATTCTGCCTGAACATTTTTTTACAAAAGTGTATTTGGACACAACCCTATATTATCAAACCAGCAATACTGAACATGCTGCATAAATTGTCATGATCTGTGGAGAGTTTAAATGAAGAAAGATCCAGAATGGTCAAATCTAGACAGAATACCTGAAGGACCTCTGTGAACAAGAATTCCTACACAAAAGAAAAATACCCAGCTTCATAAGAAAAAGAGCAAACTTGAAAGGACTAGTAATGACTGTCATGTCTTTTTTGACACCGCTGATGTATTACAGGAACAAAAGGGCAACTTCTACAAATTAAAACTCTGAAAATTATGTGATGTCGGCAACATCTCAAATGAGCTTTTGAAACGTGGGTCTGAATAAACACGGGATTTATTTATTCTAAACCTTCAGCCCTAACATGTTTCAGAAATACAGTGCAACAGACTAATTTGCCCAATATATGCAAGCAGAGATACTCTCAAGAAAAGTAATTGCAGAGATACTTGTATTAATAGCTACATGAGCAGACTATCCTGTCCTTTTCCTTCAAAAAACTGTTCCCCTAGACTATTACTCCAAAAAAGAATGAAACTGTCTGTGGCCACTAACAACACAATTAATAAAAGCGAAATCAGTTTCCTTCCTGAGAAATGAACCACAGACAACATCTTCACCTTACAGATACCATTAACAAAAGTGTTAACCTCCCCCCACCCATCACAAAAATTATTTTCCCCTTCACAGGCTTTCTTAAATAGACTCCATCTGGTCCTTCTTTCTGCTAGGAAGTCAAACTAGTGGGCAGAGCTGGGATGGTGTTTGAATGCAATAATAGACAATACAAATAAGATAAAAATGGAAATCTAAAAGCTTATTAAAAAATCGAGATCAACCTGTAATTTCAACTCAGATTTCTTTGATCTAGCTATAAGCAACTTGCTAGCTAATCTGGAAGAGCTCTTACCCTAAAATGAAAATCTCTACACCATTTGCTCTTAAGTACAATCACCCTTCTGAGAGTTCATCCTGTCTCCTTGTTGAAAATCAGGGTAATTGAGTCATAGTTTACAAATGGGACCAAGCTTTCGTCTGTGTGATTTTATGAGGAAAACAATCTGTGTATTCTTAAGTCCTTAGTGAAAACACCAGGAAGTTTCAGGCTAGTGTTAAACTGCTGGAACACTTGCACTTTTGAACTGATTCAGTCTCCCGAGGTACTGAATATATTGAAGGAAAAAATATTTGGGCTCCCACGTCAAGGAGAGCAGCACATATATTCTAGAGCAGGACCCTCTGCCTGGTGGTGCTACGCTGACTCTGAGCATACCCTAGGCAACACCGTGCTTTGCTCTTCCCTATTAGCCTCAATTTTTCACCTTCCAAAGCCACATGCAAAGTCTCACAGCAATTGATCTTTGGGGATCATTGGAGTATAGTAACAAGGGTTACATCCAAATGAGACATTACTTATCCACTTCCATGACAGCATTGTACAGTGGGTCAGAATATCAACAAATACGAAAAACGCTCTTGGTGCCCAAACAGCAGACAAAAATGCAAATCTTTGGGAAGAGCCCATTAAAAACTGCAAAAGACTGTAGGATGCCACAGATCCCCATGCAGATTCATAACATAAGCAGATCTCTGTGTGCTATAATATATAAAGGTAAGGCATACACTTGCCAAACAGACTCAGTGGTCATAAACTAGAGGTCGAAAATGAGAAGCTAATGCAGAGCTAGAACCCAGAGGAGACAAGCCATATAAATCATGGGGAAAAAAAGAGAAGAGGATTTTTTTTTTTTTTGCCCCACCACTATCCAAAATGTGAAAATGCATGAAAATTATACTTCCTCAGACTAGCAGAGAGTAAGTGAAGTGCCTCACATCCAAAAGTCACAAAGAGTATTTGTTAAACCTTGGGGAAAACAGAAAGAAGGTAAAAAGGGCAATATCGTGCAGCAGCTTATAATTACATCGGAAGGGTTAGAAAGATTAAGTCCCAAATGGGCTGGCTGGCTGCCTGTCTTGGAAGAACCACATTCCCCACACCTTTGATAGCTCCTTCAGGAATCTGTCCCCTTTTTAGGCTTTGACAAGAGTGTGCGCACTCATGCAAGAGCACTGTGCCACCACTGTTTCATCTAACAGCAGTCAGAACAATGAAGCCACAAATGGATCTGGTGGAATTTTGGGCATGTTTTTGTCTTCAGGTCACTGTCTTTCACTGCGGCATCTGGCAGTGACTTTCAGCGGTTCACAGGGTAAATGGAATGCCCCATATTAGAAATGTATTTTAGTCTGATTTCCAATGGAAATAAGGTTAATGTGATCATTTGCTCTGCGGGTGTGTGTCTCTGTGCTGCTGCTTCTCGAATGAAATTTTGAACTCATCAGAGGACTTGACTGCATTTGAGAAAGGGATAGAGGTTTCAAAAAGAACACCTCCAAGTTTCAAAAAAGTAAATACCAAGAAGAGGGAGTGGGATCCAAACAAGAATTTTTTCTTACAACTTTTGTTCTCTACAGTTCAGTTTGGGATCACATGGTGGTGACATCATCACCAACACTTTAGTGGGAGAAGAGACCTAAGGACAAAAGAAATACTGCAAGTTTATATGGAGATAACAGAAACTCCATTTAAAAAAAAAAATCATCGAATGAAAGCAAATTCTACTGAAAATTGGCTTCCCTTCTTCCCTTTCTCACACAAGTGCACATTTTAGTCCATAGGCTTGTGCTTGTTCTGCTGGTAACATCTTGATGATTCTCAGCTACATGTTGTCTTTTCTATTAATGCAAAGGATGTCACCTGCATGACTCATGCAGACAGAGATCTTCTCCAAGTTGTCAGCAAACTCACCCGTGAGGGCTGGCAGCAACACCTTTCTTGGAGACGATGTTCGCTGGAAACTGTGAAGCTTTGAGTTTGTTCCCCTTTCCCCCAGTAGATCTAAGAAGCTGGGGGCAAGGTGATTGTCCTGATCAAGTTGATTGTCTCAGATTAGTTTCTTTGTTGACAGAGGTTCTCAGAATTTCCACCATTGCAGTTGGTGGCACACTGTCTTGGACTCTGAAGAAAGCAAGAAGGACAAAGAGATAACACAGTTAACAAAGAGAAAATGCAGTGATTGCCCTGCTCCTCCCAGCATGTAGTTGGTGGACCAACAAGTTGACCAGCAATAGTTGCTCATCAGAGCAAGGCATGTGGTTGCATTAACACCAAGCACACCTGTCAGCTCAAACGGCCATTTTGGAGAGGCACAGATTGCTGTTGTTATTACCTGAAGTCACTGCACCACAAGTGCACATGACAGTCACCACATGCCCATTTACAGTCATTTGGTCTTGCCTACCACCACTTCTGGACTTCACAGTGCTGAGGATGGCATTCTGACATGAGGTAGGAGCCTGAAGGGAGGGGAAACATAGCCCTCAGACTGACTGTAATTAGTAAGAAACTCCCATTGTAGCAAAACGATTAGTACAGTGCCTTGAAAACATAATTCCACAGGACTGTCAGACCAGGGCCTTTTATCAGCATTTAAATTCAGCCCATTTTCCTTTTTAAAATATGGTTGCGGTCTGAAAAGTGAGTCTATAAAATGAATTCTTAGCGTTCCTTCTCAGTGACTTCCATACCAAACATGCGTCATTTAAAACTCAAAAATAAGGCTTTCACCTGCCAGCAAATACAAGTTCAAAGCAATTTCTCATAATCAAGTTATGTTCTTTCTGTTTCATACATCATCACTAACAACAATGATTCTGGGGTCAAAAAGGAGGAGGGGGGGGTGTTTTCATGATGGATGTGGTAACACGGAACAGAGCTCACTTTTGCCTGACTACAGCGCTGACACTAGTAAGATTTTATTTGTGTCAGTAAAAACAAGGGCTGCCGTTAAGGCAGGGAGACTTAGTGCATGAAGCGCCATTTTTATCACCACTTTCCTCAGCATAATCTCACTTTAAACAAAAGCCACAAAACAAGAGTGCCTTCCCAGTGCTTCATCTTTTTTAATTCAGGTTGCCAGAGAGCAAGAAAATTTCTCATAGATGATTTCTGCGGTGTCGTGCTACTCAGGTGACTCATAATTCTGGTGTGATTTATTTTAGGGTCCTAATTACTGGTTCACAGAACAAATGAACAAAGGCACGATATGTAGGTGTCCCTTTGCCCCATGCCTACTTGCTGCCTGCCCACGCAGTTCTGAAGCTGAAGGAGCCTCCATCTGAATTCAGAGGTTCATGTTTTGTAATGGTCTGCTTTATCTACAATTCACCAAATGAACGTTGAAACAAGGTTTTCTTGTGTACAGGGTAAAAAAAGGAATGTTATACCCCATACTTTGTGTAGAAGAATTCAGGGACACAAATCTGGACTCATGGTCTTGAACAGAGTAACCTTTAGGCATCTGACCCTTGGATCCAAAGTGGCACGTGCAGAGAAAGAGACAATTCAAAACAGAAGAACTGGTTTGCTGGCCATGATGCCAGCTAAACCCAGGTTCCTCAGACTTAGACTTAGGTAACAGGTAATACTGGGGACATCCTAAAATTTGTGCCTCCCGCTGCAGGTAACCTTTTCATAACCTTTTCAACCTCACTGGATTCCTTCAAGTGAGGAACATGAACAGATATAAGAATTGAACCTTCCTTTCTTGAGAGAACTCTAACCACCAGGCTCCGGGCTGTTCTGGATTGAGATGAATGGGTGATGGATTCACCACTTCTTCCATTGATGCCAAGTCAATGTGCAGCCCAGAGGCTCATTGCATCAGAAGAAAGTAAGGAGGGAAAAATGAGCATGCTAAACCAATTATTTTGGCATTCTTAGGACATGGGATATCCCATGCACTAGTCTCTGCTCCAGAGGCAGGCATCTTATGTCTTTTTCTTATCAATTTTCCAAACTGCCCTGGTGTACAGGCTACTGGGATCTGACCTTTTATCATAAATCCTGATACTGCAAATTGTTGCATCCTTGTGTGGTTCCCCCACTGATTTCACACTCGGGGCAAGTAGGGAAGGTTGCACAGTCATTGAACATGTGGACAACTAGCTCATGCTGAGAATGAGTCCCAGGTCCTCTCTTTCCTCTAGCTGTGTGAATAATGGCACTGTGCCCATGAGAGAGAATGGTGGAGGTGTTGCTGGGAGCTCTGCCCATTTTTTGATCTTTAGAGGAAGATCCTACTCCTTCCTCAGCTCTATGGCAGATCAGGCTTATTGCTTGTATTCTGTGATCGTGGAAGAGCATAAAATGAAACCCTGCTTCAGAGCTCCTGGCTTGGGCACTGCTCCTTAAAAGCAAAAACTTGTCACAGAGTGAAGCCAAGGCACTTTAACAATGAGAAAACCCTGACTCACTCATTCCACTCACGGCCTCCACATCCCTGGTTTTTTTTAATCAGTTTCATGCTGGGAAGTGAATCAGGCCCAAGATTAAAGCGCGTCCACATCTGAGGAAAGTTTATGAGTGTATATATGAGCACGCGCATGTAGGCAAGGATTAAAGCATGAAGGATAAGGAGAAGCCAAAAGTGAAGTGGTTTGAATTACCATTCTCTACTCAAAAAGCTCTCTGCAAATTGCCCAGATATTCCTAGATGAAGTCTCTTGCATCTGTTCCATGTCAGGTATTGAAAAAGAGTGTCCTTTAATTGAGCAGGGTAATTATTTTATACCAATTTCAGTGGCAACTTTCTTAAGGACAGGAAAAATCAGCTGTCTGCTTTGGCCAGTTTGACCTGCTAGCTATTTCTTGAGAGATTTCGTGATTTTACTAGCTTACATAAAAAGAGCTCATGGCCTGCCTTTTGCCAGGCCTTAGCGTAAAACACAGCGCAGAAAATTTTGACATGAATAAAAATAAGCCTGCTTTGTCAAAAACATGTAGAGATTTAGTGCTTTGCATCCTAATAAATCAAGACATAAAGTATTTCTTTTGAAAATTCAAACATTTTCTTTATGAAATGCTACTGAAGTTGTAGTTCAGGTGCCTCCTACTCCCCCATTCTCACTTTAGACTGAGTTTCTCGCAGGAATGACATCTCGTACAATGCGTGATGATCTCTGATTTGGTAGGAGTCGGTGATGTGATGCCTCACATCAGTGGCATCATCCTAGTGGAAAACGGGAAATGAGTCTATCTGAGCCCAGCCTAGAGGACTAATGTAGAGCATGGGCTCCTGAACTACATCTACCTTAACTCACCACATGGATGTTTTGGAGTTGAAAAAGTCTGTTTTCATTTAAAATCTTCACAATACCGACACTTTCCCTTCTCCTTCTTTTCAGAAGACACAACACACAAGTTGGTATGCTGAGTTTTGGAAATCCAATTTTTCATTGGAAAACTGTCAAGAGAAGCCTTACATCTCATTCTTTTGAAGCTTTATATTTACTAATGCCACAAATGGTCATAACAGCCACTGTTGCGACAGAAAAGGACAGGGAAAAATGAAGCTTCTGACTTGACACAAATTCCACAGCAGCCAAACCTTACATTTTCCAGCCATCACGAAATATTATGGGTGATACATGGGGTACAGGAGAGATGGACCTGGAAAGATGGTTTCACAGAACAAAGGACAGGCTGCAGAGCCACAGCCTGTTCTGGGCTGAGGGGTTAAAGAGAGAGCCTTGGCCTCCAGTGCTGTCAGCTTACTGATCATAAAATAGCTTAAATGCACTTTACATCTTTCTTTAAAGCAGCAGATGAGTGTGAAATGTGGCAGAAAGGAGTTTTCAACTAGTCAGCTCCTTTGAATAACACCTATCCTCCTTCCAAAATGTAAATCTTGTTCCCTTTACTCCTCCGATTCAAATGACGGGCTTTCCGTCATTTATTTTTCCTCTCTGACTTCTAGAAACAGTCATTCACATGAATGATGAGCAGGGGAAGAAAAAGTGTGGTAACTTAGCTTTGTCTACTTGCAGTTGTTGCTTCAGGTTCAGCGGCTTTCAGTTGACAATTTCACTGATATCATGATGGAGAAAAGACTTCACAGCATGTCCTGTTGAGCAGAGTAACTGCAGAACAGCTCAGTCTTTGCCATGGAGACAGTGATGGGGAAGAGTACATCTGATGAAACTTACTTGAAACCAAGTGACAAAGTTGTTTCACCTGTAGGAAAGCAATTAATTACTGTGAAAGATAGAGCTAATTTTGTGCTGGAACAGTCTGGAACAACATACTGTAATCTGTTGTGTGTCAGCTGAGTTACAGCTTCCCTCTACCAGGAACATATATTAGAAATTCACTGTCGTCTTCAATACAAAGTGCTCTCTGGTGAGAGCCATCTTCCAGCTAAGGCACTGAGTCCTTTAAGGTGGAAGCTGTATTTTAGGGTAAATATCTCTTGGAAGTGTTCTTGTGAGCTGATATACCTCCTGTTTTCCTAAATGCTGAGAGGGAGAGAAATAAGAGAGATATTGACACCAGGCAATTCGGACCTTAGCACTGGGTCATTGAAAGCCCCATTGCCAGGTATCACAGGCACCATATTAAGACACATCTCAAGATACATCTTGAAATATTTATGTTGCACTGGTTCCAGGCCCCTCTGCTCCTGATTTCTGATCTACATTGACATTCTATGCATTACTTTTCTGTTGTTAAGTTAGGCTCCAGAGAAAGCTACGGGAAGAAGAAACTAGTTGCTGAATTTGACTTTATGTTAGATTGTTAGCAGTACACTAGTAAAAGATAGATATGTTGGTCAACCTTCTTCTAAGGAGCATGACTACCATTTGGCCTGGATACCTGAGCAAGATATAAAAGGCAATTGCTTCTCCACTTGTTGCGGTCCACTTTCATGCCGTATTTAACAAAGGAGGTCCTTTCTAAACTGGTGTTCAAGTCTTGGCATATTGGAGACTTGGAGAACCACCAGATCAAAACTTGGGAGATAATCTTTATCTAATAAAATTACTGTTTTTCTCCTTTCATCTACCACTAAGGGTTGTTTTCTTTTCTCTTTAGTGTACTGTGCTTGCAAATGTTGCTTTTTCCTTATTGCTTTCCATTTTTTTCACCCATCCACATTCAAGATTTCTTGTGAGGGCAAGACTTCACTCTCCCTGTTCCCCATTATTTAGAAGAGAATTACACGTAGCAGATATCTCAATATTTTCTGTCCCCTCGCCAGGCTTATTGTTTTCTTCTGACACAGCTGACTTTGAAGGCTGAGCAAGTTTCTTAGTACTGGTTTAAAATCAGAGCTTTCCTTCTTCAGGGTAGCAGTCCTTGGCTTTTCTGGGTACAATGCCTCTAAAATGACACTTCCCAGTATCTGCTGTTGTGGCACAAATCCTTACACTGCTCTAACACCATTGCTGCATGCCTGCAAAATTCATTCACAGAGCATTCAGGTTGCTCCTTTCTTTGTGGGGTGACCTTTCACAAACATGCAGTGAGAGATGGAGATGCATCAGTTTCTTACCCCTTCCCACTCTATTGCTTATATAGGAGAGCTTACAAACCCGGTGAGGCCCAAAAGACTTCACTTGTGATGTCTGATGTAAGCAATGTCACAAGGTTTCAACAGGACCTTCAGAAACCAGATGGCTGGTCCCAGCTGTTCTGCCACCCCACGAACAAAAAAAGCTGTTGTAACATACACCGAGTTAGAGAGAGGACTAGTTTTGCAGACAGAAAGGGGATCCAACATACAAAAGGCTTTATGCCTTGAAGAATTGTTTCCAACATCAGCAACAAACTGAGGGAATGGACCTGCTGTAATGCTTTGTCTGTGCCTCAGCTTTCTACTGATATTTCAGAATCACAATTTAACTCATCTGAAAAGAGAAAAAAAAATCTCTTTTTTTTTTTTAGTTTTCCAAAGTGACCCTTCTACTGCTCTTTTAATGGATAGGCTTATAATAATAGCATCCTTTCCTCTTACTGCAACTTAAAGAGGAGGCAATACATTAAAGTGACAAACTTCACAGTATCAATTGAACCAATGAGTGTCGGTCTGGTCAGAA
>NW_009647740.1:1522940-1534450 GCF_000708025.1 Charadrius vociferus
CACTAGCTCAGCTGCCACTCTCTGCTTGGAGTATGCTAATGCAGAGAGATCAGTCCAGAAGTGCCTGTGGGCAAAAGTGAAATCCAACCAAAAGGGTTGAGCGACTTCATGCCGTGCCCTATTTCCCAGGCTGAGGAGTCACAGCACGGGGAGGCAGAGTCCCCGCAGACATCACTCTTTGAGCTCCGAGGAGCAAAAGTGCAGCAGACTGCCCTGGGGCAGAGGCGTTGCTCTAGAGCACCTTGTATTTTCTTCTAGCCAAGCCCTGAAATTCCTTCTGGAGGAATTACTTCAAGGGGACCGCGCATGAAAAGCCACACGCAGTGCCTCCGTACAATACCCTGACAGCACAGGCATGGAGCCCCGGAGTACAGCTATAACTGACACATGACGGACAAAGATCTGCACAAAGAAGTGCCTGTAGTCAGGCTTCTAAGTCTTTATTAGGTTCCCAAAATAAATGTCTGCCTTTTTTCAAAAGGGTTCAGCACTGAGGAGATCCCATTCAGAGTCTCGTTCTTAAGTATGGTTACCATTAAGCAGGATATTCAGCTCCCATACCGGGAAGCTCAGATTAGCATAAGCACATGCAAATTTTCACACAGCACAGAAAAGAACCAATCTCAGAGTATAAAGTTAGGCTTTTAATAGCTTTTTTTTGATCCTCATATTAAAAATCAAGTTGCCCCCGTGAGCAGTAGGGCTAACAAAGCCTGGCTTTCCATTGATTTGTGTCTCGTGACTGGATTTCCAGGAATTTAACAAGATCAAAGCTTCAGCTGAAGCCTTTGTTGCCCTGGAGGGCATGGATAAGGGTGCGCTCCTGTGTGTACAACTCACGTGGCAGATTTGCTCACAGGGGACACTGAAAAGATCTTTTTGGGCATGTATTTTTGTGACTCTTACAGGAACAAAACATAACTGAGACCTCTCTTTTCTTTCAAAGTTGAAGGCATTTAGAGAAAATGGAGAAAATGGTTAAATTTTTGGAAATGCATGGACTGACAGAGTGATCAGAGAGATTTCTTTTATTTAAGAGAGCAGGCCAAGGGCTGATGCCAGGTTATTTGCTAGTTAACGCTGGACAAACAGGAATATTAATTGCCAAGCACCAGTAATTGCAATATATTACTGCATTTAGTTTACCTGTAGAAATGTTTCTATTACACAAAAGGATGGATAACTTCTCTGCTCCAATCACCAGCCTATATACATTTTTCTCAGTGGCCATATATTGGAAGGCTCATTGTGCAACTTGAGCAGTTAAAAGAGGTCACAAAGACTGGAATGCTCCAGCTAGGAGCATTAAGTTACATAAAAACAATTTAAATGTTCTCTTTTCCCTCTGTGTTTTCTGACAGGACCTGGAGTATGCATACCATTTTTTAGACTTTGTGAGCAGCACTGCCCATGTCATTCCAGCATCCTGGAACTCTGTTAGGACCTAAAACAGTGCCTCTTGCTGCAATGCTGTGACCCGTGATACTGTGACTGTTCTTTAACTGACTCTCCAGATTGTTCATACAAGTTCTGGTTGCATAATTAAAAAAAAAAATTCCAAAGGTTACGTTAACAGCCTTTCTGAACAGCCGCGTTTATAAGCTTTCCCTGTTGACAAATAACAAACAGGAGTCCAAAGTAGTAGCAAGCTTCTGGCACCCAGGCTGAAAAGTCATTTTTCATAACACCAAACATGCTCAAAGAACCTTCAATTACAATCTATAGTGCAATAAATAATAGCTTATTTCTACTTATACAAATAAAGAACATAAAGTGAAAACTCCTGATGTGTTTGATGTTTACTAACTGAAGCAAATACCACTGCCTGTTTTGTTATCTCTTTCCACACCTCACTCCTGTTGTCTGCTTGCATCTTGTCAAAAACTTAGGCTTTGTCTCCCTGGAGCTGGCACTGTCTCTCTGCTGCCCATTCGTACAGGACCTAGAATCACGAGGAATTTATCAGGGCCTCCAGCTGCTACCACAATATAAGTAATGTTATCAACCTAATGTTTTATTTATCTGCACTTAATGTTCCTATTTAAAGGGGAGAGAATGTAGGAATATTAATGGAAAAGTTGGGGGCAGGGAACTGAGATGAGTTATTAAAAGTTTCACCACTTGAGCTTTTAAGCTTCTCTGTCTGAAGCTGCTCAGATTGATGTGAATGCGTCCATATCTCTCATGCAAATTGCCCCAGAGGCAGCTATTTTGGGCAGAGCATATATTCATTGTGGTGTCACAAAAGGTCGATTAGGTCTGCTAAAATTCCTGGTTGATGCTGATTGACTGTGAGCGACATTTAAGTCTTTCAAACTTCATTATCTAACTCATTCTCTGCAGGCTGAACATGGACTCGTGCCTTATGCAGCCTCACAACAGACACCCCGAGTTGTAGATTTAGGGGCTTTTTAATTATCTGTGTGTAGGGAGGGAAAAAAACCGTGATGATTTTCTTTTCATGCTGAGGGGAGTTCTTTTCAGCCTGCTGCAGGAAGTGACACAAAACCCAGTGAGATGAGTGAACAGGACTCTGCTCCTGGAGCATAGAAAATTGAGCAGATTTTCCTCAAATGCTCCTACAAAAACACACCTGTCAGCTAACAATGAAGTGGAAAAGCATCTTCACCTGCAAATCCATCTTGTCATGGAAAGTGCTAACCAAGTGAAAAGGGAGGGGTGAAACGGAAGCTCTTTTGAATCCTGAAGTCTGGTGTTTGACTTCACAGGGACCCTGTAATTTCTACCCAGCAGTGCTAGCTACTCTGGTGCTATATATCTTTACTTCGCTAATCTACTTTGTGAAACTACCAATTTTCACTTCATCTTGCTGAAAAGAAGAAACTTAATTTCTATCACTGAAACACATTTTTGCAAAGAAAAGTGATGGTCTGCTTGAAAACTGCACATTTTGGAAAATGAGTTCTGAAGAAAATATGACAGTGGTGTAGCCTGATGCATAGGTACAGACACATACACATATATATAGGAGTGAAGGGAAAGGAACACTAATGTCTGCTCTTCGCTTTCTGTGTAGATTTCTCCAGGCTAAACCCTAAGGCTTGGCAGGATTGTTGGGTCTAGCAACTGAGTGATTTGTTTTGAAATTTACTTCTGTGGAGGTGCTTGAAGATACAGGTGACAAGGCTTCCAGCAATGGATATACTGAAAGTGGATGGAAGGAGCCCAAATCCTTTCTCCCAAACTTCCCACACACTCCTTTTGTGTGAGCAACGTGGTCACCTGTGGCTGTGTAATTTCCAGTATCTCAAATAATGCCTGGAATGATAAGCATCTATTGATTCTAATGATTGGCAACTTTTGGCTGGCGTTTAAGAGATTTTTAAACAACCCTTAATCCCTCACAGCTGTGACTGAGTATAGACCAAAAGAATTGGCATTCCCTCTGCATCCTTTCACTTTAAATATAATCACTTGGTGGCAGTGATCGTGTACATTGTCTTTAACAGTGACGGAAATTAGCTTTAATTTAACAAAGTGATTGCATCTTGGCTTTCAGAGATGCCTATTGCAAGTGCTGTTCAGCACACACCCCAGCCCCTTGGCCCAGAACAACACCAGAAGCAGCAGAACACCACCGCACACTGCATCTGTAACTATCCCCTCCGATAGCTGAAAGGCAGCTTTGGCTTAACGGCTCAGGAAACACGGTACTTCTAATAGTGCTCCTTCCCACTTTGTCCGGCGCTATGTGTGTGTGAAACCAGACTTTGCTGTGGGACTTCATTGTGGAGCGTGATCCTGGAAATATGGGGAATGGCATGTTGCACCTGAGCTCTGTCATCTGCCCCCAGTGCTTTACTTCTGCTGTGAACAGAACCCCTTCCCTTTTTCTTCTGTTTGTAAAACTTCCCTGCTTTGCTCTTTTTAATTGCCTGCTTTACTGTGTGTGTTTATTTGCTTTCTTGAGTCAGGGGCCAAAGAGGGTTATAAGAAGAGCACAGGTAAATATAAGTGTAACTTCGAGTCAGACGAACCTTTAGCAGTTACAGTAAGATGAGAGTAAACATAATCATTACACAGTCAGACCATTTTCATTTATTTATAGGACCTCAGGGCAATAACTAGTTTGATGGGGCCATTTTAAAATCATTACCCTACTGTTTTCTGTATCCCATCCATTCAATTTCCCACTAAAGATTAAACGACCCACTTGGAGGAAAATATCTTTTTATTAAAGTAGCATTTAAGAAACAGGTACTGAGCTTTTGAGGAATTAAGTATTTACATTCATATCAAAGAAGAATTGTAACAGAATGAAGCATCTTTTCTTCCAGGCACTGAAAATACAGCTATGATTTAGAGAATCCCCTCTCTGCTGTAAATGAAACATGCTCTTTCTCTCCCACATGAATTCTTCCCCTCACATGCACACTGTTCTCTTCGCCAGAGACATGGAGAAACCACAAACAAGCATTAGCCAAGCGAGCTTTTCCCTGTTAAATTTTCCCCATTAAATTGACCCTGCAAAACAACTAAGTGCAAACACTTATTGACTAGTTGAAAGAAACGTCAGCAAATAAAAACCATCAAACCACTTTACATATTCACCCTACTAAAATAGCTAATATAATGCGTAGTTAATAGGAAAGCAACTCGGATTGACTCTGTGAGCAGTTGTCCCTGTGGCATCGTGACCTCAGCCCATGCCAGAGAGAACTGCACCCCCACAGCACCCCCTGAGCATCCTGGTACGGGGTACGTAGGTGTGTGGCCTCGTGGGGGGCTTTCTCATGGGCACGGGCACGAGCAGGTTGTAGGGAGGGGTAAGGCTACGCCTAAACCCCCAGCACTCGCAGCTCCCACAGGAGAAGGGGAACTTGCACATCCCTTGTGTGATATGGGATCCTACTCGTGAATGTGGAGTTTGAAAATTTGGACTAGTTGTAAAAGGATGTTGCAAAATCTGTTTGTGTACAGTAACATTTTTAAGTGTCTGGCCTTGTGATTTATCCATTGTATTGCTGATATTGATCCTGAATGTATAGTTGACTGATTGGCAGTTAATTATGTGTCATTAAGTAAAACGATAGACTGCTTCAGTACTGATCTAGTTTAAACAACATGAACTGGTTTTCCCTTAATACCCATTACACAATTTCCTATATTTGCAGACACATGGAAGCTACAGCCACATGCTACATCTCACGGGGCAGATCAATTACACATGTACAATGTGAGAGATGGTGAGAGATAAACCCACAAAAGTTTAATTCCCTTGTTTCCTTCCCCATCCCTGAGGCTGGTAGAAAATAACTCTTTTTTTCCTTCTTTTGAGGGGACTTTGTGGCACCTCTGGTACCCTCTGCAGTAGTACCAGTGAGATGAGGAGGCGACTGAGCAAGGCTGCCTGATGTCCTACCAGAATCAGACAGACCGAAGATATGGTGACAGGTGTCAAAGCAGTGACATGAACCCTGACCATGCATGTTGTCTGGTCCCAGCCCCAGCTCCTGCTGTACCACAGGCACCTTGGCAGATGCCAGCAGCTCCAAATGTCTTGAGTCCCAAAAGGGCATGGGTGACTCTTAAAGGATTAGAGCCCCATCCAATGCTTTTAGTCACAGTAGGAACGTTTTTCAGGGCCTCTTGATTTCTGTGTGAGTGACACCTCATGACCCTGGGAAACGTCCCCACAAGGCAGCCTCTTCATCTTACTTCGCTATGAGCATCGTTTGTGCTGGGAGCTTGAGTTGTCCCTTCGCTTTCACAGCCCTGATGTACTTAGGGGTTTCAGCGTCTCCACATGCTTGTGCAAGCTATTTTCATTGCTATCTTGGGATGCTCTGTTGGATGATGATGTGATGTCAAGTCACATTATGTCCAGAGAGATGTGAAAAGACAGGCTTTAATATATGGTGCCACTTCTTTATCTTACCCAGCCTCAGCTCTGGCAATTAATGCTCCAGCTCAGAGCTTCAAACTTCCCTTTAGAGCCACTGGAAAAAACATGCTTTGTGAACTCTGTGAGAGGGATCCTTTCCTTTCCCACCTCTGGTTGCCTTCTTTGTGCCTTCAAGAGCTTAAACTAAAGGCAGGAGCTCCTAGCACTTTCAGTAGTCTTGTCATATCATTATAGGCTCTTTCTCCACCAGTGTCCCTGCAGAGGAAAGGATGGGACATGCCATCCTCCCTGTGACAGAATTCCCCACATCACAGTCTACTGCTAAGACCCTTGTGGGGAAACTGCTAGTGAGAAAGTCCACCTCCCTTGAGTGGCAGACAGACAGTGGCAAAATTTCTCGTTCCCTGTAATGAAAGCAGTGCATGTTCTACTTGGCACTATGCTGTCAAATCTGGGGACATCAGTGAGCTCAAGAAAATGACTGGGAAAACAGGGTATTAAAAGTTGTGCCTAAGTCTGCAACCAATCCATTCCTGAGGTAGGTACTACATTCAGGATCTCACAGGAGTCACCCACATCCCTTCGGCTAATTTCCCCTGAGCTGGTATTCCTCTCCCTCTACATTCCTGAAGTAGTATGACCTTCTTAACTGCTGCCATTTCCCTATTGTTCTTATCTTTTTCAACTCTTGAGAAAGTAAAAATAGGAAAAAAAGGAAAAGGAAGAGCAATATTTTTCACTTGGCAGGGCTTGCTTTAGAGCGCAAAGAATTACTTTGCCTCAGCTAAGCTTCTCTGCCTGCTCTTGGTCCACTACAAAAGGAAACCTCTTCCTCTGGGGCTCAAGTTGGGACATTTTATTTCCCAGAAATAGTCAGTTGTCACATTTCAAATAACACCTGGTACTTGTCTGCAGCAGCTTGTTCACCCAGCCAAGGCAGAGAGGGAAGCAGGCAGACTGGCCCTCCTGTTCAGCCATACATTGTGTTAGCCACCCTTATCAAGAGAGCACTTCTTTGCAGGCTTCACCATTTAGGTCACTGCTTTTGCATGAGATCTCAAGCCCTACTTCAAGCTTTTTTTCTGTTATTTTATAGACCACTGAACACCGTTTTGTTTTATCTTCCTGCCTTATGGTAGGCATTCTTCTGTCCTTAAAAGTACTTAGGCACAAGCTGTGAGCAGATCTAAAAAATAACAATAATCACAGTCTGATGGAAAGCTGAAACCATTTGTACAAGAAAGGAAAAAACTAGCAACCACAAAACAGACACAAAACCAATGAAAAACACACTCATCTTGTTAGTTCTGGCTGTGAAGGGACTCACTCACATGGCTGAGATATGTTGCTTTCATAGTTGAAGGGGCAGGGTTGCAGGGGCAATTGGAATTTCTCCACAGCCTTGTCTGTTGTTGCTGCTTGCCTTTCTACTCAGAGCACACATTTTCCTTAAAAGATTATCTTTCCATCTAGCCTGTGCTAAGGGAGTCGTTGCTTTACACTAAACCTGCATGCCCCATTTCAATCCAAAAGCTTTGTTCCCCTCCCATCTTATGTCTAGAAGAATCACTGAAGCTGATATGCCTGCCTGGGTGCAGACCTTCTCCTTGGGCCTTGGCATTTCTGGGGCTCCAGGCAAAACTGTGTTCTTCTGCTCAAAAGCCGTAGTAACCGCTCATAGCCAAGAGAGGCAGAGAATCAAAATGTGCAAATTCCGTTCCTAGGTCTTGCTCAAATGCAGAATAGGGGCAGTAAGTTATTGTCAGGTGTTTGCAGAGTTTTTTAGTGCCACTGGCTTTGCTGGAACTAGAGTGGACACGACACATGGCACAGGCATATTTTACCCAAGGTCAGATCAAAGCTCTTAGGATACTCTCTCATCAATAAATTCTTCACAGTTAGTCTTAAAAGTGATTTATTCTGAAAGCAAAAGGGGCTTATCTGCAAAGTAAGAAAATGCCTCCATCCAACACTTCGTTATGCAAACTCATTTGCATAGGAAGCACTTTGATATTGCAATGAAGGGGCATAATTCCTGCTAGGTGCTGAATGTTCATGGCCTTGAAATTCATTTAGGCATGTTTGTCCTTGGGACCATTCATGCACTTGAATTTAGCAAAGCGCCCTTAGCACATACCTGGATTGGGACCAGAATTCTTACCATATGTAGGGTGTGAGTTGATTCATCTTTAAAAGTAATTTTAAATGTTGACTTGTGTAACCTTCAGTGTGTCCCTCCAGATGAAAATGAATCAGTCTTACCCCAGTAGATAGATCTCCTTGGAATGTTCATGCATAAACTGTATTTAAGGAAAATAGCTTCTAATTATGCAAAGATATTAACAACCATCCCATCTGATTGTAATGAGGATAATTTGCATTATTCCCAAACAAAAAGCTTCGTTAGAAGAGGGTTATGGCTGAAATGCATTTTTCTATAGTCCAGCTAATGATCAGAAAACCACTATTCTACTTCCTTTACAGAAGTTCTACTGCTGAAAAAAATTGGCTGAAGACGAATGGTTAAAAGTCTGCCAGCATATTCCCTGTCGCTACAGAACCCTCCATCATTCACCACCACAGTTTCTTAATTTATTTGTCTTTTATAAGCTTCCTTCTGTTCTTTGTTTGGTTCTGGTAGAAATACATCATTGGACTTACATTGCAAGTTTAAATATGGTCTTCTCAAATGTGTTATAAAGGGTGCTGAATAGACTATAATCCCAGGATTGCTTTGGTTGGGCCAGAGGACAGTACGATCTTGTACCAGTATTATGTGCTGAAGAACACTTCAGCTATTAGGATCAGCGTGATCAATCCATTTGTATTATGAAATGTGTAGATTATATAATCTAGGGAGAGCTCGTGTATGGAAGTTTGTGTTTAACTATGTGGTTTATGGGTCTATATGGGATGAATGCACACACTGCATAATAAATAATCTCTTAGTGCTACAAGCTGAAGTTTCAAAACAGCCTAATAGAGTCATGCATCTAACTCCCTTATGTCTTTGAAACCCTAGACACAATGTACTAGAAATAGGAAAGGGACTTGAATAGTAATTACAAGCATATTTTGAAACCTATAGAGGGAAAAAAAAATGGATTAAGGGCATTGTAAATTGAGGAAGGAGAGGATGATGAACTATGTTTTTTGGAGCTAAAGGACCAATATACTTTTGTGGCCTTTAAAGTTTATATGAATTATCTAGCAATTGTACAGTGTGCTTGTAGCAGTGTTTTCTTTGCAGAAAGCTCTAACTTTGTTCAGGGCTTGATAGTTTATTTCCTTTTTGAACAGCAAAATTGGTGTTGGGGTTTGGGCCGAACCGGCCACTGGGCGACTGACAGATGCTCCCCCCCTATCTCCCCTTCAAAGACAGAGGCAGAGGAGAGAAAGAGACTTATGAGTTTAGAATGAACCAAACTACTTTAATGAAATACTAATAATAAAATAAAAAGAAAATAATGAAATACATACAAAACTGTATCAAGCTCCCAGGATGACAGTCACATCACCAGCTTGTACTAGCGAAGTCCCAGACTGGACTCAGTGATGGACGGGAATTGGATTCCAGATCTGGATTCAGGATTGGGATCAAAGACATATGAACAGACAGAGTCCTCCTCAGATGCCAGCTATTGAAGAAAGAGGCTGACCCTTTGATCCTTCAGCTTTTATACCGAGCATGAGACAGATGGGATGGAACACCCTGTTGGTCAGTTTTGGGTCACCTGTCCTGTCCGCTCCTCTGTGCAGGTGTGACCCCTCTACACTTTTCTGCTTCTGACCCTGCAACAGGGCAAATAACAAAGTTATCTGGCCTTGGGTGTTATAGCAATAAGTATAAGTAAGAGCTTTCTGCATACCATTCCTTGGCATCAGCTATAACCATAGGTCTTATCACTCTGAGAGCAAACACTGTCTGCACAATATGCTGTTAATTTCAGTAGTTAGAAGAGGCCTAGCTAAGAAGTAAAGTTACTGAACAAAATTGGTCCCGTTTTACCTCAAACCAGGACAACTGGATAGAGGGCAGAGGGAAAGAAATGCAGCTGGTGTGTATGTGGGTTTCTTCTTGTTGTTTTGTGTGAACTGAATATTATTCAATAGGCTGTACCCGTACTAGGAGCTGTGATGAGAGATAATGAAATCCCTCATCTGCACACAGAGAATCAGCAAAAGGAGGGTTAGCTTCTCTGCTAATGTTAATTGGCGTTGTTAATCAAAATCAACAGAGAATCAGTGGTTTTCACTACCTGAGAATCTCATTGAGAGTGCTTAAATCTCTTCTAACAACGTAAAACAAACTAGTGCAAGGTTTGTGTCATATTATGATCAGGTAGCAGTTGGCTGAAATTTGCAAGCTTTATTGCAAATAGTATAATGTAACTTAGTTGGAGTTAACAGGGAGTGTATGTGTACGGGTATGAAGAGAAAGACCTGACTTCAGGTTTGTCTTAAGCTATATATTTCTTTATATGTAGCCATTTATATGTCAGTACTTCAGGGGTTATTTTACTGTCTACACATTTTGTATTTGTTTTGGCAGTCCTAAACACAGATAAGTGGAACTTCTTTGTGCATTGCCAGTAGTAATCACGTTCAAAAGGTGAGGAACTCATTTCTGTGTCTGAGGGAGAATTCCTTGATTACACACTAATTGCTCGGCCTGCAATGCTGAAAAACATAGCCCTTCTATTAACACAATTTCAAAATCCCAGTGAGACTACTTGAGCGATAACAAAGAAGTGAACACTAAAATCAGTGAAGCCCAGATTTCCACGGATTTGTGTATTGTGCTGTTGTGGTTTAACCCCAGTTGACAACAAGGACCAAGCAGCCGCTTGCTCACTCCCCCCTACAGTGGGATGGGGAAAAGAATAGGAAAAATAATGAAAAACTCATGAGATGAGATAAAGACAGTTTAATAAGTAAAGCAAAACCGTGCGTGGAAGCAGAGCAAAACAAGGAATTCATTCACTACCTGCCATTGGCAGGCAGCTGTTCAGCCATCTCCAGGAAGGCAGGGTTCCATCTCGAGTAATGGTTACTTTGGAAGACAAAACACTATAACTCTGAATCACCCCCCCACCCCTTCCTTCTTCTTCTTCCCCCAGCTTTATATGATGTTCATGACATCCTATGGTATGGAATGTCCCTTTGGTCAGTTGGGATCATCTGTCCCAGCTGTGTGCCCTCTCAACTTCTTGTGCACTCCCAGCCTACTCGCGGGTAGGGAGGTATAAGAAGCAGAAAAGGCCTTGACTGCTTGGCAACTACTCTGAACATTAGTGTGTCATCATCAACACCATTCCCATCCCAAATCCAAAACATAGCACCATACCAGCTGCCAGCAAGAAAGCTAATTCTATCCCAGCCAACACCAGGACATGTGCTTAACTGCAGTCTCCAGGGGAATATAACTTCTGATTGCCGTGTTGCCTATGTTTGGGGAATCAATCCAGGATGGATCCTGCATGGTTTCTTTAGTCTGTAGTGAAAGGTGAGCTCCTCTTGCAGTTTTTCTCACATCTATGGTTCTCAAAGTCTCTTCTTTATAGCCAGTTATTTGCATTAAAAATTAGGAGCTTAATTACCTTCTATGTCTCTTCCCTTTCTATTAAATTTGTTTGAAATCAGG
>NW_009647740.1:1534472-1561476 GCF_000708025.1 Charadrius vociferus
GGAAAGGGATTCAAATTCACATGGACAGCCTGACAATATGCACACTGTGTACATAAGTAAAAAGAATAAAATAAAGAAGTTTCCAATTCAAGCAGCTGAAACTGCAATTATTCTATGATCCTTCAGCATTGTTTCCCCCCATCTTCCTTCCTCATAATACTTTGCTGGCCCCTCTCTTCTATTTCTTTGCCTGACAGTTCCTACATTTTTCCTGCAGCCCATTGCATGCATCTCTTTCTCCCTGTTCCTCCTCCTGTGTTTCTCTTGGTAATGTCTTTCTTATCGTTTCTTCCCTGGAGGCTCGTAGCTCAGCCGAGTTGCTTTTGCTCTGGGGTTACAATCTAGAAAACAAGGCAACAGAGGAATTTTGCTTTGAATTTTGCTTTGAAATGAGAAGCTTGCCTAAACACATCCAATGCATTCAGTAAGAACACTACTCCCTCCCCTTTTCCCTATATACATTTGGTTCATCTCTATTCAAAGCAATTTCCTTGGCATACACATTTTCATTAAATGTAATGAAGGAAGGACAATTTAGCATCCCACCTGTGACAACTCACTGATTCAGATCATGATGACCTATTGTGAATACCTAGGCTTCAGTTGAGATTTTGATTAGTGGAAAGAAGTAACCTCTGCATAATTAAGATTGTAGCCAGAATTTATTTATTCTGAGCCAGATTAATTTAAAAGTAAAAGTCCGTTAATTAGATAAAAGATGAAGACACGTTCATAGTACTCACTGATAGAATATCTGAGAATTTATAGCTTGTCTCGCTCACTTCATATTCTGAAAAGTTCATCACGTGTGTAGTCTGCAGAAAGGTTATAATTTATTTGTGGGTATACTATAAGAAAAGCAGAGAAGCAGCTTGTAAAATACGGAGTTTGAAAAATTTGGTGTAAATCATACATGGAACAATTTGAAATGATAGTTGCTCTACTGTCATGCAATAGCTCATGAATGATTTGGCCTAGAAACTTCAAATATGATTTATTCAAAAGGTCCTCATCCCTCCCACTCTGCATAAAAAGAGCAGGAGAGGGCTGGTGAACTTGGAAGCTATCCCCTGGAAAAATGGAAACAGCAGAGCAGCCTGATGGGATCTGAAATAGCTTATTGAGTTTGTCGCTGATATTATAGGCTTCTGAAGTCACAAAATAGAAGAATGGACAGCAGCTGTCTGTATTGCTGTTGGAGAGGGAGCTTTAGTCTCCTTGCAGCCAGCTGTTCTTTTAGTCACACACCCGCATCAAGTCTAAAATGTAGGGACTATTAATACCACTATCACCATCCCACACAAACAGCATGCTTGCATTGAGCTTCTGATTCTGTGACCCCTCTATTAGCTCTACAAACCACCTTGCCCTGAGACACACAATCATTTCTCATTGATTCTTATTGGTCTCCCAGTCTCATATCATCATGGGAGCATTCAAGAAACATCTAGGAATTAAGAAAAGGAGTTTTTCCTTATGATGTGTCTTCTACCATCATCATGTTCCATTTACCATCTCCATGCATCCCTGAGTCCTGACGTAGTTGCCAAGACACTCCTCATCATATTTGAAAAGTCATGGCAGTGAGGAGAAGTCCCTAGTAACTGGAAAAAGGGAAATATTACACCCATTTTTCAAAAGGATAGAGAGGAGGATCCTGGGAACTACCAACTTGTAAGCCTCACCTCTTTGTCTGGGAAGATCATGGAACAGATCCTCTTAGACACTATGCTAAGGAACATGGAAGACAGGAGATGATTCAAGACAGCCAACATGGGGCCACCAAGGGCAAGTCCTGCCTGACCAACCTAGTGGCCTTCTATAACGGAGTGACTAAATCAGCGGACAAGGGAAAAGCTATGGATGTTGCCTATCTGGACTTCTGTAAGGCCTTTGACACAGTCCCCAACAACATCCTTCTCTCTGAATTGGAGAGATATGGATTTGATGGGTGGACTGTCCACTGGATGAAGAATTGGTTGGATAGTAACATCCAGAGTGTTCAAAAGCTCAATGTCCAGATAGAGATCGGTGACAAGTGGTGTCCCTCAGGGGTTCGTATTGGGACCAGTACTGTTTAATATCTTCATCAACAAAATAGACAGTGGGATCAAGTGCACCCTCAGCAAGTTTGCAGATGAGACCAAGCTGAGTGGTGCGGTTGACACACCTGAGGGAAGGAGTGACATCCAGAGGGACCTGGAAAATCTTGAGAAGTGAGCCCATGTAAACATCGTGAGGTTCAACAAGGCCAAGTGCAAGGTCCTGCACGTGGGTCTGGGCAACCCCTGGTATCAATACAGGCTGGGGGATGAAGGGATTGAAAGCAGCCCTGCTGGGAAGGACTTGGTGGTACTGGTGGATAAAAAGCTGGACATAAGATGACAAAGTGTGCTTGCAGCCCAGAAGGCCAACCATACCATGGGCTGCATCAAAAGAATTGTAGCCAGCAGGTTGAGGGAGGTGATTCTTCCCCTCTACTCCACCCTGGTGAGACCCCATCTGGAGTACTGCATCCAGCTCTGGAGCCCTCAGCACAGGAAAGATGGGGACCTGTTGAAGAGGGTCCAGAAGAGGGCCACAAAAATGGGGATGGAACACCTGTCCTATGAGGACAGGCTGAGAGTTGGGGTTGTTCAGCCTGGAGAAGAGAAGTCTCTGGGGAGAGCTTATGGTGTCCTTCCAGTACTTAAAGGGGGCTTATAAGAAAGGTAAGACAAACTTCTTAGCAGGCCCTGTAGTGAGAGGACAAGGGGTATTGGCTTTAAACTAAAAGAGGGTAGATTTAGACTAGGTATTAGGAAGAAATATTTTACAATGAGCGTGATGAAACACTGGAACAGTTTGCCCAGAGACGTGGTAGGTGCCCTATCCGTGGAAACATTCAAGGTCAGGTTGCACTGGGCTCAGAGCAACCTGATCTAGTTGAAGATGTTCCTGCTCATTGCAGGGGAGGTTGGACTAGATGACCTTTAAAGGTCCCTTCCAACCCAACCTATTCTATGATTCTATGATTCTATGATTCTGTGATTCCATGTTACTGTTGATGTCATACAGAGTTAAAAAACTCATTGCAACAAAGCAAACAGCATAGCAGTGATAAGCAATTGCAACTTTAGCAAGGAGTACACAATGAAATCCAAAAAGTAGCTGTCAGATAATTACAAGGCTTTATGCTGTGGGGTGCACAGGTGAATTTCATGTAATGTTTGTTTAAAATAAGTACATTACAACAGGTAATGTTATTCACTTATATTTGTGAATATACATTGAACATTTGAAGAGCAAATGTTATACAAAACAGCTTTTAAAAAATATATGGGGTTGAGGACAGTGTTAAAACCAAATTTACTCCTTCCCCAGTCAAAAAAGAGAAGAATGTGAAAATATAAAGCTACGGCTCCCCAGACAATAATGTTTTTGTCTCGATAATTCTGTCCTCTACACTCTGCTCCAAAAGTAAATACAAGCTTGTTACATGTATCCCAGCTCATTAACATTTCAAATTGTCCTTCTATCAATTTAAATGTGAATAGACCCTTGTGTATGAGGAGGATGACTTATTTCAATAGCTGAAACTGATGGTCAGAAATTCTGTCTCAAAATGTTTTTTTCAGCAGAAAAATGGGAGCTCAAATTATAAGAATGCCTACTTCTGTTTCTGAGTGTGCCAGGTGTGTATGAAATACCTTTAAACCTGACTTGTCTCATATTTTGCCTGGGTAGTCTGCTGTGATATTTCACGCTGTAGGTGGTTTCCTTATGTCATCATCTTATTCATAAAAGAAGTTTGCAGATCAAGTAGAGCTCCCACACGTCCACAACTACAGACACTAGATAAGTGGATGCTAAGAGGTGTTGTCCAAATAGTGAACTTGCTACACAGAAGCGGGAGAGAAGAGGGACCTAAACTAGCTCTAAGGTGACTTGACAAAAATAGTATTAGCAAATCATTGTTTTGTGCCAAACTACTTTGGCCTTTGACTATTTCCCCCTGAAGAAAAACATGAGGATTTTTTTCCCCTTTGCATTTTTACAAGAAACTCTTGACTAGTCCAAAATATAAACAAGCCTCATGAACTTCAGTTAAATGATGAAAAGACGGGACACACAAAGAAGTTTTCCAAAGTCTTTCGTTTGGTGTAAGTTTTGAACAGAAGACAAAATATCATCAGACTTCTCTTACTCATTTTTACAGTTCCATCCAGCAACCTGGAGCTGTTGAAAATTGCCAGTAAATGAACCAAACTGGAGTTATTTTTCTCTACTCTTCAGTGAAAGAAAGGGAGGTTATTGCTCTTTTCTGTCCTGCTTAATGGTTCTGCAAATCTGCTGGTGTGCAGGTATGTTCTGAAAGCCTCAGATTACACACCAATTGTTAAATGAAAAGACAGCCAATACTCTGTGCAGAAATTGGCAGTAAGTGCTATTTTGGAGCAGTTAATCGCTAATTTTACATCAATGTTACATATTTTTATTCCATTTCATGTTGACTGATACAAAACAACATCCATGGTAGTGAATTAGAGAGAAGTGACCTGGTACTGAATTAGTGTAAATTCTCTTTACAAGGCAAGTGATTATTTCTGTTACACATTAACCTAAAAAAAAAAAATGTTGGTAACTCTAACTAAAATCTCACTACGCATGTAGCTTGAATTCTCAGGAGTGTGTTTTTATTTCTGGAGACTGACATGTCAGATTCTTGAGCCCTAGGCAGTAACTTGCAATTTTCCTGTAACAGATTTCTTCTGGGTTTGCATTGAAATAGCTGCTTACTATATCTTCTAAATCTACCCTCCATTTCTTGAAAACTTGGAAGCAAGAATTAAATGCTTTCTTTTCACTCTGCAGAGCTGTCAGAGAGGGGGGTTAACATGCATTTATTTCTACAAACTAGTGATGGTGAATATTACATGTAAGTATGTATTTGCGCAGTAGCTTTCAATCTGTAGTCTGTGATGTCTGGCCTATTTTTAGGTGAATAAGCAAGTCTTACATTCCCTGTACAGAGGCATTAACTATACTCATTTAGGGATCACAAATCTATAGCTTGAAGACCGTAGTGTCTGAGGAAGCAGATGAGTAGAAGGTACGATCTGTAGGTCAAAACAGCTTCATATAAACTGCCCCAGGATGCAACCGAAAACCAAGATGAAAGCTCTTGCATCCTCCCTTCTCTTCTGCTACCCACTAGTTTTCCTCCTTCTCTACTTTTCTTCAAGGAGGCCAATGCAAGCAACCAACTTCTTTTATCTCTTCCAAAGGACCGCAGCCTCATCCTTTGTAATACCCCTCATAAAAGCCATCTTCAACTATGGGATATGTTTGAATAAAGATCACATATTTTCTCATTTCCCTTGATTTTGTATTATCCACCTCCAGGCAGAAACACCACCACCACTATGTCTGGAAACTGCCAGCCCGTGATTAAAGCCATTACAACAAATAAACATGAAATAGCAATGCTCATCAGACCTGGTGTAAAGAGAGCCCCCTCATGCTGCTAGTGACCAGCTCAGTCCTTGCCAGTGGCTTGTCTCGGTTTTGTTCCACCTGTTGACTTGAAGTCTTAGCACTGACCTTGGATTTTGAGAGGCAGCTGACGTCACTACCCAAATTGGCTCTTTGCTTGCTTTGTAATTCTCACAGGCAAAAGATATATGAAGTACCTCTCACAAAAGACCTGAACCCAAGTGTCTTCTCCACACCTTCTGTGCTGGGTTAGCCCTGTACAACTGCCTCTTTCGCTTTCACCTGCGTGAGCAGGTGCTCCCATTTCTCTTCACTGATCGAGGATTTAGAACCCCTGATGTCTCCAGAGCAAGAGTCTGAGACCCTGCAACATGTCTTCATGCGAACACAATGCCACTTGGACACCTGATTCCCCTTGAGGGTCACAGTTGGTCTCTGTAATAAGTGTTTGAATATGCTATATGACTAGTGTGTGCCTACGATTTCTTAGGCTTCATGTGTGCTGGTGTTTCTAATCTCAAGTAACTGAGTTGGTTTTGTTGATGCATGAAGACAGATACCAACATGCTGCTCCTTCCTTACGTAAACACACACACACAAGAAAAGGCAAAGAGAATAGAAATAGATAGACAAATGCACAAAAATGGTAAGCATAAATATTGCAGATGTAGATATGGCAAAAAATTATGGCAGGCAGATCTCTAGAGAAACACATGGATAGCCCACAGCAATAAGCAGTAGTTGTCTATGAAAGATGGGCAAATGCAGTGGTAAATGACTTGTGACTCTTCAAAATTTAATTTGCCATGAAAGCCCATCATGAATGATGCAAGGGCAATACCTTGTGGAAAACTATCCAGGACTGCTTCTTTTCTTCTTAACCTGTGGGATGCAAAGTTATCTGACGGGTTACAATAAGCAAACATGAATGCAGATACGCAGAGATATCTCAGCACTTGACAGCTTTCAAAGTTTATTGTCAAACCAAATTAGCAGAACTCTGCCACGTATGAGCAGGCAGAACAGCAGGCAGGATGCTAAAATGTCTGCAGTGAAATCATTGCCTTCTGTGGTATTCTTACAACCCTCTCCTTCCCCTTGACCTCCATTTGCTAGTTCATAAGATATTAAGGTGTCAGCAGCCAAAAACAACTGCTGGGGAAGCCTTATTTACTCCTCAATCTCTTTCCTACTTAATTTACTGGTACCTGTCAGTTGTGATATACCCAAGGAAAGGGTAAGGGCCCTTTTTTTCCTCCGTAGATCTTTAAGAACACTTTTAAGCACTATCTCCAGTCTCTGATAAGCAGACTATAGTTGAAGTTGTAACACAACACGTGGAATGGAGATGAAGTACGCACAGTAGTTTGGCTATAGGGGCTGTGGAGGGACTGTGAGGAAGTGATATAAAGAATTGTGCAGTTACATACATGTGCTGGTGCTCAGAGATCTCCTTGTCCTCAGTTTGGAAACCTTGTTCTCCGTTTGTCTTATTATATGTTGGTTTGGGTAGATGGACCTGTAGTGTGCAAGTTTCCCACAACATGAGATGGGAACTGTTTTGTCCACAAGGCAACTGAACCTGCCCTAGAGCTGATGTCTCCTGATTCAGCTACGAGCTCCTTCCCCATGGTCCTTCTACCTCATGTGTGGCTGATGTTTCAGTACTTTGCTAGATTGTCCCATGTGAATGTTTTTAAGTTAAATATGCATTTCCATGTGCACAGTGCTCAGCCCTTGTTGGTGTTATGCAAAAAAAAAAAAAAAAAAAGTGAGCCTAAATCACACTTCCCCATGGAGAATCCCAATGCTCTTCAGACAAAATTATCCCCTTCTGTCCTTATTCCACCACATGCCATCATCCCTCTCCTCTCAGGATTCAGTCTTGCCTGATGTCCTCAGGGAAGCAAGGAATTAAATGGAATGTATTTTATAAGAAAAGCAAGAGAGCTCTCCTGCTGGAGTTGAATAAAGTTGAGACAGCTCTGTCAGCTGCATGTCTTCACTTTGCAGGGAGTTGTCAGTAAGCTCTTTAAAGTTGGGGAACTTATGCAGGCAAAACAATTGTGTGTGTCACTTGTAATCTACATGCGCAAATTGCACCATGTTGAAAGCAAGAAAATTCATTATTATTTATATAAATAGATCTTGTAGATTTCATTAAGATTAGGTCAGGCTGTGGAGTTATCACATAGGCTTGTTTGCACTTTTGTTAATCTTCATTTGCAAATGCTGATTAGTGCCACGAAACTCTCTTGCTGTTTACTGCAAAATCCTGTTTCTCTTCTTTTCTTCTTGTCAGGAAGACTCGAGAGGAGAGAGAAGGGAGGGGGGAAGAGAGAGAAAGGGGCTTCAAAGACAGTAGCTAAAACCAGAGGGAACGTGAAAGTAGATTTGCGTGAATCAGGATGTCTTAACATCCTTGGTGGAGCAGGCTTAAGCAGGACCTCCTGAAAATGAAACAGAGACACAAGAACAGTGCAGATCAGCGGGGTCAAAACCCTACGGACATAGAAACTCCTGAAAACTGGGCAAGTAATGCTTCCCCCTCACTTTCCAGTTCATACAGGTTCTTACATCCCTTGAGCAGTACTGTGCAAACCCTTTCTGGTGGCCCATCAGATCTGCAGTTTGCTCTTCTCCCATTCTCTCCTGAAGGAAAGGGTGCATACCTAGTATACTGCGCTATCTTGGAATATTTCTGTTGGGTTGCTATAATTTGTCCTTTACGTGGACTGACATCTACAGTGCTGTAATCAGTTAGCTTTGAGGTTTGTTTTTTTTTAAAGTGATTTAATTGATGTCATTCTATAACATTCTATAACAAATACTGAAGAGGAAGAAGCAACAGAACTGGAGTGCCATCAAACTGTGAGAAGCATTGAGAAAGGAGTATGTGTAGGGCCATGGGAAGACAGTGAATGATGCTGGGGAGTACCTGTAGGTGTGCACGCACAGCAAGTGCTCTCACACCAGAGCTGGACTGTGACACTTGCCTGGACAAGCTTTCCTATATTTTTTTTCATCATGTTTTGTTCCAGTCTCTGCCTCCTGCCATGCTGTAAAAGAATTCCATATGAATCCCAGAAGGAGAAATCCTGTCTCCTCTTTTTTTTTTCTAAATCTTTCCTTTCTCATAGGCACTCTTTCATGTCTTCATTTAAATGCTGACTGCTCTTCAAACTCCTTCCCAACAGTATCTGATAACTAGGTCAGTTTTTTAGCATTTAATTGTGTTACCAAATACCAAATAAATACATCAGGGTATTTGAAGTACATAAGAGGTGTGGATTTGCATAGTCAGCATTCAGATTCTCCCAAACTCCATTCTAGAATAATGGCCCTGGATTGCTCTTCAGCGACAGAGCCCATTACTGCATGCAGGAAAAATAAAACTGCTTCCCAAAGATCCCAAGGGTGGAGACTGTGGGAAGCATGTGCAACATTTTCTCAAAGAAAGTATTCACAGCATTTTTTTTTCTTTTATGAGTAATATGCTAGAAGAAATTGTAAGTAACAATACAAAATTAAATTTGGTGAATGTGCTGAGGAGTAATCCTTAGAGAAACCTTATCTATCTTGAATATTCAAACACATCAACTTGTTGGGCATGATGGCAATTACTGCACTACATATATTCAATTTGCTCTTGTATATACAATATTATCTTCCATAAGGAACAGTAAACTGCAGAACATATTTCAGTAAACACTATTCTGAACAAACAGAAATGGCTTGAGTGTGCACTTCTGTGCATAATAATGCAGCAATGAAATATTGCTCTGACAGAGCTGCTGAGTGTAGCGAAGATCACGTCATCTGAGAAGTTCCTCAGTGTTAGCAGGTTCTTCTTTGAAGGCTCTGAGAGACGGCCTGTAGGAGTTCTGGTGTCTCCTAACCTGGGGTGGAAATTAATTTCTTTTGTCCGCGTAAATCAAAACAAATAGTTCCGTTATTCTTGTAGAAACTCTGCTACAAAACCAGAGACAGCCCAATCCATCCATATATACGCATATGGATGCATGTATATATATGCATATGTGTGTGCGTATACATATATATATACACGCATATTTGCAGGGTTATGGGTTCTCAACCTCCAAAGATGGTCTGAAAGCTCAGAGCAGAGGTGCCTCCTAGCTGGCAATGGAGGTTTGCAGAACCACTTTTTTCTAGTTTTTGTCCTTCATGTAACCACTTCTGTATTCTTCATGTGACTGAAAGCATATGTCCCTTATATTTCAGATGCATGTCCAACCAACAGGTAGGCTGTGCGAGCCACTCTTTTTATGTGACTTATTACAGGAGCGCACAGTTAACCATCGGCCAAATACATCCAGTAAGCTGGATACAATCTGCTATGTTGGCTTTGGAGAACCTGCATTAAAGAACCAGTATTCAGGCCTGGAGTAGAACAGGAATATTTTGACTAAACACTTGTTGTCAGAAGATGCTGCTTTATCAAAATGAAGCTTTTTGCAGAAAAGGACTAGCTCCTCTGGCATTTTTCTTCGGCATTACATGTTGGCTTCTTTTCAATTAAAATGTTTTATTTGAGAGGTCAAGGTGACCCTTCTGTTTTAGAATAGAAAGTAAGTAGTTTAAAAATGAGAAAAATTAACACATCTCTTTTAAAGTGGAGTATTTTGAAATGTTCAAGAGAGACAGACCAGTTCACCCATCCAAGTGAACACGTGGAAAACTGAAATATCAGCATCATTCTCACCTGAGGTGGGATTCTTTTTAGTCACTCTTACGAGTTTTCATAATGTTGTCAAAATTCTTCCCTTACTCAACTGCACGTCTCTCTAGTCACAGTACTCTTCTGCCTGTGTTTCCTTCCTCTCTGCAGTTCTGCACTGTATACAGTGATATTTTCAGCCGTAATTAAAAGGCATAAGCATTATGTCTTCTCTTAAAAGTCACTCTGTGTTTTTGGGAAAGAAAATGTCCACAGAATGGGCACATGAACTTTTGGATACAGGTGTTTTTCTCTTAGCTTCCTCCCTTCCCTGTACTTCACGTGTGTTATATTGAAGGTTTCCATATCAAATTCTCTGCTGATACAAATGGGTTAAAGTTCATTGCAGTCAAGACATCTGCAATTCTTTATATCAGTGGAGAATTTCCTCAGTTTTATCATTTTTTTGTTAAAGGTGCCTCTTCCTACTGCTGCCCTCCAAACTTCCCGGACTGAAAACATCCCCCCTGCTCTTTTTGATGCTGCTTCATAGTGGAGGCCAGCAAACCATGGATTCAGTGGTGGAAGAGCCATCACTTTTTCTTTTTAATTGCAATGCAGGGAACTGAGAACACCTGCAAAGTCATGGGCTGCGATGGGGTGAGAGGCTCAATTCCAGCTGAGGCGGGAGGGTGTGGGGTATGAAATTTCCAGCAGAGAGGATGGTTGCCTTCATCTGAAGAGACAATAACTTCTTGACACACTTTAACTCAATCACTTATGATTATCTAACTCTACCCTTGAGCAATAATGATAAAAGGCTCTTTTAAATTGACTTAAAGTCCACGTAAAAGGTTGCAACAGTTCAGTTAAATTCATTTTAAACCCGATTATTTAAATCAATGCCACTTTTGTGTGCAGACAAAATCTAAGTGTTATGCTTTGTGGATGTAGTGAGTCCTACAGAGGGAACTGAAATGGCCAATTTTTTCTCACAATCGCACCCCACTGGGACTGAGAAAGGAGTTTTAACAGATTGAAATTTGTCTTTCCTGGACACTTTCCTATTCAAGATATTCCAAAGAGCTTTTCAGTAATAAGCTGGATGCTGGTGCTACAGAGACTGCACAGACAAACACAGAGACTGTTAATTCAGCAGCAATAGCTCCAAAAGAGCCATGGAGGTTAAAGTCTCTATTACTAAAAGGGAGGCTGCTGGCAACCGGCCTTAGAAGTCACTTCTCTGGGACACCCCTGTGGATGGCCTTCATCCTGATGAGCCTGAATTTCCATCTGACACCAGGTGCCATTGCAATATTCATGTCACTCCTTAGGAAGCTGTACAGCAAGCTTACCTGCATGGGACAGGTCCTGGGAAGTTAGATGCTGTGAAGGTGGACCGGAATAGAGCCCTCCTTGGCAGGGGGGCAGATGTCGAGACAGAAGCCGAGAGACCAACTAGCATTACTGGTGTGGCGTGAATACGTTACAGTTTCTGCCAAATTCAAGCTGCAGTCAAGGACTTTCAACCTCTTTTTTTTGGGCTGTCTTTGTGCTTGGCAGCTAGACAGAGACTGAAGGCTGCTGCTGGGTACGTAAACAGTCAAAACCAGCCTGTAGTTGTCACACACACACACACACACACGCACACAAAAGCACCATTGTATCACCTGGAGGCAGCCCAATTAAATGGAATTACCATCCCCACCAAGCCATAGCTATCACTATTAAATGTCATTAGGCTTAAATTAGGTTTGCTCCAAGAGATGTCCCAATTAAACGAATTTCCTGATTAAGTCCAAGTGGCATGTACTTTAATATACTCTGCTACCATACTCATGTGGTTTTCCTAATTTTATTGCTTCTTTGACTCCAAGTTTCTGGCTGTCATAGCATTAAGCCCTCAGTTAAACCCGTAAGTGCAAAAGCTCTGCCTACACAAGCCCTTTTATCTTCGCAATGTCTATTTCTCATTTTATTAAAGGTAAGAGAGCTGGTTTCAAAAATCAGGGCCTTGGTCATGTAGGAAAAATGGTATGTGCAAAGCTAAAGCTAACACAGTTGATTAGAGAATCAACTGAAATCTTCTTCAGCAGGCTGCAAGCTGTTGAAGGGGTGAGTGCAGATTATGTACAATCAAATGAGCATGAGGTATTTTTAATTTTCCTGTCAGAATTCCCACTCATTACCTCATAGCTGGACTGGAATGAGCCGAGCCCAACTTTTCTCTCTACAGATGTTCAGGAATATTACAGTATGAGTTCTCTGCTCACCTGATCCTTTCCTTTTCCTTCCTCCACATCTGTTTGCAAATTACCAAACTAGAAACTCAAAAAATACTGGCATTTGGCCATTGAAAACTGAACGGATTTCCAGTGTTTCAATTGATGGTTTGAAAACATGGAAGAAAAATGTCAGAAATCAAACATTTGTAAAAATTGTGTCAAGAAGGTGGGAAAGAGGAGCAGAAGAAAAGGGAGAAGAGAAACCCCATTTCTCTGCAGGTCCAAGAGGAAACAGGTCAGTAATATGACCCAGACCAACACAGGAGCTTCATGGAAAGCAGCCACATTCCAAGAGGGCTTTTTACAGGCCAAGGTAACTCATCACAGTCTTTTCTCTTACCCTTGTCATACAAGACACAGCGTCCACTACTAGCTACGGAGCACCTCATTGATGAATCGGTGGTGAAATCTGGAGTCCTGGTGCCTGATCTGCTCTAGCTCAACATAACACTCTTCTGACCTGCAGACGTGTAACTTTCCAGTGACAAGAGACAGCCTGGAAGTGCACAAACATCTAGGGAGGAAGAAAAAACTTCTTAAGTCCTGACATTCAAACATAACTGGAAGTTAGCTTCACATTGAGCAGGGAGTTGGACTAGGGACCTTCAGATATCTTTTCCAAGCTTGGTGATTCTATATTTTATGCAGCTCTTCTTCCCAAGTAACAGATATTCTCTCCCTCCCTCTTCTGTTGAAATTCATGGGAACAGGATACCTAAACTTCCTGGAGATCCCAGCCCATGCTCTCCAGTCCTCTGACCTGCAGTCTCAGACAACCTGCTGCTCTGAGCAGTTATATGAAGGAGCTACTCAGCTGGCTCAGCTTGGAGCCTGCTTTTACACTGGATGAGACCCAACCCAGTCTTCTGAGGAATGAAAAGTTATTACAGAAAACACCTACCTCTATTCTCTAAGCAGTCCTGAGAGCTTCTTATGGATGTGCCAAAGGTTAAATAAGTCAGTATCCTTTCATCCATGCAGCTCAACGAAGGCACTGAACAGCTCTGTTGCTGTTCAAACCTTAGTGTCATCTGAATAAAGAAAATGAGAATGCCATAATGCATTGCAAAACTGAATAATAGAACTTGCCTCCCTCATAGCTCTCTTCCATCATAAGTTTTATTCACATAGCATTCCCTGTTTTAGAGACTGAGAAACTGAGGCATAGAGCAGTTCAGCACTTTGGCACAGCATTACCTAGGGCAAGGAACTGAATCTCATTTGCCTCATCCCTAACCTGGTAACTGGTGAAAGTGCAAAAAAATTAGAGCTGATCTGAGTAAAGAAATTTATTTGCTTGACTCGAGCTTCCATAGCAGCCTAAAGAGAAAGTAGAGCAAACATAGTTTACTTGACTCTAGCTTCCATAGCAGTGTTTTTTAGGCTAGCCTAAAGAGAAAGTAGAGCAAACATATATTGCCTTTGTCACAGATGTTGAAAATATGCTCTGTGTCACATCACTGCATGGAGGACACTTGCCTAGACTGTGTGTCTGGCCCTCACGAGAGCTCTCAGTCACAGACAGACTAGAAATTACAGCTCCTTCTTTGGACTCATGCTGCCCACATTAATGTGTTCAAAATAAGCTTCTTATTTATTTTAGACTTTGTACCTAAAAACACCAGATGAATGCTTCTCTGAATGCCCTTGCACAACATAAAAGCCTTTCTCATCCTTGTGATTTTCCACAACTCCCTTAGGTGTCTGTACTGTTGCAAACAGCAATTAGAGGACAAGGAACTTGCCTGTCAAGCACAGATCCAAAAGACACCATGTTTATCTCTCCCCTTATTTGCCTTCTAGCTGGCACAAAACACTCTGTGATCAAGGTACGCACTTTGCCTCAGGACTCCTTTTTCTCTTATGAACATAAGTATTGTTCATACAGAAAATAATTGAGTCCTCAAGCCACTCATTTGAGTGGACAAATATAGATTGAAGGCTGCACGCTGATGCCCTAATATGTTCACCCAGGTCCTATGACTAGGGCTTTGTTTGACTGCCTTTAGGCTGCTCTCCACACAGTGTCTTCCTTAGATTCTCCGAATCACTTCTCAGAGGCAATAAGCCTTTCTCCACTGAGTGGGTCTAGGTATTTCTCTCAAAGATGCACTTCAGTTGGGAACAATGAAAAAAACTACAAGAGCAATGCCCTTGGCTAGGAAGACGCAGGCCCATTTTGCTCTTGAAGCAGTATTAAATTGCAGTATGTGTCAGAGCTAGATTACAATGCATTCTCTGTCCAGGGCATCTTACAAAATACTGTGTATACCTCGTGTACTCAGAATGATGACAAAAATGATGAGACACCCAGCTCTGCTCTCCATTAGATTGACACTGAACACAATTGTGCATGGCAGGACAGCTTTCGAAGCAAGCAAAAAGATTGAGGTACCCACATTATCTTTAAAAAAGGCAGAGTAAAGCATGCTGTGATTTCTTCTTGATTGATACTACTGCAGTAATGCAGTAGCATTGTCTTTATATAAAGTATATATTGTCTTTATGCCCTGGAATACATGACTACATCATCCCTGTTGCATTGCACAAAGCTCATGGCATGCTTTTGACAGGCAACATAAGCACATACTGTTTTCCTAAGAAACAACAGCTGAAAGCCTTCTTATGCTCACAGCTACTAACATCATCTGCAATGGATACAAAAAGCACCAGAGTATTTTTATTGTATTTTCCACAGCTCTGCTTCATTCTCTGCTTATTTATGTCCACCATGAAAATAAAATAGAGCCAATTCTTTTTTACTAGTATTCCTACATATCAAGAAGACAGAACCAGGTTCTTCACAGTGGTGCATGGAAGGAGAAGACACAGTGGGCATAAACTGAAACAAAAAAAGTTCAGATCAGATATAAGGAAAAAATTCTCACATTGAGGACAGCCATGCAGTGGAACAGGCTAACCAGAGGGACTGCACATTCAATTCCCCAATCTTGGAGGTTTTGAAGGCCTGAGTGGGTACAGCCATGAGAGATCTGGTTTGACCTTAGAGCTGACCATGCTTTGAAGAGGGGGTTGGACTAGAAGCCTCCTGAGGTGTCTTCCAACCTGAATTATCCTATGATCAAGCAAATTTTTGTATGCTAGAACAAAAAAACAACAGTGAAAGAGACAACCTGGGATGAAGCGCTGGAGGGAAGAGGGGCCCAAGAAAGTTGGTCAATATTCAAGGACCGCCTTCTCCAAGCTCGGGAGCGATGCATCCCTACAAAGAGGAAGGCAGGCAGAAAAAAAAGGAGGCCTGTGTGGATGAACAAGGAGTTCCTGGACATGATCAAAATTAAAAAGGAGGCCTATAGGGAGTGGAAACAGGGGCAGGTAGCCTGGGAAGAATACAGAGGAAACGTTCGAGCAGCCGGGGATCGAGTCAGACAAGCTAAAGCCCAGATAGAACTAAATCTGGCCAGAGACATTAAGACAAACAAAAAATCCTTCATTAAGTATCTCAGCGAGAAAAGAAAGACTAGGGAAAACGTGGGCCCTCTCCAGAAGGAAACGCAAGAACTGGTTACCCAGGACAGAGACAGGGCTGAGGTCCTCAATGACATTTTTGCCTCAGTCTTCACTGGCAAGGACTGCAGCCGCACTGCCCATAACACAGAATGTAAAGGCGAGGACTGGGAAAATGGAGAACCGCCCACTGTAGGTGAAGATCAAGTGCGAGACCACCTGAGGAACCTGAAAGTGCACAAGTCCATGGGACCTGATGAGATACAGCTGCAGCTCCTGAGGGAACTGGCAGATGTATCTTTCAGCTCTATAGTAAACTTTGAGTGATATTCAGACTGCCTGGCATCTAATTTCATCCCTTGCTATCAGATGGAGACATGCTGCTGGTTTTTGGTTTTGCTTTTTCCTCCCGCACCCCACCCCCTGAATCCCTTCTCCAGATTATATTCTGGAGCTGCTCTTCTCCTCAAAGGGCTACTGCCTGAGCAGTAGCTAGGATGAATGCTTAGCTACCAAACCTATCCTCTGTTCTGCTGTCATCACTCAAGTACCAACAATGGAAAAACAAATTAGCTATCCCATTCTGGGCAAAGCTGCTCCAAAACTAGACCAGAGGAACAAGGCTATTCAATATAGTTAGTTGACAGAAGCCAGCTTTTTGTACTCATCAGATCACTTATATATCTAGCATATAAAGGAAACTTAAGAATTATAAATATTTTTGGCCTATGATACTAAATGGAAGATCTGATGTATGGGTTTTGGAAAAGCTACTAAGAGATACCCTTAGTATAGGCTATCTTGGCATCATCCCTCTGGAGTAATGAGAATTAGATGTTTCAGAGACGGAACATGAATATGAATATGATTGTACCAAGGGTGAGAAATAGACAGTGTTTAAAAGGAAACATCAAGTTGGCTACCTCCATCCAAAACAGGAGTGGAACACAACTCCTCCAGGGTATTTTTCATACACTCAGTGAACATCGACTTAACAGTGGATAGTAAATAGTTTGCCTGAAGTATCTCTGATCACAGGACTTCCCTGGCTTAGCTGGATCACCCCTGGCTCTAGGAATATAATTTGCATTAAACTACTCAAAGTATTTACGTAGTTTACTCTTGTGAGTTTAGTTCCCGCTGCCTCAACTTCACCCAGAAATGTCAGGATTATAGCCTATGTATGTTGAAGGTAAAAGTGTGCTGTGCATTACAGTGTTGAATTAAGTTCTGTGGGAGAATATATGTATGTGTGTATTCAGGGCATGCTTTTATCTTAACAAGAGTAGGGTAGTGAATAACATATGTGATAATATGTATAAATGTAGCAGCACGTGTGATTGCATGTGGATGCATGAGGCAGTTGTATATATCCATTTAACTCCAAATTGCTTTTTACCCTCCATAAATAGCATTTTTGTCACTGTTTAATGAATGAATGTAGCAGCTGGCATTGTTGGGATGATGTTTTTAAATGCTGTGTGTCTACTTCAATCTCATATACTGTGTTTATCTTGTCATCTGTGCTGTGGTCATTATCCGTGGTTGAATGACTCTGCTTCTGGAAAACCAGAGTCTGTCAGTGCTTATCCACCATTCCCTTCAGCAATTTCTCTTTCCTACCAAACCACAGGTATTTTGTGGCCTTATGAAAGACATGAAAATACTGCGTGTGCCACAACTGAACTGGGACATGTGAAGAACACCCTCAGCAAACTGTATGCCTCCCCTCACTTCCTCAAATATCCCTCCCAGCAAAGGCAAAAATAGGACAAGAGAAAATGGCCCCAAGTTACACCAGGGGAGGTTTAGATTGAATATTAGGAGAAATTTCTTCACAAAAAGGGTTATCAAACATTGGAACAGGATGCCCAGGGAAGTGGTGGAATTGTCATCCCTGGAGGTGTTTAAAAGACGGGCAGACGTGATGCTTAGGGACATGGTTTAGTGGTGGTTTTGGCAATGTTAGGTTGATGGTTGGACTTGATGATCTTAAAGGTTCCTTCTAACCTAGACGATTCTATGATTCTTTGCTCATGTTGATATAATAGCACCAAAGGAGATATGGGTCAAGATTATCAGTGCTAATCAAGAAAATTGAACACATGTCACTTCATTTCTGTGTAGAGCCATCAGTGCATTCTCTTTTATGGGGACTGCAGATCAATGCAATGGAAGTGTTCAGAAATGGAAAAAAGAATAATCCAAAACTCTCTAAAAAAATAAAATCAAATCACAAGTTTTATTTAATTTCCAGGAAAACTCAGATCAGATGCAGGTTCCCACATGCAATGACACACCTGCTTTTGTTCCCTAGTTTGTTGGTGGGGATGTCCAGGAAGCTGAGGACACAACTGACTTGGCTATGGACAATACCAAGGCATTTCAAACAGAATGGGTTGTATAGTTTAAAGGCTGAGGCAGAGCCTTTGCCTAGCTTGGCTGCATTGTCTCATCTGAGATACATAAATGGATTTAGCACAGTGATCCTGCACCCAGTCCAAGCCCCAGCTAGAGTGTCTGCCTCTGCTGGTACTGGGCGTGCAGATCTCCACCTCCTCATCCTCCTCCTCCCCCCTATGCTGCTGTCCCTCCTGCCCTTCCCCGGGAGGTTGTGCCGTCTCTTGCTAAAGGGAGCAATTCAGCATCCCACTGTCCTGACTAAAACCTCTGAACCCAAGCCGCTTCTGGGCTCAGCACGACCACATCAGTAATAGCCTTCCTGATAAATGTTTAACATTGCAGAGCTTTTTCCTCCATGAAAATAAACCAGGGCTTGAATGTTCAATTCCTTTCTGCTCTGTGCACATTTATGTTTTTTCTAAATGAGGCCACACACCCCAACTCTGCTCCCCCTCCTCCCCTGGAAGTTCCTACCCTCTCATTATTTTAAGGCATCAAAACTGATTCAGTAAATCTCTTCTTTCAGAACTGTCATGTTTTAGCCTCAGAACACAAATACAGTATTTGTTCCTAGCATGCTTCCTTTTTAATGCTTTAAAAGCTGTTACAAATGTCTTGTTTCCTCCCAGCCACAGCTGTATTAGATTATCTGTTCTGGGTTTGTTTTTGTATTTATTTTTTTTTCTAAAGGAAAAAAGCGAAACACCTGATGCAAACTCAACCCTTTGAAACAGCAACTGATTTATAACTTTGTACTCCCCAGACCAAAGGTTAACCCCTCTCGTCAGTTATTAAAGGTTGTATTGGATGCCAGGAAGGAGCAGCATTTGTCAAGTCAAGATTTCTAAGAGCAAAATTGAGACATGCAATTTCCAGAGTGTATCTGAAATAAGCAGCCTGTGGGGGAGAAAGCGGGTTTGTTAAAATTGCAAAGGGATGAAGAGGGAAGGCAAAGGGAAACTGACTGCAAAGGACTAAATGTTTCTTTTCCCATGGCTGCCCCAGGATGTGATAGGAAAAGAGACCTACCCTGTGGTACGTCTTTTTAGGTGGTAAAAGCAAAGCACCAGCAGAAAAAGTTATCAGGAAGAAGAACGTAAAACCAAAACCAAACATTCCACAGAATCACAGAATGGTTAGGGTTGGAAGGGACCTCTGGAGATCATCTAGTCCAACCCCCAAGATGTTCCCTACCAGTTAACACAATATTTTAAATTCTACTGAATTAACTTAGTAAAATACGTTTCAAACTGCCAATGGAACACAAAATGATGCTGATTTGTGTGCTAATGAAGAGTACCATTTTTTTAAAACAACTACCTTCCTGAACTCCAGGAAAATCAACAGATATATGATCTCAAATTTTGGGTTTGTCTTCTTAAAACCAACTCAATGGGATCCAAGAAATTTTAGGCAGATGTGCTTTAGTGCAGTAGATAATAGCTTAATCGTTGAAACTAAAAATATAAATATGCCTAGATGAGGACAGTGGGAACAAAGCAATGTGACTTCTGTCAATGTAAATCTATCCTGTTTAACTTACTAGAATACTGTATAAGAATGAGCAATATCATGGACAATGGTGGACTGATAATAAGGTATAAACCATCCCCCTCAAAATTATAAAACTGCTCACAGTAATTCAAGAAGTTTGATAATCACACCATGAAGGGAAAACTCCTGTCATAGACTTAAAAGCTAATTATGAGGAAAAAAGATGGAACAAGCAGCCAGTATTTTGTGTTATTGCTAAGCCTGCTGTAGTGCCAGTCCCCAACAAGGTATTTTTTAGACCCAAGGCTGGAAATGTCCCACCTCCAAGAGCACCATGAATGAAAGAATAAAGTCCCACTTCAGAGCAAGGAGAAGGAGCGCAGCATTACGAGTGTAAACCCAGATTGAATCCTTCTATATCAGGAAAGAAATGTGCTCTACTGACATCAAGAAAGAGTTCCTTACAAAGAGAAGTCTTTTCAGAAAAACATGGTTAGCAGCACCTGCACTCTTAAGATAGAGGTGAGGACATGAACCTGCTCATTACACACATTCTTGACTGAGCAGGTGTGCCAGCTGTATCTGAACTGTGGTGGGCAGGAGCTGGCTCTTCCCTTCTTAGTGCAGACTCGCTCTGGGAGATGGAGGAGCGGAGTCCAGTTTGTCTCCTACGGAGCAGAGATTGGCCATGGGAAGACTAGGCCACACCAGCAAGGTGGATGGGAGCTGATTTTCTGATTCTGCATTAACTTGCTCTGTTTCCTTATCACCAATGAATGCTTTCCTTTGAGGGAACGTGGACTGCTTTTGCATTTTTTTTGGCTATATCACCCACTCATACATCTCGTAGGTTTGTAAGCCAGCATGAGGAAAAGAAGGATGTTCTGAAACAAACTTCTGCCAGAATTTTGGCAGAATCTCAACATCCTTACTCTATCCAGATCACAGGCTGATCCGCTAGCATCACGGTCCAGCATTTCTCACTGCTGGAGTCCTTTGGAGGTTGCTGCTGCTGCCCTTCAGCAGAGCCCAGAGCAAGTTACCCCATGATGAAAAATGGAGGAACCTTTCTGTGCTATAAGGAGGCACAGAAAGAAAAGGAGGTGGTCATTGTAGAGGGCTGGGCAAAACTGGAGGAGGGAAATCTGCATCTACCTGTGGCCATAACACTGCAGAGCTATTTCTTAACTGATTTTCATAGCCCACTGGCTCTTGGTTAGGTTCGTGGCTTAGACACAAAACAGGCATGCCCTCTGCCACCTGCTAGTGTTGTTTAAAATAAGCACTGCGTGCTTGATGCTAGCCCTAGTGTGCATGCTGCGGCCTCTCGTTTCCTCAGTTTGCAGTGACTTTTATTTAGGTCCTCTGCTTGTTTATGATTTATGAAGCTTTCACTCTGTCTATCGCATTTAACAAGCACTGTGAAGAAAAGAGAAAGCTTTTAGCTCCAAGGCGAAAACAGAAAAGTAATGGTTTCTCCTATTCCTTTAATGCAATTTAAAGAAGATTGGAAGTTAAAGAAGCCAGAAAGTGAAAGATGGGATGGCAGAAGGAGAAGAAAGAAAACCCTAGACATCTTTAATTTTCCCTAGAGGAGAATGTTAGGACAGACAAAGATGGCTTTTTCCCTCCAGCCCCAAAACAGAGGTGGTTTTTATTTTTAGACACACAGATTGGATTTGCAGCTTCCCCAAATCAGCCTGGCAAGGTAAAGATACCTTGTACTACCCTTATCATCTTTTATTATCTCTACTAAACCAAGTCTAGTGTTATTTAATTAAAAGGGACAGGTAAGGATAGGTCAGGCAGCTCAAGCAACAAAGGCAGATACCCAAGGTGGTTCCTCAGTTTGGCTGAGATACTACAAAGCTTGGGGGCCAGGAAAGAGGCACTGCAATCAATCGCCTGTTGCTCAGAAATCCACTCTTCCTGAGGAGTGGAGGAAACAGATGGAACATCTGGGATAACCTGGTCTGAGGCTGCGGCTTTGGGTCTGAGCAGAGACTGTTCAAAGGGCTTGAACAAAGACTGTAATTTCATTTCACTGACTTAAAAAGCGTTTCCTGAACCCCCTTGGAACTGAAACTGTGTGCATCCACATTAATTTTCTGGCAGATTTCATCCTCCAGATGTATTGAGTCTTTTTCTACATGTAGTAATACAAAGTCAGTGAGCTAGGTCCTTGTGCTGGTCACCATCAGATGTCAAAAAGAAGATGGGATGTCTGTCAATCCTTGGATGCATAGGACTTCATTTGGTCTTTATCTTTAGAAGTATCCATCCTGAAGCTCCTTGCTTTTGCTGGAGACCTCTCTAAAGAGTGGAGAGCTAATACAAATGTGGCTTTGAATCTACGCTGTGATCTACAAAGACAGATGATTTAACCTCTTTGGATTGACACAGAATTCAGGTTAAGCAGCCTATTCATGACATATGATCTGAGGCTTGCTGAAATCAACCTAAATAAAGTCCACAGGATTAACAGTCTTTGGTTCAAGCCCAAAATGATGAAACTTCTGTGGTGGTGAAGAGGGGAACACTTCCAGTCATTCTGCATAAAATTATCTTTTTGTTTTGTTATAAATTTGTTATTGTTTAAATACCTCAAACACTGAGAAAAAAACCCCACACCACCAGCCTGTATTAAAAAGCCAAAAAGCACAGCACATTTATTACTGATGAGATATGTTCCTCCTCACCTCTTCATTCTTCTAAGAAGCCTTCCCTAAACACCGGTAGAAATAGTGTGATATATTCACAATAATTGTGAAGGTAATAAAGAAAGAGGCAGGAGCAAAATTACCATTTCATATCTTCTTGCATGTCAGAAAAGAGGAGGGAAAGGCCTCATACACAATTGTTTTCTGTCCCCAGGTCAGCTTTGATTTCTGCAAACATAAGTTTTAAGCCCAAAGGATATTATTTTCCAAAAGTTCTAAGCACCTGCAAATAGAGGCTTAAGATGAAAGTGTCTTCTCAACCATAAGTCACTATAATTAGTTCCTGAAAGTGACCAAAATATTTAAATGAGGTTTAATTATAAAGATTGAGGAGATGACTTCAGGAAAGTGAATTTTAATCTTCAGAATTAAGACAGAAGTAAAAATCCAACCAGAATAGAAAAAGAAGTACTTTAATTATATTTTTCCTCAAACTGGTAGCAAAGGTATATGGATAGCAGTCATTGGACACACACTGAATGTGGGATGTGACACAGAAGGAATTTGGTACCAGCAACCCCTACTATTCAGTCTGGGTACAACAGAGGGCCCAGTGAAGTCAAGAGTACCACTCCTCTTGATTTCCACGGGCTTTGAAGTATGGAGGGGGCAGTGATTAATGGAGGCTTCTCCATTTTATTCATAATTCTTTCACCTGGCCACTTCCTAATTGTACAGTTTTGCTAGTACCTAGGCTATTGCTCCTATATACAGTCAGGATTGATGGATTTCTTCATCTTGGGTCTCCCACTCACTCCAAACCTCTGGTTCTCTTAGTGCATTAAAGGTCAGGCTTCAAGCAATTTTCTTGCCTGAATACTTCTTATTCAGTCTCAGGTGTTTTGTAATTAGATCATACAGCACTGTGATGTATGTGAAACACGCTTTATAAATCAGTATGTGATAACAACATAACAATACTGCATCCATTTGTTAAAAAAGAGGGAGGGTATTCTGACTATCTAGAACATAATTTCCCCAAGGTGAACCTTAGACAGGACACCAGGCCTAATGAACACCATTGCTATGGGTAAATTGCCATCCATATCTTTAAGGGTAGAGTGCTGCAGAGGCCTCAAACACAGAACCAGGCACTCGTCACCCCAGTTTTATGCCTGGAGTTGCCACTTACGTCATACATGAATTTGTAAAGTCGGTGGGAAGTCAAGAGCCAGACTTTCAAGGGTGTCGAGACAGCTAAGGGTAATCAATAGGCACTGGGATTTTCACACCTATCTCCAACTGCAGTGAATGACAGAAGGTGCTTAAGTGCTCTTTAGACACCTAATGCCTCTGAAGACCTGGCTTTTCATTTCCCTTTGCTCTTGTTTCTCTGTGCAGCAGAACTAATGCTGCCTGCCTGGCAAAGGGCTGAGAGTTTTCACCCTGTCATGAGCACATTTAGATCTGTGTCAGAAAGGTGATGTTTAAAAAGCAGAAGGTGTTACCGTATTTGCAGGAAGTGTTAATGGCTACCACATGCCAGCTTTTGACATACAGGGGACTACAAACAGCTACAGCTGACTGGGGAACTGAGTTATCCTTCCTAAGGTAAGCCTACGTGGCATGATGCCACACTAAGCAGAGATACCTAGGCATGTCCTGAAGCAGCTAACCCCGGCAGACCACGAGTGTCTCCAGACCCCAAGCTGAAGACTCACTTTGATGCAGCTTCACACCTGGATGTGGCCCCAGTGCACAGTGGTCAGACTGGGGAGAAGCTTCCCAAGCCCCTTCAGGTGACAAGGGGTGGGAGGTTCTAGGGGCGGCCTCCCAGCTTTGAGCAGTGACAAGCCCCTGCTGCACTGGGTATTCCTCAGCTGTGGCAGCAAACATATGCCCAGTGTTTATTTGGTCAACTCAATGGGTGGGAGAGTAAGACAAACAGTTGCTAAGGGCTACAGCAAACCTTGGAAGCCTTGGAAGCGAAAGGAAGATGCCCACCATTTCCAATACACATACATGCATATTTTCTCTCACAAATGACATAGTATTCCCATGTTCAGTTCTGTCCTGCTCCACGCTTTCATCTTCCTAAAAGCAGCAGTTCCAGTGACAGGTAGTTCCTACCCTCAGGCTGGATGCTGAGTGCTATGTGCTGAGTTACCCATGTACAGCCAAGACAGTTTGACTGCCTGAACCTTCAGCCTGAGCTGTGAGATCATCTGCTGCCAGTATGTCCTCAAGCCATAAAACCTGCCAGCTATAACATTCATCTTCCTACCATGGACTTAAAAGGAATAAACCTAAAGAAGATGAATTAAGATTTTAATGCCCTTAAAATGGCATATTTAAATACTCCTCATTATAAATGAGGTATTCTTTTGGAGCTGGGAGGGCGAGGATTTCTTCAGGACTGCAGCTGAGTGCATGCTGGGGTCCCGGTCCTCACTGTCCCTCCTCATGAGAGACAGACCTGCAAGTGGGCTGGCTGCCATGAGAGTTGTGCAGGAGAGACTGCTTCAATCACTTATCCGCACTGAGAAGACCTGAAGGAGAAAGTCCCATTTGCCCTCCATTGCTAGCCTGCACTCTGGATGCATCAGAGGAAGGGTTGGCCTATTTCTCAGTGCTTGAGCTAGCTAAAAAGCAGGCCAGGTGCTGCTAGCAATGCAGGTATGACAGCACAGAGCTTAAAATGTGGAGTAGAAACACATGGGTTGCTGTGGTACAGGAACTGCATTAACTCCAGCCTGGGCCCACGTCCCTAAACTCTGCTGAAGGGTGGTTGGTGTATGTTAGTCTTCATTCAGTACTCTATCTCAGTTATCTGGCTCTTGGAGCACCTATATAGACAAACAAAGCAGGTACTTCATAGGCTGTCCTTAATTCTTCCCTTTCTCAGCAACCTTGGGAGACAGGCTTTGCCGGAAGAGGAGGAAACACAGCCTTCTCTCAGGCCTGAGCTGCTCCATCTCAGATCTAACCATGTCCATCTCTAGAAATTAAAGGTCTGTACAAACGCGGTGTGGTTCACTATGTTCCCCAAGCAGATCAGCAAACTGATCTGCATGTCAGGAAGTGCCTCAGACTTCAGCAAGTGATTAGCAGAAGTAGTGTCAGAATGTCGGGATTAACCCTAGTGCCTGAGGTTGCATTTGAACAGACTAGGAAAGTGATTCGAGGCCCATGGTGCTGGTGTCCCAGCTTTTTGCCTTGGGGACCTGACAAGAGCATGCCATAGCTCTTTGTAGCCCATGTATCTGGGTTTCCTTCTCACAGAGACCAGGAGTCTAGGCAGGATTCCACCATTGTGGAGTCATCTTGTGGCTGGGGTATCTATCAGGAGATAATCTGAGCTCCTGGGTAAACCCATCACTTCAGATGCAGCTTCCATTTCCCTAACACATCACATGTGACACCTCCAGTCTAATGTGAGCTTGTGAGATGGATCACCTGAATTACCACCTGGATCCCATTGCAGTCACCCAACTGTAGCAATTTCTGACAGCTACCAGGCTGTTTAGGACTGGAGGGAAAGGCTCTACAACTAGCTAGCTCATGCCTCAGACACATAGTCCCTCTATGAAAACATCACAGATTAAATAAAAAAAGCTATTGATTTTTTTCCTGTTTACTGCTGTCAACATTGCTTCCCTCTGTATTTCTTGTTTCTTTTCCTGTCTATCTAATAAGGTTTCTGAAGTCTTCCTGAAGTGTCAGCAAATAACAGTTGTGTGTGCATTTCTTGTTGGTGCAAAATCTTCCCCAGTGTTTAGACAAACATCCTGGCTTTTCAAACAGAAACATATGCCCCTTGGGCTTTGATCTTTGCCACTTTTAAGCCATATCCCATCTCAAAAGCTTTGATAAATTTATTCACTAAGTCACAAAGCGTTTTTATTGCTGTTGAGCTCTGCAAGAAATTTGTGGCTGAAGGCCCTGTGTAAAAGCAAGAAGTTCTGCTTTGTGCATGATATGCAGTGCTCAAGCATGAGATCAGATCAAAGATTGCATGGAGGCTGGGTAGTGTCAGCTACGTCTTTCACATGGGCAGCTGCATACCAGCAACTGATGTTATGACAGAGACATGTCACCGCTGAAGTCACATGAAGGAGGCAATAATTAAATCTCTGGTGAAAGAGAAATACCTGAGCAGACCCAAGAGTTATGTTTGGCTACTGGGATGAGTAAAGAGAAGTCAAGAAAAGTTTCCTTCCATATTTCTCCTGCCTTATCTTTTCTGGTCCCAGAAATCACACTTTAAGGCAGAAGATGGGCTTAAGTATTTTGGTACAAGGTGCTAAGTACAACATAAGTGGATATTCTGCATTATCCTTCTATTGCATTCAGTCCAAACAGCATTATCTTCACCTAAAAATGCTTCTAAAAGATATTTAGTCAGAGAAACAAGAAGACTTGGTAATGCTGGGTGAAAATTCAGAGGAAAATGCAAGCCCCTTCTTGTCTTAGAGTTATTGGTTTCTCCATAAAGTCCCTCCCCTGCTGGTTTGCATGAATAGACTTTGTAGGAACCA
>NW_009647740.1:1561502-1640667 GCF_000708025.1 Charadrius vociferus
GAAAGAGTCAGCAGAGGAGACTAGATTGGAAGGAGGAAAATTACATACTGATCGGTTGTGTCTAAGTCACGCAAGAGCTAGGCGTCAGCTCACAACAAGTGATGCCTCGAGGCATGCCTTATATACCTTGAGGAGGAAGAGCAAGACAGCCCGCCCTTCGTGAGCTTCCTGAGCAATGGGCAGCTCTTGGAAAGCTTCACCACTTTTGTCTTTTGTCCATAATGTTCAGCACCCCCTTATAAATACGTACCTCACTGTGGTAGGTGTTGTTCCCCAGAGCTGCATACAGGCGGTCCCTAAGAGTTTACCCCACTACCAAGAGCTGCAAAGGGAGACAACTTCACATTCAAGGCAGGATGAGAGATTGAGCCCCCCCATCTCTTTATCTCATCTTTATAGTGGGCGGGTGGTCAGCTGTGGACACCACAGATCTGGCTGCTCCTGACTGCCAACATCTCATCCACTATCTCATCCCCTTCTCCCTTCAGAGATGCCAGGGAGTAAGCAGCAGAGAGAAAAGGTAGGTTCAGTACTTCTAGGGTTGTGCTAGATAATTAAGCTCTCTAAGCGTAAGTTTAGGGCCCCTTCTCACCATATTTGCAGCATATTGAGATGATTTATTGTACTGTGAGAATGTGAGAAAGCTCCTAGGAAGGAAAGAGTACACACTAGGAACACATCAACTAAGCATGTGTGCAAATATAAGGAAAAAAAAAATGTTGCCCTTCACTCTCTGATAATTCTCTCAGCTGTCCCTCTCTCATATCACCCTTTTAACAGCTTTCTGCATGCTGAAAGATTTATGCATCTCCCCATCTCTGACTACATCAGCTCTTCCTTGCTTTCAAGGTTTGCTACATATTTCCTATTTCTTACTGTTCTCCTCAAAGCAGCTTTCCTGCCCACTCCAGCTCATTCCCTCCCCCAGCCCCTAGTGCAAATGGCCTTGTTAGTTCTTCTTACAGTGCTTCTTTCACAGGGGAAGCCTATCCCATGATCAAATGCACCAGGCTCTAGACTTACAGTTAATTTAAGAGCCACTAAAGAGCTTTCATGCTTCCTTGCTGTCCTGCTGCCTACCCAGTTACTCCCCGTTTTGTTTTGCCATCCATTAGCCTTCTATTCCTGTGTCTTTACTGATTTGCACTTGCTGATTTCATACCAGTTCTTAAATTTGTCAACATCCTTATCACTGCATCCCTGTCTTTCAGAGTGCTTGCAACTCTTCTGGTTTGGCACTAGCCCCGGACCATTAGCTATATCCCGTATTGTTGCATCCCAGTTCATCCCAGATGTCAATGACAATTCTCTGTAGAGCCTGATCAATCACTGAGTAGACCCACTCAACCACCTTATAACAATTACAAAATTTATAAAATAACAATTTGTAATATGTCCAGAGAAAGTAAGGTTAGGAGAGGCCTCTAAAAGCCATCTTGCCCATTCAGGACCTGTTCCTGAGATTTAAGACATTTTTGATGGATATCTAGTCTCCTTTCAAAAGGCCCAATGATGAACACCACACAGACTCAAAAAGTGGCACCTTGGTCTGTTCCACTGCTCCCTAGCACTACATTCCTTGCTGGTTTTACTGTGAGAAAATGTTTCCTAATATTTAGCATATGTCACATTTCCTTAGTTTGTCATGTTCTGTTTTGAACAAAATTTCTAGGTAAAAGAAGCCCAGAAATGTTAATGTTGATTATTGTAAGGTACGCCTGTGGCAATGTGTTTAGTCACATGTATGTTCCCTTTAGTTTGGCTGGACACAAACCAGGCCTGATTAAAGAGCCATAGAGCCACATCAACAAGGTGCTCCATACAAAGTCTGAAGCTTTGCTTAGAGATGGTGGTATAGCCGGGCCAGAAATGGCTTTATTTGGTTATTTGCATTAAATATGCAGCAAAAGTATGCATGCACTAATTGTCAGATGTATCTACACCTAAACATGGCTGTATCTGTTGGACCAAAGGATTGTTTAGTGTATATGCTCTTTGTGACAATGACTGGAAGGGGGTATCGGGGAGACGTGAAGAGCAGGACAGCTGTATTTGTACTTTGCCTAGTATCGTTTTAGCTACTAACTATTTCAAACTTAGGGACTACCCATAGAAATGCCTACCACAGAGAGTGAAGTGACATCTGACTGACGTCTTATCCCAGATCTACACTCCGACTCTTGAACAGAAAGAACAAGCAAACAAACAACTTCCCTTTTTGTAAACTTGAAGTAAAGAAGGATTAATAAATAGTGAATTTCTAGGGAACCGTTACTCAGCTGAAGTCACGTCATCTTTCGTTTCCTGCCTGCAACATCCCTGAGGCATGCAGAGCTACAAAGTCACACTCATGCATGCTCCAGCACATGCTGGGGCAGGTTCTCTAAATATTTTAAAAGGGAATCATCCTTTTGTATGATTTTGAGACTTCTTAACGCTCTGGAATTTTTTTGAGAGGCAGCAGTTTTATTGAAAAAAAAACCAGTACCCACTCAAGCTGTTATAGTTTTAACTAATACTGTCGTGGTTTAACCCCAGCCAGCCACCAAGCACCCCACAGCTGCTCACTCATTCCCCCAGGCTGGGATTGGGGAGAAAATTGGAAGAGTGGCAGTGAGAAAACTCGTGGGTTGAGATAAAGACAGTGTAATAGGTAAAGAAAAAGCTGCGTGCACAAGCAAAGCAAAAAAAGGAATTCATTCACTACTTCCCATCGGCAGTTGGGTGTTCAGCCATGTCCAGAAAAGCAGGACTCCGTCAAGCATGGTTAGTTGGGAAGACAAATGCCATTGCTTGGAACATCATCCCCCTTCCTTCTTCTTCCCCCAGCTTTACATACTGAACATGCCATCAAATGGTATGGAATATCCCTTTGGTCAGTTGGGGTCAGCTGTCCCAGCTGTGCCCTACTTGCTGGTGGGGCCATGTGAAGAGCAGAAAAGCCTTGACTCTGTGTAAGTATTGCTCAGCAATAACTGAAACATCCCTGTATTATCAACACTGTTTCCAGCACAAATCCAAAACATAGCCCCGTGCTAGCTACTATGAAGAAAATTAACTCTACCCCAGCCAAAACCAGCACAAATATGTTGTCCAAGACTGCCTTCAGTGATATCAACATAGTTACAGAGACCAAAATCAGACCTGGACTTCACTGTGGATTTCTGTGGTGGGTTTTCTGGCACCCTAATGACATCTTCATATATATTTTGACCAGAGAAAGAATTCAGATTAATTTAAAAGCTGTTTCTCAAAGGTTCCTCCATATACTCATATTTCTGCTGTTTCATGAAGTCACCCAATTCCCTCTGAAAGTACATTACAGTGCTTCCACTTTCTGAAGGCAGTTCATCGCTGGCAGCAACAGCTGTGGAGGGCACAGGGGAGGACTGGGCAAGTGCTGGGAGGTGATGGTCACTCTGCAGACTACTGAATGATTAAGACCTATACTAGATGCCTTTCTGATGGTTAAACATAGGTGAGATCAATCCCTAGGCATCCCAAACGGTCTCTTTGTCTCTTCTGTTTCCCAGGATTGCCAAAGCACGTTCCATGGAGCTGGAAATACATAGCATCAACCTCCCAGGATGGGGAGTCTGGGCCATGAAGGCTCATTTCCCCCCACCACAGGGACACTATTGCTTGCTGTTTCTCTACAGCTGGGGAGGGAGAATTTTATTTGTTGCCATTCCAGCCATCAAAAGAGGCCAGCTGTGCTACAGAAACTGTCTAAAAGACAATCTGATCCACTGAGACCAGCAGAGAAAAGAGGTTTGGCAGGTGTAAGAGAGCAGTCATTTTAATTATGCAAAAACCTCTGGGAGATTTTTACAGTGCAAATCCCTCAAGCATTTCCAATGTCAGTGCTTCCACAAGGTTGGCATCTGGCACCCTCCATGCAGGTGGTACAGTGCACTGCACCAGGAAGGTGCAGTACTGACTAACTGGGGGTTCATGGTTCCCACTGGTCTTGTTCCAGCAAACTGCTGGCATGGGCAGCAGGACCGATCTGAGAACAGACTTAACGGAGCAGTACACCTTTTGCTGTTAACCCTTTGCTGCCTTGGATAGTTCTTCTGCATAATTTTCTCAATTTTATTACCCAGAAAAAAAATTACCCAGAAGATATTATGGCCAAATTGCTGAAATTCAGTAAAACTTTCCTATTTCTTTTCTGCACTTTGTCATCCTTACCTGAGAGCTTCTCGTGTGGATAAGAATGGAGCTCATAACACTAATTAAACTCTGAGGACATGAAAGGAACCTGAAGATGGGCTGTCAGCAATATCAAACTGGTGTCTATAATCCCAGGCAAATGCATAGATTTGTCTCATTAGGTTTATTTTTTTAAATTGAATCTACTTCCTTTAAGCTTCTCCTGGGCATTCGGTTTTTAGGGTATCTTTTCACACCTGAAGAAGCTGGAGGCATTGATCTTTTAGCATCACACCTTGCAAGTCACCTAAGGCCCATGGCAATTATACAGACTCTAGATGCAGCTGCTGAGCGTGTCTCAAAGTAAAGTGTGTAGTGGCACCATCGGTTTTCTCTCCCAAGCCCAACTGATTTCCTAGAGGAAAAGATACATTTTCTTCTGACTGAAGGTAAAATGATGGGGCGGGTTTTGAGTTTTGAAGTGACGGGAGGTGTGGGTGGAAGAATAGACTATAAGAGGAAGACATTTTCATGGATGCCTCAATAGTTTATGTAGCTGAGTGATTCATCTCACTTATATTTCATAAATACTAATCCAAAAAAAGAAAAATCCAAACAGACATATTGCTAGAAATGGAAAGTCACTCAGTGGTAGCAAAATTCACTTCAGGCTGCTAATTTGTAAACTAATGAACTCTTTTCAAACATAAAAGCTACATTAGGCATCTATTAAAGTATTAAAGAGGGAAGGCAACCAAGTCAGAGATGGCATTATGTCTTTATTTCCTGCACACCAGATACTATATGCGCATGAGAGTGTGGCAAAAGGAACCATGATATTGCCCTATTATGGGTTATAATGGAAAGAAAATTAGATATAAAGACATTGCTTGGCTTAAAAGTCAGAGCAACACTACCATGAGCTGCAGAGCCTGAAATACTAGAAATAGTGCATCTGAATCTTTCCCGGTCTCCTGAGAAGTTTGAATCCAAGATGCAGTCCAGAGGGAAGAGGGTCACAAGGACCGGCTGGTGCTTGCTGCCATCTGTGTGTTTCCTGAAAGCTGCCTCTCCTACAGAGGCTTTCCCACAGGACCTGCCACATAGCCCGGGACTCATTTCTGTCTCCCTCTCTTTCTTCAGCTTCAGGCAGTGAGAGGAGGTTTTTTAGAGTGTCTCAGGGAGGCAGTAATATCGCTAAGAAAATTTGCCTGAGAACAGAAGATACAAAAGGAAAAAAAACCAAGAGTGGGCTATTAGGGAACCTGTGCCCCAACAGCTAGACGCATTAAGCTGCAAGGTTGCTGTAGAATATTTTCCTGGGGAAAAGGTGAAAAACTGACCACTTAAGAAAAAGCAACTAGGAGGAGCAGTATCCTAGCCATTTCCACAAGCGAGACAAGCAACTTCAGCACACCCATTTCTTTCATTTACTTGCTGGAGTTTGAAATTTCATTTATAAATCCATATTAAAAAAAAAAAGGAAAAAAAAAAAAACCCCACACCAAAACCATACAGAACTTTAATTTCAGAGTGTGACTTCAATCTCAGAAACTCAGCTTGCTCTCAAAACCAACAAGTATGGTTCTTTGTAAAACCAATTGTATCGAAGTCTCACATAGCCACAATTTTCTGAACTAAATGACTGCTGGTGTTCTAACTTCTGTAGGACTTCCAATACACACATAAAGTTCAGTAGCCTGTTTGAGTGCTGCATTGAGTTTGCACTTGAAGCAACCAAAGTCAGTTGAAAAAGTCTCCCTTGGACTAAGCTGCTTGGGATGCCCTGGGAAAGGACTCCCTGTATTTCCCTCACTAGGGAAGTGGAGGCTGCTTGAGGCCAAGTGCCTCTGAATTGTCTTCTGATGGCTGGAGCACAAAGAGCCCTCGGGCTTTTAACACCACATCAAGCCAGGTTAAAGGGAACTTTAAATTTAAGGGAAGCCTTGCTTGATTTGTGAGCCTCAGAGCAGGCTTCTGTTTGGGTGTTCAGAGGTTTCCTTTTGACTCCTGGAAGGTACTTCTCTGCAGCAGTGGGAAGGCCCTTAAGGGTTTTCTGGGAGCTTGTGTTCTTTTCAGATGTGTCTTGTCCCTTCTCTGTTTGTCATTCAGACAGCAGCCTCCAGGGAAATGCTATAGACAGCAACAGAGGATCTGCAGAGATCGGCAAGGGTGAGAGCTCTCACAGGAAACCGCTCATTCATTCTGCTCTCTGCTTTTCTACAGCATCTTGGTGTGTTTCAAAAGCTTGTCTGGAGCTATGTGGAAAAATGAGCTTTTTGAAAGTGTTATTCTGGCACAGATCTATTGGTGAAAAGTTTTCAGGGAGAAGAACAGAATAGTGATCTGAGAGGGTTCTGGAAAAAAACTGCCTGGACAGGGCAATGGTGTGGAGGAAGGGGACCTTCCCATCAATGAAAAGGGGAGCACACTGTGGAAGACCATAAACATGAGTCCAGTTGTGTTACAGACATTTAGTGAGTATCACGTAGAGAAGATTAACATGACAGGGCAATCGATTAAGGTCAACCCCTATGACTACTGTCCGAAAAGACTCCCAAAATTTTACTGTATCACAATTTTTATTAGTAAAATCAGTATTGCTTCCCGAATAACTTGTAGACCTAGCATCAGGATTTTGAGGTGCCTGCTCGGGAGAGCTCTGCCTGGTCTGAGCAGTTTCCCTTTGAAATTCCCAGAGCTAGCAGATGTTTTGTTCTGCAGTGTTTCATGGGTGGGTGGCCAGGAGAAAAGGAAGTTGACAGGAAACCCGTTTCCCCTCAGACTGTGTTAGAAAATCAGTACAGTCTCCTGACACACTTTTATTTCATTGGAACGACAAAAGGAAAAAAAAAAATCTTCTGCTGAAAAACTTCTGGCCAGATTTTGGTGAAGGACATGAGGAAGAAGAGGTGGATAAGGTCTGTGAGAGGCCACTGGGCATGGGACTTGGCTGTTATCCAACATGTGATAAGATGAAATAGAGAGGAGCTTCTACTATAAGGAATTGGGTCTGCTGCTCAGTATATTGTCTCTTGGCTGCAGACAACTGCCCATGAAAGATTACTTCACTGGAGCCATCCCAAAGGTTTCTTTTCTGTCTGGGTCTGACTCTCTAGAAAAGTTGTGCTAAGGTTGGGTTTTCTGCATCCTTGGGGAAGCTGATGCTTCAGAACAGCCTGAGGAGTATCTAGGACAGCGGTTTGCAGCCTGCGGCCTGTTGTCCCCTGGGGCTCACTGATGTTTCTAAGGAATTGGTGAAAGCTGGCTCAGAAGAGAAAGGTCAGTACACTTGAAGTGATTTTTCAGGAGTCTGCAGCTCTGATAGCAAACTGCAGGGAGCCAAAGTTATCACTCCAGAAATAATCATGCAATTAAAGCATGGGCTTGATTCAAGCTCTGAGGCTTGTATGTGTGTGAGCCCTGTAACTCCAGCAAGTGTAATGGCTGAACCAGAGCTAGTCACTCCTCTCCACCACACACTGGTGCCCAGTCCTCTGGCAAGCAGATCTCCACATTTCTCTGTGCCTCTGGCCACTTAGCTACACAGAGGCTGAGCATTTCAATGCTCATTATTTGCCTCCTGACAGCTTTCTGCTAGGGCTCTGCAGTCACGGAGACCCCAATTTTTAGAATTCCTTCACACACATCATCCTGACCAGACTTTCAAAGAGCTCATGTCTGTCTCCTCAGACAGGTTTTCACCAGGCCTGTTTGCTGGCATGGTGCACACCAAAGACCTAGCTGCCATGTTTGTGCCTTGATCATGAGACAAGAATTGCTATAACTCCAGGTACAACATCCAGAAAATCATCTTGGGCTCTTTAAAGCCACGAAGTGTCCCACCTGCAGTCAGACTAGGAATGACAGGATCATCATGTATCCATACTTGGACGAGGTCTTTCTAAGGACTTCCATGCAACCAATTAAAGTTTTGCCACTGACCTCAGTAAAAGCAAAATTAGTCTCTGCAGCATATGTTCTTGAAGAATATAACGTGTGACTACTCAGTCTGTACAGCACCTAGATTAGTCTTACTGAGACCTCTGATCAGCACTGTTACATAAATATTAAATAATAGCACTAAAAGAGAAGGGAAAGAATTATTCAAATTGGACACTAGCAATAAACCAAAGAGTAATACATTAAAGCTGAAAAAAATTAAATTTACATTATTTAATTCTGTAACTGTGTGATTTAACTTGGTAAAGTGCTTAAGGGTCCATTTTATGAAAAGTGCTATAAAAGCTGAGCTTTATTGTCTCCCATTTATCTCAGGTGTTAAGAAAAGTTTTCAGAGGCAGCAAGTACAACCAAAGAGTGGAAACTTAGCCTAGTAGAGGAGGTGGAATCTGGACAAGGATAAGTCCGTACATTCTCTGTGTGGTGCAGGTGCAGTAATGGCTATTTAAGACAATGATCTGGGTGCAGCTTCTGCCTTAGGAAGTCTCAACACACTCATGGACATATGCAGGCATCACAGTGTGCTGGCTCTGTTTCTTTTATTCTGTTCATCACCTCTTGGCCACATCAAAAAAAAGGAGGCTTGGCCAGACTCAGTATTGCTCAGACACAGCCCAGCTCTTCTTTTGTTCTTCTGAGACATTCCTACATTGTGTGAAGCGTGTGATGGCTCTCTGAGAAGTTTCTTTTCTATGTCATCTACAGTTAACTTGAAGAGAAATTTGCATCCTCCTTTAGTGTGGGGAGTGATTGAGAAAATATTTGGGAATTAAAAGCATCAGTACTGGTAAAACTGGAAGCTGTAGCTCCAAGTGGGTGGTAGTAACTGTGGTGCCCATGTCTTCCACCCAGAAATCACTGACACAGGTAGATACACATCACCTCACAAACCTTACGCTATTTTGCTCATCCTGTGGGTAATGTATGCACAGGCGCTTTTACCTCACTTCATTTGGTGAAATCCAGAGCTTTTGGTTTCCAAGCACTACTGGCTTTACATAAGATCAAAAAATCCTTACTTCAGAGAGGTTAGAGACGGGGCTTTTGGTTATTACCCTATGTATTTCCCAGAAGGAACACTGGGGAGGGGGAAGGAGGAAAAAGACATATTATCTTTTTGTCTGTGTTTGTCCAGTGCCTAGCCAGATGAAACCCCGATCTTTCAATTTACTGCAGCTTTGAAGTGTAATGGTGTAATGGTGTAAATAATAATGGGTTCAGCTTGTCTCTGCCTTTCCCCTGTGTAGTTTCTGGTACTGTGCTAAATTCACTTAAAATGGGAGGAAAAAATTGTTCTGCCCAGGTGCAAATGGTGCTCTGACACACAGAATACAGGACTATTGCCACCAAATGATTCTTTATCCCAGGTAGAAAATGGGCACTCAGAATTGTGCCCAAGGATGTCAGTCCATTTCTGAAAGTTACCGACTAGCCTATCCCTTTTATAATAATCATGACCTTGCTATTTTCTAATCAGGAATGATTATTAAGTCCTTCAGGATGCTATATGCACTTGCAGTATATTATTCTGTCGCTAGAGGACTCTCTGCGATCCAGCTCACAAACATCCCTGGTTTACAAGTGAGACAAAGCTGAAGCTCAAATGGTGTAGGATCTGTTAGTGTTTTCTACTTCTACAGCTGTTTTAAACAGATATTGCCTTTTTAATACAGCCTGATATTTCTGTGTTCTCCATGCTTTCATGAAAGATAGGGAACTCACTGATTTATTAATATTCAGCAGCTAAAAATACCTCCTGTTTCTGGCTTAGCAGCAATACTTCTGCCTCTACATTAAAATGTGCTGGACAAAACCACAAGTTTGCAGTATGCATTTTAAATTCCATATACGAGAGGCAATATTTGCTTTCAGTATGTTGTTACTCTAATGAGAAATTGGTAAAGTACGTAAGTGTCTTTGAACAGCATACTACTTTAAAGAAGGCTGGAACCAATACAATCAATACACAGTTAAAAGTAAAAAATTCAAGTTTGGGTAATGGATAATAAGATGACACTGATTTCATGTTTGTTTTCACTTCATTATTGGCACTTGTATTTTTATTTCTTTAGCATCACTAAGCTTTAAACCAAGACCCGTATCAGTATCTGGCTTTTTTAGCTGTTGTATAGGTTCTTTTTCTTATCAGGTCCCCCTCAATGCTTGATAAAAGGTCATTAAAATCTCCTGAGTTAGGTCTTCCTCCTTTCTTAATGATAGTAACAACAACAACAATAACAGTGGGACTGAGCCCACTATATATAAAAGTATACAACATATAAAAGACATTCTTCAAATCATGTTTTTGGACTTCTTTGTCCTATTGCTTTGTTGATCCTCTATCTGAAGGATGATTCCAGTTTGCAAAAGGTTGTCAGCTCCTTGATATACACAAAAGCCTTCATCTCTGCCTAGCAGCTGTGATGGACTTGGCACTCGGCCCCTCCTCTGCCTCCAGCACAGAGGAGCTCTTCCCTGCCATGGCCTTGGCTGCTTCACCTTCTGTTTGCCCCCTCCTCACTTTTGTCACATTTTTCACACTTCCCACTTTTCCTGTCTTTCCTGCCCTCTCAGGCGATGTCTTCACCTTCAGAAATCAAACAAAGAGACTCAGGACATTGTTTGAGAAAGCATGGAGATGTTGGTCTCACATAACCTGCCAAATGGCAGGGGAGCAACCCCAGCCAGCCCCCTCCAGCAGCATTTATAACATTGAAGGATAAGTAAGTAGGGTTTAAGACTAGAGAGATGGACTGCGAAGCTGCGCCTTGCCATAACAGCCCCCTTATCCCAGAGTGCAATAATCATCCTTCTAATCACAGAATATCATCTTTCATTTTAGCAAACTGCACTCGGCACCTCGGGAAATTTCCTCTGAATGAATCACAAAAAATCATTTCATTTCTAAATTACAAATTAAACGAATGATAATTAATTGAGCAAATAGCTAGCTCCATTACTGCCTCCCTTCCTGCTGCCTGTGGACCTCACTCAACTGAGGCTTCCCTTCTTTCCTTGCTTTGGGATCCAGCTTGTTCCCCACAACCAGCTGCAGATTTTCTCAGTCCCTTCTCCTGCTGGCCCAAACATTTTCTATTCCCTGGACTCAGCAGCAGCTTTCTTCTCCTTGCACTCTTCCCTGGCTGAAAGGGATCACAGTGATAAGGAAGGGTGAGGGGTCTCCAGAAGTTTTTCTCCAGACCATGACCCCTAACGTTCCCACAAGAGGTTTCACAGTCATGTGGTTTCCAAGAGGCTACCTAATGCCTGCTGCTAGGTGTTGACATATGTAATCAGTTCTCCTAACTTGTTTCCTGCTGTCTCTTGTCTCTGACACCCAAGCAGAGTGAGTGGTGTGGTCTTCCTTTTTGCCCACGCTCCCAAAAACTGGGCATTCCACTGGATGTTCCCTCTTGGCAGTAACAGTGAAGAGCTTCTCAGAGCTGTCTGAGAGACACAAGCCTGACAGCGTGCAGTAAGCAGAAATGGAAGAGGTGGGATTGCCTGGGAGAAAGTTTGACTCTTTGACTGAAAAAGACAACACCTTAACCGTGTCTTTTCATCTGGAACTATAGGCTTCCTTCAGCCCTTGCTCACTCTTCAGTATCTTCTGGAGTCTTTGTCATTTTGAAGTTTTCAAGTTTCCAAAAAGTATGTTCCCTCTGAGCTTTTCCTTCTCTCAAAATTGATTCCAAGACCTTTCAACTAAACTTCATCTGAAGTTTCTAGGACAAGCTGGCTTGAGGATAAGACGCAGTCAAAAAAAACCCACAAAGCAATGGAAAAAAATTCAGGATGCCACATTGGTGAGGTTTACATCTATTTGGAGACCCAGCCACAGGCTATATCAGATATTAAACTTCCAGTCGGATGCACCACCTTTGATCCCTGGCGAAAACAGTGGTGTCTTGACAGTAGCAAATGGGGAACAACAACAAGAAAAAAAGCTAGTTTATTTTATTTTTGTCAGAGTAGTTATGGACAGAATCCATTCTGAGGAAGGAGAGAAATCTCATTCAGAGGCTTGTGTTAATTCCAAGTGAGCACATAAATCCAGTTTGGGGTTTTCTACTTCACATGACACTTTTCTCCTGAGATTAGATATTGGTAAATCTTGAACTGGAGCTTTGTATCCGGCTCAGATAGATTTTTGCAGAAATGTAATTGAAACCAGAACACAGACACCCATGTGGGAAAGGAGAAAGCTAGAGTTATAAATATAAAAAGTAGAAAAGGAACTAACTGATGAGGAAAACAGGGTATTATGGGATGCTTGAATCACACGAATGCACTAAATGATGGAACATGCCCCCTGCTCTCAGAATTAGCCGCTTCATTAGCAACGGCTCTGCTCAGTCAGGGAAGTTAATTAAAGTCTGCAGCCGGGCATGTACAGAGAGCAGCCACGGCACAAGGAGGCTACCACTGCTCCGTGCAAGCTGGCAAAAGAGATTTTGTCCTCTTTCACTTCAATGTCTGGAACAGACATGTTCATATACCTCCATTAAGGAGGTGGCAATCAGTTTCTGCACCAACCACCTCATCACCGATGGTGTGTGCTGTGCCCCGCATTCTACTGCAGAGGGAGTATCACTGATGCAAGGGCACACACAATGTAAGTATGAGGCCTTGTGTGTGGTGGCAAGTCCATAAAAGCACATGATATATGTTTCAATTGTTCTGATGGACAAATATGACCAACTGCAATGTTGATGTAATTCCCCCAATTTCAGTACTGTTACACTAAGGGAGAATTTAGCCCAGAATATCTGCACTCTGGGAAGATAAGGCCGAATAAGGCTCCATTGCTCCCAATAAAAGTTAATTGTATTCATACCACCAGCTTTGCAGAAGGAAAGAATCCAGAAGGAATAAACGCTCCAGAGACAGAGGAAGCAGCAGGACAGGACTTGGTTTCTTGGGCATTAGCAAGTGGCCTGTAAAATTGTGCTCAGAATTAGCAACACTGGGGTTTAACTACAGATGGAGGGTATGGGCTACTTTTTTCTGGTAGCTCAGCACTGGGCCAGTGCTTTTCATGGACATACATGGGCACACATAGGCAAATGGCAAAGTTTGATTGAAAATCTTGGCTTTAGTTTACTTGTGGATCAGTACAATAGCTCTCCCAGCCTTTCCGCTCTGCCTCTCCATGGGTTAGCAGGCGACCAGCAGCAGATGGGAAAACTTAGCATTTCAAGTGAATGCCATGATTTTTAGCCACCGTGTTACCTAGGCTACTCTGAGGCTTAGAACCAAAAGACTCTGCAGCTAAAAGGAGTGGAAAAAACAGCAAAAAATCCCCAAGATTATAAAACAAACTCAAAACAACTAAACAGACTTATTGCAGGATTTGTAAAAATAAATAAATAATGTCTTCAGGGCTTTCAAGCTTTGCCATACTTCGCTTGAATGACTTGGTACAGCTCAGCTGTGAGGAAATTAAAAAAAAAAAAAAAAACAAATCCCAAGCCAGCAACCTCCAATTTCTCAAGGGATTGCTCCAAAGCTGTCAGCACTGCGCTACACTTGGCAGCGTGGCATGAGTCTGCTTTGCTGGCTGTCCCATCGTGCTCCCATCGTTCGCTCAGCAACAGTGGGGAGCCAGATGCCTCTCCTTTTCTTTCTTGAAGCCTTCCTGAGCATGGGGTCTGTGCAGGCAGAGAAGTGCCACCTGCACCCTCGGAGAGCCCAAAGGCAGCTGTGGAGTCCCTGCGGTGGCCTGGGCACAGCTGTCATTGCTGCAGGGCACAAGGGGAGAAATTAATACCAAAAAAAAAAAAAAAAGGCGAATTTATATGTTGGGTAAATTAGTAGAAAAGCAAGGTTAGTGTGGAGAGGAGACCTTTCAAAAAGGCAGAGAACATAGCTGGGGACAGTCCCTGTTTCAGCCATCCTGTGCATGACTTGGAGTGCTGAATCACTGAACTACTGATGGACTTACACTGACATTCAGTTTTTCTCACTCTCTTCCATTTTCACTTCAATCTTCAGACCAGCAATGAGATGAAGGACTGGGCAAAACAACACAGCAGCAGTCCTGAATGAATCGAGCAAGCGCTTTCCATTGAATGCTTGTTTGTTCCCCCACATACACTTTTTTCTGTGTTTAAGATGTTTTTGGTGTTTGCTTTCCGGAAATATTTTAGCAAAGCAGCTTTGCCAGAATGAATGCTCATGAAAAATGAATGTTGAGACTGAATCTGCAAATATTCACTGAGAGTAAATTTCTCATTGTGCAAGCAATTGTAAAATTCATAATTTGCCCTGTATTTTGTTATATAAATTATACAATCAGGGCACAGTAACAATATGAAGTGAATTATGTATCTAACCAACATTGCATGCATTCCAAATATCCTCAACAAATTGCTGGTGAACAATCTACAGGCTAAGAATTATTTGCTAGCAAAATGCATGAATCATTTCAAATAACAAATACATTTGAGGAAATCCTCATCCGTTCCCAGACAATCTGTAAATAGAAAGAGAGAGTAAAAATGAAAAAAATGATCCATTGTGCTTAACTCACTCAATCCAACTCTGTATTTGACCATTCATCTGATTAAAAAGCCGTCAAGGACAGGCTCTTGAAGATGGAGTACCTGGTGCAGATATCAGACTGTGACAAAATCAGAGGCTTCATTTGGACAATCACATGGAGAGCAATATGCCAAAAAGTAATTTTGGTGTGAAGAGCTTCCTATAGGGCAAGAATCAAAGATCTTAGAAAAAAAAGGGAAAGAATCAAAGATCTTAGCAAAGATCTGCAAGGCTTCCTTAAGTCCTTCATGTAATTAAGACATGATTGTGTAGAAAACTTTGGCCTTTGGGATCCCACCTCAGCCCAGGTAGACCAGCTTCCATCTTCACTGAGCCAGGCAGCTATTGTTTGAATCTTCACCTTGCATATTTGTTAAAGTCCTTGGTGACTCAACACCGGGCTAAGGGGACACGAGGTCTGAGTTCTGCTTCCCTCTCTACTTTGAAACATGCAAATCATTTCACCACTTGATACTGTTTTTCTAATGGCCCTCTTGTCCCATTGTTTGTGGCAGAAATTGAAATTCATTTGGGCTAAGGGCTGTCTCCTCCTGAGGTGAAATATGCCAGACACCAGGTATGATTTTTACCTGAGGATCCTGAGACTGAGGCACCAAAACAAAGGTTCTTGTTTAGGTTGCTATAGCTAATGGAGAGAGGCATTCCCAGAAGAACTCATCCCACCTTTGTGAAATATGTATCCTAGAATGGGCTAGTTTGCTGTTGTCTTTTACACTGTAGAGCGTAAACCCCTTTCAACCAGCTCAGCATAGTTGCTTTACTTTCGGATGGTTAAAATCAACTGAGATGAGATGAATCCCTTTCCCCAGTTTCATACAGCACTTTGCACAACGCAGCCCAGATCTGCATTGAGACCTCTAGACATTAGTGTGGTATGGATGATAACCAATGAGAGAAAACTTAATTAAAAATTGCCCATGGGGACTGCCTTCTATTCTAGGTATTCAAGTCTTTTAATTTAAAGAACAGAATGATTGAATCTTCCCATCACATCAGTAAGGTAGATAATCACCCTTAAAATTTCTTCTAGCATGAAAATTCAGGCAGAGAGAGACAGAAAGTACAACAATAGAAACACAGGCTCTAATGTTGCCTTCACATCCCAACAGGCACACTGTTAGCAAGGATAAAATAAGACTGGATAATAAAATAAGGTAGACAAATGGCTTGTAAGAGGAAGAAAACCTCTTGAAGTGAGTTTGAACATGTATTCAGAAGTGTTGTTCCACAACAAAGGAAAGGAAAGGTGGTTTTGTGCTATTATGCTCACAGGCCGGTGACTTCTGAAGTAAGTCAGGAGATTACTCATTGTGGGTTCACAATGAGTGTGGCTACTTGATTCCTATTCCTCTATCTGCATGAGAAGCACAGAAGTCCTTTCCTGCACAAACACGGGGGCTCCTCCCTGAAATGAGCTCTCTGCAGGTGCTGTCCTGCGATCCTTAAAGGAAGTGTGGAGGTGCTCTGCTTTCTGGGTCCTCCTGGCAGGGATCCTTCCAAAGCAGGGATGCCTTCCGAGGGAGATGGAGATACCCGAGTCAGCACTGGACTTTGCTGTCAGTGTCCATGGCCACTTTCCAAACCCCCATTCACAGCTGTGGCTGGCTGCCAGATTTAGAACCATTATGCAAGCGAGCTCACTATTAGTCAGCCACATTGAGCAGAGCTGCTCTTTTCTTCCCTTAAAGGACAGTCCCACATTTCATGTCCACGCTGCAAAATTATATCTGACATGTAATTTAAAACCCAAGATGCCTTGATATAAAGCCTTACTCCAGTAAATGGGATCAAACAGCGGGGCATTTCATTTGACAGAATGGATATTTCTAGTTTTAATATTACATTAACTTTTCCTTTCCGTGCCTCGCATGGATTTTTCATTCTTAGGCAGCACTGCCTGGCTGCTAACCAGAGCCCTAATTCTGACAGGGGGTTCCCCAGGATTTCAGCGATTCCCTCGGGGTCAGAGAGGGTTCCTAGATAGGTGACATCAACTCCTTGGTATTGTCCATACCTTCCTTCACTTGTGCCTGGCAAGAAACTTTGCAAGCCCATAGCCCAGCTGTAAGAGCTGCATGTTTCACCTACCAAACCCAGCTTTCTCCAGAGACAACAACGTTCCTCTTTGAGGGATCAGAGTGACCTCATCACTCAGGGGTGATGCAGGAATAAACTGCTGATAACTAATACATCTTTGCAAGAGCCCGGCAATATCACCTCAGGTCTGGGGCCCCGGTAACACACTCGCAGTTTGTGAATCAGAGTTGGCTTGCATCTTCCTAGTTCAGCCTGTGGGCAAATGTCAGTGTCTGCCTACACAATAGTCTAGACAAAACCTCACTCCCTTGTTTTCCCTTGCGACCCCTGAGAACTTTGTAGTCACAAGGAGAGCGTCTAGTAGAAACTTCTTGTGGAGTGAATGTTAGCAAACGTAAGGTTTTATACTTGCCAGAAGGTGATTAGCTATAATAGGAATAATACAATACCTATCCTAGACACCCTGGATGAAAACTCTGAGTAATCACTCCAGTATGATGAAGTAAAGTGCTCCAGCTAAATGCCTGAGTGCTACATAACAACAGTTTTTAATTAAAGTAACCAAATATATCTTTAATGTTGATTAAATGAACTGTAGATTTGAGAATTCTCTAACACATTTTAGGCATCAGATAAAGATTTATCTTTGGTCAGAGACAAAGCATGGAAAATTTAGCATGACAAGTGAATTCCAGGAACACAATCTCAGCTGAAACCAGGAGGGTTTTATGAAACTGCAGCAGAAAATTTACAAGCCCCAGTGACCAGGAGCACCAGAACACCTCTACTAGACACACAGACCCCAGAGTCTGTGTAGACCCCCCCTACGCTGCCAATGCTGTGTTACTTGACACTGCCAGGAGGGAGAAGGAGGGCCTTCATGTTAATAAAAAACCAGCCTGAACAGAGCTGTATTGACATGCATCAGATAACAGCTAGCCAGCACTGTCTCAGATCCCTTAACATGATTGATTGTAATAAATTAATCATGTACCAGTTGTTGGTTTTCTGTCTATCAAGTCTTGTTGCTGTATTTCAACGTCTGAAATGATACAAGTGTTATACTTGACAAAGAGTAATGTCAAGAAAAATGCCTTCTAACTGTTTCTGCCAAAAGAGGGAAAAAGAACAAAAGAATCCACACTTGCACATGCTGTCTGTGGCTTTATGGATGAAATTCATGCTCCAAGTGGGTTGTGCAAAGTGAAAACACTTCCTCCTCTGTAAGAAACCCACACAACCTCTCTGTTTTGCCAGCAAGTCACCAAACGTTCTGAAGTGAATACCACTTGAAATTGTAAGAATCGGTTTCTTCAAATGATGCATCCTGCCTGCACAGAGCTCATCCACCAGGTCTTGACTACTCTTACACCACTCTTGAAGAGCTTCATCTGCAGCAACATTTACAGTGAATCAAGTTTACTCGAGCCAGGGCTTTGGAAACAGTTAGGATCACTTATAAGTAACTACTTTAGGTGTCTGAACAGTAAAGCATGTATTTCAGCCGATAGACATTACTCTGGGTCCTGGGTACTCCTAGGTTGCCTGTGGTGCAACCTGTGTTAATGCAGTTGGATTGTTAATTGTACCTGAACAGATAGTTTGTTTAGTGCTTCTGCATTGTCCGTTCATGTTTTGAAAGTATCTGGCATACCACAAATCCTACAGAGAACCCATATTTAATCCAAATTAGTAAATTGTACCATGTCTAATATCTTTGAATCATCAACTGTATTTTGAAATGAAAAAAAAATAATGCATTAATTGCATTAATAATGCTTACTCCTTCAAAATCATTGAGGGTAATTGGTCTCTCTACAGCAAAAACAGCAGCTGACTTGACATCTAGCACTCTTCCAATTTGTTTGTTACTACCATTCCTTTGTCCTTTTAGCTATGCAGCTGTTCATTTTCATTCCTTCAGGTTTTCTGTGAACGCAAGTCCCCTTGAAAATTCATGTCCCCACTGGTTTTGAAGAAAATGGGCTGTAATTAAGCAAAGTTGCATTAGTTACAGAGTTGTCATTTGCCAAAACACCAAACACATAAAAGCAGGGGAAATGCATCATTAAGGACATAAATCTTCTCTTCTACCCACCTAATAAATCAACACATTATTCTTATCAGGTACAAAGTACAGCACACTTCATCATAGCTCCACAAATGTAACCCCCAACCTGTTCTTTCAACAACAGCATTACAATGAAGTGCAAAGCTTTCCTAAAAAAAAAAAAAAAGAAAAAAAGAAAAAGAAAAAGTCTGGACTCAGATTCCTTCAATGGCATAAATCAGTATAGTTCTTTTGGCTTCAGAGATTCTGAGTTGTTTTACATTAGCTGAACATGTGATACATTATATGTGAGCTTTTTTAATCCATTCCATTATTCTCCTTCCCTTTAGAGCTAATATTCTCCTTTGACTCTTACATGTTGTGGGCTGGTGGGATCCTATTTCTAAAAGAAAACTGGTGTCTTCCTAAAGATATGTTCTAGCTCAAACATTAATTAATTTAGAGTAGTAGTAGGCAGTTGATCAGGCTCCATTATCTCACTTGTTCCTTTTCACCTTGCAAGGAATGAAGCTAATTGAAGATCTCAAGAGCAACAGAATTTTGGTCTTCCCCAAAGCCTATGCAACCCAGCAAGTCTTTCCTTCCATTGATACCAATGGGTCTGTCTGAGGCCCTTGTTTCGGCGGAGTGATCCAGTTTGGCAGGGTGATCTGGCCTTACAAACTGTGGGGTCTGCACTGCAGTCGTGGCACCCTCCTGATGGAAGAGTCAGAACAATGGTAGCAACAGCAACGACTTGCAAAAGCTCAGAGCAAGGAGGAGACTGGTGTCGTGAAAGTAGAAAGAGCAGTGATCAGATTAAGGCTTGGTTTATTAGGCAATTTGCCAGAACAGAAGGAGGTATCCATATTTCCAGGCCATGTTTTCTTCCTGAAAACCTATTCCCAGCCACTCTAGGGAAAAGATGATCAGAGAGACTGGCTGTTGTTAGGAGGCTGCGGGTTGAACCAGACACTCAAAGGGCATAAAGGTGTTTCCCTGTGGGGATTTTTGTGGGATGTTCTTCAAGGGTGTATTCCCTCCTTCCTGCAGTCCCTAGGTCTTAGTGACATTCAGTCTACCACTTTTTGCTTGCTCCACCTCTGCACCAGGGGCCACGTCTGCACTAGTAATCCATGACGGATCTACTTTCTGGCCCTGCTGACAGTAGCAATCTGGCTGAAGTTTGATCTCAAAGCCACGCTGCACTAGAGAAATGCAAACAACAGGTTTCAGAAACTTACTGGTAAAGTGGACTATAGAAGATTTTGTCCTGTGATCCCAACTTCTGAGAGACCATAGTTTTGACGAGAAACTCCTGAATCTGCCCGTGCCTTGACCTCTGGAGCTTGACCAGAGGCTGTTTCAGAGGGGAAGCTTGTAACCAATGTGGATGGTGGGTGAACCTGGGAACAGTTTTGGGCTCCTGCTGGGCCAACAGTGCTGGCGTGTCAAGGGGCACAGAGAAGAATTGACTGTAAGGCTAATACAAACAGCTGGTCGCTGTGAAGCTCAATGTGATGGACAAAGGACAGCTTCAGATTTTGTCTCACCTTATGAAACAAACCATATGAAATTTAAGGACCCTCATGCAGTTAGTATAGGTTTCTCTCTTTTTCCCATTGCCTTAGGAAAGCAGGAAATGTCTCATTCTGTGCTTCTGAAATCAGCAGGAGTTAAATGACTTGTCTTCCACGGCTACAGCACAGAGCCAGTCAGACTGACCCAACAATTTTTTTCTCATTTACTGCTGCTTGCATTCTTTGCATCCTTCCTTTCCTCTGGCTCTGTGAAAGCATTTCCCATTGTGCAGCAGTCGGCCCTGAACCCAGATGGATACTTTTCTGCTAATTCTCTAGTTTCCACAATAGGGGGCAGATATTGTTGATATTTGGCAAAGGCTGGGTGCAGTGCTCTCTGTCTAGCTGGCTGGCTTCTGAGATGTATTCTGACTGAGGACACGACCCTGGCCAGGTGCGCAAGTGGTTACATGACCACAAAAGAAATGACATTTCCAAAATGCAATTGATCTCCATAATAAGTTCCCCAGAGGCTTCATGGATGTACACCCCAGCTTCCCTGTGGTATACACAAATTGCTTGGTGGAAAGCTCTTTGGACACAAATAGCAAAATATATTCTCCGTCCCAGGCAGCTCATAACTAAGGCCTGCACATAACAAATCACAGTCAGTGAAAGAGCATAAAGAGATTTAAAAAAAATCAGTGACTATAATTCTTAATCTCAGTAATAGACAATTACTGTATTTCTTAAATCCAACATCATAAAGTTTAGTTACAGAGTAGTCTGAGCCAGAACTCATAATTAAGATGAAACTTTAATATACAGTGTTAATCTATGAATATCAGAGGAAAGATCCTGAGAGGAATAATCTAAGATGTGAACATCTTGCATTCTTCATTGCCAAGATGGTGCTCTGTAAACCAGTTAAAGGAGTCCTGTTAGAAAGATTTTGGGGTGACACAGGGCAGCAGGAGGCTTTTAACAGACGTCGTCATGGATTCAAAGATTATTTGAAAGACTTGGTTTTCAGCAAGATTAACTAGATTAACTTCTCCTGAAGGATGTGTTAGGCAGAGAGCTTTGATTAAGATACTCCAAGCAAAATCTCACCCCTACAGCAAATAAACAAAAAAATTAAGCTGTGCTGTGGACCCACGAACACTGGCCAGGTTTCAGCTGATGACTTCTAAGCAAATCTGCATGCAGTGTGGAAATGAAACTAGCCCCTTTTATTGTTGGGTATTTTTTTTTCTTTTGTGAAAGCAGTCCTTCTTTCCTCCCTTCCTCTTTGTTTTCCCTGCCTCCTGAAAGCAGATTGCACAATTTACAAACCAGGCTGACTGTGCTATTTTTAAGTGAGCATCGTTTTGAGTTTCAGGTTTCAAGGAATGAAACAGCATGAAAATAGTGGACTTGTACTCAAAAAAAAAGATTCTGACAACACCTGGAGATTAAATCCTTGGATGTTCAGAGAGTCCTGGGTGCTCATCAAAATAGTGCCTTTTTAATTATTATACTCATTATAAAAATAAATGAAAATAAAACAGGACAACTGCAAGGTAGTGTTTGCCACATGTTGTGGATTATAATGAGATTTTAAGCAAATAAACTCCACTCCAAAACAGGTATTAAAGAACAATAACCATGAAATCCTGTGAAAAGGAGACAACAACCACTGTGACTTCAGGTTTCATTTACACATGGGAAAGACAGACTTGCAAAGTGTCATTTAATTGCAATTTTGATTATTAATACAATATGGCACTAACAGCAGTATTAGAGGAGACCCATGTAGGGTTGAGCTGATTAATGGAGTTACTAGCCCATTGAGAGCTTAAAGTTGCCTGACAATTTAGCCCATTAGTTAGCAAGATGCCATATTCCCTCCCACTGGGCTCTGCTGCATTGAACTCACAAAAGCTTGCAGCTCCTTCTGCAAGTTTTTCAGAATTTCTTCTAGGAAGTTTTTTTTCTTCCTAAGAACATCCATGCCAAGTCAGATCAAAGGCTTTATTGTCACTGAAAGTAGTCAATAGCAGATCCCAAGGGGAGATTGTAACAACAACCTAAGAACATAAAGGCGTTTCCTCAGAACATGCACCTGATTTCCAGGATCTTGTTGCTTTCTCAGCCTGTGTAAACTTCAAGAATCCATTATTAATTCCCACAAGGAATTCCACTGCTTACTTACCCTTTTTGTGAAGAATCAGCTGATACATGCATGTCATTTGCTATCTCAATTTTTTACCCCACAGAAAGTGAGGATGGGAGGCTGCTGTGATTAGGTTGGTCATTTGCAGTTTTAACTTTCCAACGGGAATTTTCCCAGTAACCGAATGTCCCAAGCATCAGGAAGCTTCAAAATTGGTGTAAATCTCCCTTTGCATTGATTCAGTAGCTACATCAAAGATACAGACTTTTATTTATCCAAGTTGCTGCAGTCATGCAACAGACTGAATCTATCACAGCAGAGCAACTGTGCATTAGCATCTTCCACAGGGTGATCCCAAGACGTACAGGAAAATTACCATTTCCTGTTAGATTGCATAGGAAAGTTCTATACTGATTTATAAATTAAACTTGAAACTGCCAAGTGTATTTTCATTGTCCCGCCAGAGAAAACTGTCAAAAATAAACAAACAATACAAAAAGACTGGAATAGAGATTAAATCTTCTGGAAGGGGTCTGGAAACTGCTTACTTTATTTTCAAAACCAGTATAACACAAAGACTAGATAATAATACAGAATGAAAGAAAATTAATTGGGCCCATATATTTTTTTGTACATGCACAGGATGAAGTTGTCTTGCAGTCTTGCTCTATGCATGTAGAACAATAAGCAATCTTTTCTATTTTGCAAGGCTGATGCATGGCTTACACAAGCTGCAAATCAAACCAAAATTCTTCATAAACATGCTGTGAATGGACACTGATTTCAGCTGCATACAGCACTGGAATTAAAAAAAAAAAAAAAAAAAAAAAAAGCTTTTTCTTTCTAGTGAGTTTCTAAATTCCACAAAGCAATCAGCACGACTGTGGAGGGAAATGAAAGGCAGTGGGAGAGGTGCGGAGGGGTGGAAAGGGCAAGTCTGTCTGTTAAAAAGCAGCTGAGGGAAAGCCACCCAGTCCAAGTGCATCCTGCATCCATCCTGCATAATGCCCTCGAAAGTGCCTAAGTGACAACAGGGATTCAGTGAACCTCCACAGGAACGTTTCCATGCAGAGCTGGAGTAGGATACTTGGATACTTTCCCACAGCACTGTTTCCTCCTGTTTGGCTGGCTCTTCTGTCCCAAGAAATGTGCACAGGTATACAAAAGCCTGTGCCCCATGTTCAGAGGTATTCAGAGCCATGATCGCATGTCAGGTGAAGCCAGTTTGTCTGCTGGAAACCCAACCTGCTGCAAACCTAGTGTGCTGCAGACCCAGCCTGCTGCTCCTGACCATGACAGTAATTTGTGAGACAGCCCCAAGCTATTCAGAGTTGTGAGACCCTTGGATCCCTGGATATGTGATGAATGGACAGCAGCAGTCATGGACATAATATGAGGACCTTACAGTAAGAGACCTGGGACTAGCCCCTGCTCCACTCCTGCTTCGTTCTAAGACCCCAGAGCAGGCATCTCAATCCATCTTTGACCATTACTTTAGGCAGTCTGAATATGTCCCCTATACTCTTGACAATTTGATGGGATTTAGACTCCTGACTCACTTAATGCCTCATTTTCTAAACTATTATAGGTGCCTGGAGGTGAAGGTAGTCATTTCCTAGGTTTTGGTACAGCACCTAAAGAGACAGGTGATTTCAGTGAGATGTAAGCACTTGATTTGCACTTTTCAGAGCACTATTAGGCAGCAGCGTGTATTTTTAGGTGCATAAATATTGTGGGAATTCAGGTTTGGAATGCAGTGGAGCGCATGGTTGATGGGAGATCATGTCAGCTGTAACAAATTCACTGCATTTTGCTCTGCTTAGAAAACCTGATGCATGTCAAAGTTTGATCATAATCCTCATGTAATCGGAGAAGAAATGTAGGCACTTGGTCGCCACCACTTCCACAGCCCAACCTACTGTATATGCCTGATTACTCCTTTGTCTCTTTCTTTCATCTTCTAGCAAATGACATCCACACAAATGGAAGGAATTTCAGCATCTTTTAATTCTTTACAAGCCTTTAAACACAGGCCTCCCAATTTTAAAAATTCCCTTTGCTTCAATAATACCAAGCTTTTTCCATGGTAGGTTTTTTCACTAATGCTTTCTTCATAAGCAAATTTAATAGCTCATAATTATTTTATATATGAGGAAACTGAGGCACAGAGGCAACAGCAATGTGTACAACTTCATTTATTCAGGCCAAAAACTGACAGTTTAGTCCTGGACTAAAATTTATTTGCATCAATTTCACTAAATTCATCAGGTTGTCTGATAGATGCAGTCTGTGCCACAAACATACAGACTTTAAAAAGATATTTTTTATAAAGAATTTGTTGCTCAGGTTTCTACCTTATTAAGAGACACTTGTGAGCATGCTAAAGACAAAGCCACGATTTAAAAAAAAATCACAGTGAGGGATGGCTATTTCATGAGAAAGAGAAGACCAGCAGGAGCTCCAGCAGACAGAGTTAGATCCTTGCTGAGGTCTCCTGTATCCATAACTGTTTGAGTCCCAAATCAGCTGGAGTTTGAAGGCCTAATCAGTAAGACCAAGACACACCATAAAAACAGCTGCTGGCTGTAGAGCATTTTTTTTATGGGCAGAAGGGTGATGTGGTGTGTAGGCTATGAATAGCAGAAGGAGCAAGCTATCAGAGAATTTCTTATTTGTTAGAATTTGGAGGGTTTTGCCTTTGTTGTGGTTTGGTTGTTTGGGGTTTTTTTAAGTTGAGACTGCTTTTTAATGTTAACTGGTAGCTGAAAAGCAGACTGGTCTAGGCAGCCATAAGGATAAATTTTATTTATGGCTAGAGAGATGTTATGAGAAAGCCCCAACAATTTATTGTCTCTTAGACAATTATTCTATTACCTGATGACCGCTCCCCACTCAGAAAGGGGAATTGAGGGAAAAACAAGGAAACCCAGGGGTTGAAATATAAACAGATTTAATAGACTAATATGAGATAATTAAGATTAATAACACTAAAGAACCAATATTGATTCCAATACCAGCATAAAATATACAAGGATTATACTCAGCCAATTCTATTGGTAGAAAGCTGTGCACTCCCAGCAGTGGACAGCAAAAGTAAAACACCACCAGCACTATGGCTTCGGGAGGAAGGGAACAGCTCCGGGGTCTGATGCCGGAAAGAACTTCTCTGGATTGCAGCCATTAAGGGAAACATTAAGGGAGAGAGAGCACTTTGCAGCAAACTTTTTAATTTATATTGAATGTCATGTTCATGGCATGAAATAATCTTGTTGGCCAGCTTGGGTCAAGCGCCCACGTGTCACTCCTCCTCATCCCTGCACCTGGCTAACTCAAAAACACTGAGACCCGAAACCAACATACCATAGATGGCTATAAAGTAAATATTTTCACAACTTCTGACATTAGAGTCTTCTAAAAGTGCAGTTTTCCCGAGCATTAGAAGATAAATTAGTCCCATGTCACTCAAACCAGGACAAGAGGATCTGATTAATGATAATTCTCTGGTAGAACAGGGGAAACCCTCCTAGTTTTCAATTGAAAGTGAATTCTTGAATCTTTCTTGCTTCTCTACTGCTCTAGTCCTTTGAAGACAGTATGAACTTCAAGCTGATGGTCCTCTCTTCTTGTGTGAATAGAGAAATGAATGAGAACACAAATGTGATTTCCAGTATTTTTAGTGCACTACAAAGCAAGCTAGATGATTTATGGGAAGTGAAAGATGAGATGTCTATGGTCTAGATAACCAGAATCCTGGAATAGCTGAGGTGAGACACCTTTGCAGCAGTTTTCCTCTGATAAGCTAGAGCTGCGAACAAATAGCTTAGGTTTAGATCTCTGGGTGGGATTCAGCTGCTGAGCTCAATACAGCCCATGGATAATAAAAAACTGAAGAAGGTATTGTAAATAAATATATCATACTTGGTTCAGAGTGATGTATGGTGTGTTGAAGGAGGGAACAAGCAAAAACATGAAAGGTAGGAATTACAGCTGTATGACTGTTCTCTTCTTTGGGCTGTTTTTAAGCCTGGCTTGTTCTTAGGATTAGATTTGAATGCTCAAATTAGGATATGCATTCTTATGTGTCCCTACCCAATAATTCTGGTAACACGTTGACAGCTGTTACCAACTTTGGCAGGTCCAGAGGTTGTAAAGAGTTAGTTTCATACCAGCTTTTGAAAATACACTTGCTTACAGCAGGCCCTGGAAGCTCCTTTACTGCAGGAGGGCTGGGAGGTTGGGCATAACTTGACCTTAGAAGTGCTGTACGACAGATCTTAATGTCCTAAGAGCAAAACTTCAATCACAGCTCATGGTTTTGTCACTATAAGTTATAAACATGAAGGAAAAAAATAGGTGGTGATAAATTCTGTACTTCTGGAATTACAATTTTTCCCTTATCCTTACTAAAGAGAACGTCTCTGAGAGGGGCATGTCTGAAGAGGGCTCTTGTACTTGCATGCCTCTCTAATAAAAGCAGAACTTGTCTGTCCCTCTGAGACCTCATGTCTAGAATTTTCCAAAGTCACTTTAGCAAAAAAGCCCTCCTTATCAAAGTCAGTAGAAAACAAAAAGGTAGCAAAACTCCTTGTGACTTATGGAAGGCTTCCCCTTATTTCAAGCCCCCAGCCCTTTCTTGTGGTGCTTGTGACCACTGGTTTCTTTGACAGCTTTTTTTTTTTTTTTTTAATATGGGTTGCAATGGATGCTACAATGCAAAATATTTGTGGCTTTTTGCAAGATCTGGATCCCATTGTTAAAGGGTCAGAAACTGTGGTAATGGTACCTTTAGAAAACACTTGGCGAAGGTCATCGATCTCTGTGCTTATTTGGATGGTATTAGCCAAACTGTGCTTATGGCTATTTCCAAGGGTGACTGAATCTGAGAGGTAGCTGAAAGGCTTTATTCAATGTGGTATTTTCTGAGATTGAAAAACAGCTTTTCCCCTTTTCTGTATGAAAGCACACTTTTCAACCCAGTGCTTCCCTATTTTGGACACTGCAGGGGCCTGCTCCACTGAACCAATGCCATCGAGGAAGCAGGGAGGAGGTACTCTGTGTCTAGCATTTTTCCTTAAAACCCCTTGTGACCTTCTACATGACATCTTGAGGGATGAAAATGCTTGTCTTCTCACTCCCTGTCTCCCAAGTCGTTCTTTTAAGGAGTATTCATGACTTTTTCCTCTCCCTTTCTCCCGTGAGTCACCTTGGGCCTACAGTTTAGTCTTCCATGGAGTCGCAATTAATCTAAAAAAAAAGAAGAGTTGCAAGGTGTGCCTGCTGCACAGTCAAAGGGTCTGCAACCTTGGTCTAGGAGCACATATGACTTCATTGAACATCTTCACCAACAGCAAAGGGGAAAGCTGTTCGGTTTGGTGTGCGGCATAATGGAACTGTATGAAGCTGAACCTGTCAATTCAGTGTCCTTGCTATTAGACCTGTCTTGAAAGGGTTGACTTACTCACACAATGATCTCTTTCCTAATAGTTTCAGAGCTAGAGCAGTTTAGGGGTGGTGGAAAATGAAGGGATGCTCCATACCTGGGGGCCCAAACTCATCCTGATCCCCCACTAAGTCTTCTGTAGAGAAAGTAGAATATTCTCATCCTTGTGGGGCGACTTGCCTCTTTTTGGTGATGACTGCTACAAGAGTCTGATAAGTCCCCAAAGTAGACAGCGGTTCATTTCTAGTCTGCTACCTCCTTGGGGTGCAGTTCTGTAGCCGGCCATCTCCTCACACATTACTCATTTCAAAACTGGAAAGGTTCCTGACTTCTGTCTTTCACTGTAACTAGGCAAAGCAGTTACAATAAGCATTGTTAAACTATTTCTGAAAGGGCGGAGAAAGCTGTGTTGTAGTTTCACAGATGAGGTGAGAAGACCTGGGTTGTATGGCCCCCTGTGTGACGTAAGCCCTCCTGACAACACACCACAGAAAAAAGGCTGTAATAAATCCTCTGGGAAATGCTGAACCACATCATGAATTTGAACCTGGCCCCAAGAATGTGTTCAGTATTTTCCCAGCTTTCCATTGTGTCAGTGGGGATTTGCCTCTGCCGGGGCAGGCAGTACATTAGAAGCAGGCTGACTGAATCTGCATGGGTGTCCATCTTCCTAAAAAGCCTTGTAGATTTTAACTTGAGAAAGCATATCTCTTTCAATCCATGTACTAGAGAAAAAGTACAGCATGTGCACCTTGCCTTCCAGGATGACCGTTCCCTTCACAGATCTTTCTCCTTTTTGATTGTACTGTCACAAGGGACATAATATATTCTCACTTTATCACATTTTCTGCAACAGTAATACCGAAACTCAGGGATGGATTATTGTCTACCTTATGTTGATCCTGCCTACTCTTGACACACTAATCCTATGGATGAGCATCTCACTTATCTTTCTTTAATCGAGTAATGCTATTTTTAGCATGGACACCTTATATACTAAGGAAATGATAGCAGCTTTTTTTTTTAAAAAAAAAAAAAAAACACAACAAAACCTGCATTGGTATAGGCTTAGAGATTTAAGCTTTACTGCTGAAAAAGAACCAAGGGCAATTGTGATGAAGAAGAAGCAAGGGGAAAAATTCAGGGAGGGGTTTATGAAAAAGGAGAAAAAGGAATAAAGGAGGAAGAATCCTTAGGGGATGTGGCATTGAGTGGTTATTTTTCTGGAGGGGATATTGCTCTCTAGACCCTGGAAAATTTGCAATCTATTTAAAGTAAAGAACAATGTAAGGGAGAGAAGGGTTATGGGGAAAAACAGGATGTATGGCAGATGGTAGTGGGAAAGAAAGTCTGGGAAAGGAATCATAGAATCATAGAATGGTTTAGGTTGGAAAATACCTTGAAGATCATCGAGTTCCACCCCCCCTGCCATAGACAGGGACACCTCCCACTAGATCAGGTTGCCCAAGGCTGTGTCCAGCCTGACCTTGAACACCTCCAGGGATGGGGCCTCAACAACCTCTCTGGGCAACCTGTTCCAGTGCCTCACCACCCTCAAAGTGATAAATTTCTTCCTAATGTTTAATCTAAACCTGTCCTCTTCCAGTTTATAGCCATTCCGCCTCATCCTATCACTACATGCCCTAGTAAAAAGTCCTTCCCCAGCTCTCCTGTAGGCCCCCTTTAGGTACTGGAAGGCTGCAATAAAATCTCCCGGGAGCTTTCTCCTCTCCAGGCTGAAGACCCCCAACTCTTTCAGCCTCTCCTCATAGGAGAGGTGCTCCAGCCCTCGGATCATCCTTGTGGCCCTCCTCTGGACACACTTCAGCAGGTCCATGTCCTTCTTATGTTGGGGACTCCAGAGCTGGATGTAGTACTCCACGTGGGGTCTCATGAGAATGGAGTAGAGGGACAGAATCACCTCCTTTGACCTGCTGGCCACACTTCTTTTGATGCAGCCCAGGATATGGTTGGCCTTCTGGGCTGCGATCGCACATCGCTGGCTCATGCTGAGCTTCTCATCAGTCAGCACACTCAGGTCCTTTTCCTCAGGGCTGCTCTCCAGCCATTCCCTGCCGAGCCTGTGTTTGTGCTTGGGATTGCCCTGACCCAGATGTAGGACCTTGCACTTGGTCTTGTTGAACTGCATGAGGGTGGCTTGGGCCCATCTCTCCAGCCTGTCTAGGTCCCTCTGGATGGCATCCCTCCCCTCCAGTGTGCCTACCTTGACAAACAGCTTGGTATCATCGGCAAACTTGCTGAGGGCGCACTCGACTCCGCTGTCCATGTCGCCAACGAAGATGTTGAACAGTACAGGTCCCAGTACTGACCCCTGAGAAATGCCACTTGTCAGTTGTCTCCACTTGGACATCGAGCCGTTGACCACAACTCTTTGAGTGCGACCGTCCAGCCAGTTCTTTATCCACCGAGTGGTCCATTTGTTGAATCCATGTCTCTTCAATTTAGAGACCAGGATATCGTGGGGGATGGTGTCAAATGCTTTGACAGGAAGGAGAAATAAAATGAGAAGAGCAATATTAAAAGTCAAAAAGGGACAGTACTTTTTCAACACTTTCTCTAAAATGCATGAAAATATGCATATTTCATGCCTCTGTGTGTATGCAATTGTGTATGACTTCAAGGGCCCGTGTATGGAGCAGCAAAGTGCATGTAAGTTTTCTGACACATCTGGAATACCTGTAATGCTCTGGGACAGTAGGAAAAAATAGAGAGTGTAAGATTTATTTAAATTTTAAAAAATGAAGTTTAATGAATTAAATATGAAAATGAATAATACACATTGTGCAGTAGCCCTTGAATTTGCTTTGATGTTAAATGCAATTTATTTTGCATTTATTTATTTTTTCCCCTTATAGCTGCAGGTTGTTCATTCTTTATAATACTGAACTTATTGCAGGAACTGTCAAGAGATAGACTGGAGGTTTTTAACTGAGAAGAAAATTAAGAAACTGTAATCCTAGTATCATAGTCTGTGACTGATTGCTACTAGTAGCTTAATTCCATCTAATTTTTCAGCAATCGAATAGACTGAAAGATGGCCGTATAAGTGCTACGGTCAAGCTAAATGTTAAGAGGCAATTAATGTTCCTGGACTGTGGCATTTGTATCAAAGTCAGCACTTCAGGATGACTGCTGATGGAAGAGGTGATACTGTATTTAGCAATGCATGTATTTGTCCTCCCATAGTCATTACACTGCTTTAGTTCTAGCTGTACATGTGGTTGGTCTTGGAGCTCTGTTCTGCAAGGTGGACAGATTGCAAGGCAAGCACAGTAGCTGTCCAAGGCAGAAATTATAGCTGTCTGCATCTAAAGAATCGTCTGACTGTAGAATGGCCCACTGGATTTCCGATGTCTTTGGTTTGCTAGTAAAGTGCACTAGTAAACTGTGATTGTTATGAATGCAACTGCTTTTTTTCAAAGCTCAAAAAATGGGCACATAAGCAATAAACACTGAAGTGAAACTTTCCCGTATGTCTTTAACCTGCTATGATCTTTCTCTTCCACACAAATTCTCAAATCCCCCCAAAAAAACTTGTCTGTACAGGCATTAGCGTCTGTTGATTTGACATCACCAAAGTGGTGCAGGCAATGATTTTGATTTTTTATTTTTTACTTCCATATTTCTTTAACCTCAAACACGGTTCAAAGAGCTCCATTATTTTTAAGAGTTCAGAATGTCGGTTGAAGAAAAAACAAAACAACACACAAAAAAAGTGCTGCAGGTTTTCTTCAAGTAAATCAAAAGCACTAGTAATTGCCTTTCATTTTATTTCAGAAAAAAAGTATATTCATGACTCAGTATGGTGCTGTAGACAAATTAATATTAAGGGAAACATAGAGGAAGCTACAAGAACACTGAGAGAAGAAAGTAACTGAGAAGAGCTTTTCTTTCTCTAATAAACAGAAAAAGATGGAAATGCCTTTAGATGAGGTTCCTAAACAGATGTGTGCAGAGCTGTACGCAAGCCACTTCAAAGTAGGACACAGATGTTGTCTGAATAATCCTCTGAACACTTTTCCAGATACGTGCATGGCCAGCTAGGAGTTGCTGTAGTCATCACTGCCAGCGGTGATGCCAGAATAATTGCTGTTTGGAAATTCCTGCCTCCGAACTGAGATTGATAGCCAGGAATACAGGGGAATAATATTACTCTCTTTAAGCTAACCTTGTGTCTATTACCTTTCTGTATATCATATATTCATATAAGGCTTAAACATTGGCAAAGCCAGAAGCCTAGGAGGGATTGAGATGTATCACCACTCTTAACATTAAGGCTTATCAGAGCAAGTAATTCTACTCTAGTTTGGATTAAATTTCTCTTCATCTGCATTTCAACTATGTGTTTTTACAGGCATGAGTCATCTAGCCCAAAGTTGTGTATCCCTGTATAAGCAGCACATCTTCCCAAAGCAGAAGCTTGAAGCTTTTATAAGGAATTCAGTTTCCCAGTTTCTCCGAGGGAGGTATTGTACGGAGGCAGAATGCATATGTACCTCGTGATTCAGTTCAAAGATGCTTTCAGCACAGTAACTTGCACAGAACGCAGAACTAGACGTAAATAGCAAGTATGCTTCTTGCCTGCCTTCCCCCAGTGTTTCTCCACATGCTTTCATCTCATAACTGCACTAGTTGCTATTCATATCGGCAAGAAAGATGTTCAAACAAATATTCTTCCCTCAGCAAAGACCCACACAGAACACTAAGTCCATGGAAAAATAAGGCCATTTTGGGTACATTGGAGTTATGCATGGTATGGCATTCTTTCCATATGCAAACAAAGCCTTTGTTCCATGCTCTGCATGTTTGTGCATAGACACTTTAATTGTCCCCCAGTCACATTGATTTCTCTTGAAAGAGGTCTTCCTCCCTCAGTCATGCAGTCCTTTGAGCACTCCTTTATAGGCATGCCCCTGCTTCTCTTTGCACTTCATGCTCCCAGTGAGTCTGGCTTAAAGTTTTCCTTGTCAGGTTAGAAAGCCTTTTGGCAAAGATGTTCTTGTCCTGCTTTGTCATGTGGACTCCTGAGCAGTCCTTGTTCCTCAGAGAAGAGTCCTGTACTCACAAAAGCTGAAACCCTGCCTGCAGCACTAACTCTACTACCAGCTACTGGTTTGCAAGATACCTTCTCTTACAGTTATCTTTCTCCTTCATCAGCAGGACTGAAGAAAACACCAGCTAGGTTCCCATGCCCTTCACTCCCACCTCTAGAGCTCTGTAGTCATTCCTTATGTGGCTAGGGTCTCCCTTGGCAGGGTCTCGGGTGCCCATGTAGATGAGCAGAGAGAGATAATACTCCAAGGGCCAAATGAGCCTTGGCTGTCTTTCTCTAACATGCTGAAGCTGAGTTAAGGAATCACAGAATAGCTGAGGTTGGAAGGGACCTTTGGAAATCATCTAGTCCTCCCCCCCTGCTCAAGCAAGTTCACCTAAACAGGTTGTTCAGGGTCATGTCCAGCTGGATTTTTAATATCCTCAAGGATGTAGGCCCCACAACCTCTGTTGGAGAACCTGTTCCAGTGTTTAACTATCCTCACAGTAAAGTTGTTTTCTTATGCTTAAGTGGAATTTCCTGTGTTTCAATTTGTGCCCATTGCTTCTTTTACTGTTACTGGGCATGACTGAGAAGAGTCTATCTCTGACTACTTTGCTGTCTCCCCTAAACTGAAATGAGTCTGACTGAACTGTAGTTCCCTGAATCCTCTTCCCTTACCTTTATTTTAGAGATGGGGGAATATCTGGGAGTTTTTCCCAGTCATTGCAAGTTTCCCAGTTGGCACCACTTTCCAAAGATGACAGAAAATACCCTCACAATGATGTTGGTTACCATGATACTAGATGTCTACATTTTGTCAGGTGGATCATACTTTAAGGGTCTCTGATCACAGCTATTTTGGTATAAAAGTCCAGTGGCACTCAGCATGTGTCTTTTTGTTGAGGGGGAAGTGACTTACCTTTACTTGGTCATTTACAAGTCTACTTTTTAACCTAACCTTAGGCCTGTTGTAGCACAGATGTACATCTAGAAATTTGTGCATCAGAATCATCATTTCTGGCTGACCTATCTCTTATCTTTAAAGGTACGTCATCTTAACTGCAACTGATAGATTATCCATACATACTTTGGTAAATTGTCCCCCTGATTACAATGTTCTGAAAGTATACCTGGTTTCTGATCTGAATTTGTCTAGCTTTAACCTGGTATCTGGACATATGACTTTACCTCTTACTGTCAGAACCTTTTCCCATTCCCCCAGTAGGTAGTTTTAGGTCATGATCTAGGAACTTTAAGAAGAGAAGTCTCCAGGGAGACCTTATAGCGGCCTTTCAGAACTTAAAGGTGACCTACAGGAAAGATGGGGAGGGACTCTATCAGGTAGTGTAGTGATAGGATGAGGGGTAGAGGTTTTAAACTGAAAGAGGGTAGATTTAAATTGGATATTAGGAAGAAATTCTTTACTCTGAGGGTGGTGAGACACTGGAACAGGTTGCCCAGAGAAGTTCTGGAAGCTCCATCCCTGGAGGTGTTCAAGGCCAGGCTGGATGGGGCTTTGAGCAACCTGGTCTGGTGGGAGGTGTCCCTGCCTATGTCAGGGGGGTTGGAACTAAATGATCTTTAAAGTCCCTTCCAACCCAAACCATTCTATGATTCCATGATTCTAACTCTTTTAATGACGTATGTACAATGAACATATTTAAGCCTTTTACTAGAAGGCGACATATCCTCTCATTGAAATAGACTTGCATTTTTTCTCTGAATCCTTTCCAATTTGTCAACAGGTAGTCACCAGAGTTTTCTTGAATAGTGGAAATGGCAGGCTGTGATTGCTAACTCTTTACACTGCTAAGTCTGGGACTTGCCCTTGGGTTGTATTGCATGTGCCTGCAGCCTCAGTATGTCTGTTTTGGCAGACAAATTTTTTCTTCCTTCCTTTCATGGTGTTGATGACTGATAAAGAAAGAATACATTTGGTTAACTGACAGCTGTTTGCTCTTTGGACATGCAAGGCTACTAAAATTAGCACGTTTTAGCACATTCTGAATTTGTTCTCATCCTGTCTAAGACAAATGGAACAGGACTGGTGATTTCAGTCTTGAATTTCTTTGACCTGAAGGCCTCACACCACTGTAATCATCTCTCAAAATAAGTTAATATCTTTTTAGTAAAATGCTAGTCTGACTACTGTAAGACAAGTGTCAAGCCTTAATTTTACCACTTCTTTTACTACTTCTTTGCCTTCCACTTAGAAAATGGTAACTCAAAGGAGCAAAAATGCAATTGAGTGAGAGCAACTGACTTATTTATTATTGGAAAAAAAATGGGTTTAATCTACTGATTTAAACTCTTAGACTTTCCCATCTTTGAAAACAGCAGTTGACTAACTCTTTCTACATCCAAGGTTCATGAACACACACAAATGAACTGCGAGTTGTCCAGTTTGACACTTCTCTACCCTTTTCACAAAGAGATGAGACACCCTCCTAGGAGACTGCTTCCAGCTTTTACATCCTTTGCAAGGGGCCTGCTAGAGTCAGATCAACTATTCCTGGAAACTAGCTGCACAGGCCAAAACTTGCTAGGGAATAGCCTCCTTAACCATTTATTATCGTAGCCAGCCATGCTCCAGACCTCAAATGTTTTTGGGCACACTTGAACATACTGTTATAGATGTAGCCCTAACATAACAGCAGGCAGGATTTCTTTAACAGAGGCCAGGGTCAGGCGGACAAAAAAGGAAAGGGGAGGTTGGCACTTCTTGCATGCTGAACCATGTAATTTCTCCTTTGGAAAGTAGGGCAGGAAAGCATTGAGCACCTTCATTCCACCTGTAGATTATTAATGTACTGGGACACAAAAAGCCATGATGAGGCAAGGTTCCTGTGGCCCACAAAAGGCTTCAAGGTTCTTAGCACATTTTCTTTACCCTTTCTTGCTCCTTCCTTCCAAGGGAAATGAGTTGTATTTGTTGAATCACGAAACACAACTAATCACAGCTATTAAAAACAGATTGACACAGGCACTCTTTTTACAGTGTGAAAAATGGATGGGGCTCTAAAGCCCTCCAGAGGATGGAAATTCAATTTCAAGATTTGGAAGCTTATCTCAGCTCCAGTTACAGAAAGGCAGCACAAATATTTCAATGTGCTTTGCAGAACTTCTGGGTAAAAAGTAAACACCTGCCACTTTAATCTTGATGCCTTAATATTATGCTCTTGAAGGAACAAACCTTACCCGCAGATCTTCAGAGGGAGACTCCCATTATCCTTTTGACATCTTTGATCAGTCATGAAGGTGTTCAAGGCCAGGCTGGATGTGGCCTTGGGCAACCTGGTCTAGTGGGAGGTGTCCCTGCCCATGGCAGAGGGGTTGGAACTCTATGATCTTCAAGGTCCCTTCCAACCTAAAACATTCTATGATTCTATGATTCTATGAAATATTGAATATCTTCGCCATCAGAATAATTCTTGTTGGATGCCTAATTCCAGGCTCTATTGAAATTAATATAAGCTCGTTGGCTATCAAGTTCATTGGCAAAGACAGATGAAACTTGCATTGTTTATGTTTATACTGCATTACACAGCCATAAATCTTCACACACCTAAATAAAAGATCTACATTTGGGAAAGAATGGGGTGTATTCCTTTCCAATGCATCCCTCTTTAGTGCAAGCCTTGACTTTTTTGCAAGGAGAAAAACTTTGATTCACTGGGTAAATAAATCACTGTAAATTATTCTCACAACTGTAATGGTTATCTTGTTCAATTTCCATCCCTTGTAAGATCAAGATAACAACCAATTTGTTTTGTGCAGGCCACCAAGCAATTGTTAAAGAGAAATGGTCTTTTGCTTGCCATCAGACTGATCAAGCTGAGAATCAAAGCTTACAGTGTGAAAGCAAAAGGCTTTATGGACATGTTGCTATTCAGTCCTCCCCTTATAGTGCCAGGAAGCCTTTTTGCTGGATTTCAGAGTGACCAAGAGAGTTGGGATTTTTTTAATTTTTCTTCATTCCCCTAGAGGAATCATGAATTTGGAAGCCTGGTGGTCACATCAGAGTCCTGGGTTCAAATTCAAGCTGTATTTCAAATTTGTTATGACTTTGAGTCAGGAGGCTTCATCTCTTTAGTGTTGCTGTTCCTTCTTCTGCAGGATGGGGAGATAAGGGGGTACTCATTAAACTAAAGAGTATGTAGTAAGAATTAAAGCTAGCTAGTTTGTGCACATTATTTTGGTGCTTCACTTCTATAAGGTACTATTATTATTTTCATCTCTCAGTAGCATAATGGCAGTCCAAAGCACCTCATAAAACTGTCACATTTGTGGCCAATAAAACTTCCAGACAAAAATCAGAAGTGATGAGTTTGTTTGCACTAGGTAAAAAGAAGGAAAACACTGTACGTCTTGCTGAATGAATAACAGCATGGTACATGTCTTTAGGAATGGAAAGCATTTTGACAGTGGAAAGTGCTTTTTCTCCCCCTTCCCTCCTCCCTCAATAAAGAAACTCTAGGACAAATGTGGACCATATTTTGAACACATAACAGTAGTTCTTTTCAAGTTTACACCTTAAATGGGGCTATTAGAAGAGATGTGGCTGCAAAGATTTATCTAGCTTGTTCTGGGATCTACATTCATTTCTTTGGCAGATCGTGTGTGCTGTCAATACCCTCAGTTGTGAAAATGGATTTTTGTCTGGAAAGTTAAATAATCTCAGATTCGACTTTGAGCTGATACAGTTACTTTATGCTTGACCATCACTCAGTCAGTTCTACTGCAATGGAGTAACTGGGATTTTGCTTGCTGTTGAAGGTGAATAAGATGAGTAGGGGGAACCATACCAGAGGGAAAGTGGGGTTCTAAGAGCAGGGGTATAATCAGAAGATGACACCATTCCAATATTTAAAATCTTTCAGTCTTATCTGGAGATGAAGCCAAAATGAATTTTCTGCTGGACATCTTTGAGCACCGTATTCTGGAAGTGAGGTGTATTTCTAGGGTGCATTTTCAAGCTACTGGGTCATCATGGTTAACTGACAAGGGGTGAAGAAGTGGGGGAGCTGGTTACATTAGCCGGTCAGAAGGAAAGGAAGGCTCAGCTGGCTACTCAGGGAGGTGGAGGGGTGTGTTTTATAGAGGCAATTTGCAAGAATGGATGGGTATAAGAGACACAGTAAGTGTACTGTTGTTTTTCTATACGTATGAGACTTATCTCCCTCCTGCTGTCTTTGGAAACTATTTTGTAGGCAGGCATAAGGCAAAAATACTCTGTACATTACTTAAGCACATGAAGTTGATTTTCTCCTTGATGGCATTGGAAGTTCATAATGAATTCAGCTTTCTACTCTCAAAGCATGCATAATTGAAACAACAAATCCACCACAACCATTGGGTATGAATAAGGTCTGGATAAAGCTATGCAATCCCTCTGGTTGCGCATTTGGCATAGGAAAACGGTGACTTCACTGCATGCTATGATTAAGGAAAATTTAATTTCTAAATCCAAGGTGGGCCAAGTAAGCTTTTTATCATTATGCCATCTTTCTATACCTGTTTCTTCTTTGTAGCCCGTGCATCTTGGAAGGTTTACAAGTAATTACTGGCAGAAATATGGACCAATACCCAAATGGCTGAGGGTGGAAATAAAATGTTGAAGGCAGTTTTCAATACTTGCTAGTTACTTCTGATATTTTCATTGGAAGAAAACCATGAAAGCAGGATGTAGCTGTAGGTTTGAATTTTTACGCAAACATTTGGATCTTGTAACCCTTTTTTTTTTTGGTCTATTTTTGTTAATGATCACTTTTGTGATGTGTGGGTTAGATTTTTAGTTTTAAGCTCCCAAGTGATGAATTGAATCGTCACACTCTTAGCCTCTGCCCTCAGTTTTCCTGGTGTCTGTTCCTTGAAATGCTAGAAGACTTGTTGTTAGCAGGCAGAGACAAATGCCTTACAAGGCACATAGCAAATGAGCACAGTGGCATACATGGATCATCTGTGTAGTTAACACTTGCTGGAGGAATAGACTGGAGATGAATGACTTGATGGGAGGTTGGAGAACTTACTGCTGAGTGTAAACTTGCAATCCTTTCAACTTCTCCTACATCCTACAAGGAAAAATGGTCAATGTTTTAGAGTTATTCTTTCAATTATGCTAACGTTTGATTTGTGATCAGTTACAGGAGATGGGAGAGGCCTGCATACTGTGAGACAAATTGTGGTGAAGATTTAAGCCTCTTCTTGTATTGAAAGCTGGACAGTTAGAACCGAGGTTTCTATTGATAATGAGTGAGAGGGCTTGCAAAGCAAAGCTGCCTTTCCATAGCACAACCTTCTCTGAATTTAACCCTCTTCCGAATGTTCTTTGTTCTGTAGCAACAGTTGCCATGCTGAACCCCCTTGTCCAGCTCAGAAAAATTGGGGAGGTTTCTTGCACCCCCCACTGAACTATAAACGAGCTAGAATGTAGGTCAGTCTAATTCAGAATGAAGCCTGTCAAAAAAGTTGTTGCCTGCTGGACGAAACAACTTAAATGACTGCTTTGGCACACTTCTGGATAGATCCTTCATTGTACCTCTGATACTACCTGTTTGAGATTTTCTGTTAATTTTAATATATTTAGCATCATTTCTAATGCTTCTTGCAAGGGGGCAGCACTGAAGAACTTGAAACCCCAGTGTCACCAGCAGCTACAAGATGAGCACTGAAGTCCTGAGAAAAACATTGCAGGACCATAATGAAGTCACTTGTGATGTAACACTGTTTTCTACTGTAAATTTAGACTTTTCTAAGAGGAAATATTTGAAAACTCTACCTTCTACCAACCTCCCATAGCCCCAATGGATGAATCACTCACAATCACTCAGAAAACACTTAACCAGGCAGCAAATAGGAAGAACCCCAAATCTACTCTTTTATCAAAGTATTTTTTCTCCTTTCTCTTGGACAATGGTATTAGGAAGAGATGGCAAAAGAGCAGGCTGTATGCTAAAATGAGGATTTGTTTATGCTTAGTTATACGCTATTTGCCACAAAAATGATTTCCCAAATTTCAAAAAGCTACATCCCCATTGAGCAAACAAATCGTTCCCACCCTTCACATGTATCAAGCAATTCTTTTATCAAAAGTATATTGATTTTTCTTGCTCATACCCTCTATTCCTTCCCCGGCTTTCCAAATGCAGTTTCTGAAATGCTAATTCATATCCCCCAGCATGGATCTACCTTTCCTTTCTTACACTCCCTTGGAGGTACTTTGAACTAGTCTGGGCAGGGCCTTGAGCAACTTGATCAAAGTTGGCCCTGCTTTAAGTGGAGGACCAGATGACCTCCAGAAGTCCCTTCAAATGTAAGTTATTCCATGATTCTAACAATATCATTAACTGGACAGTGGTTTGGCATATAAAGTATCTTAAGTAACACCTATAAGCGTTACAGGGAAACTGACCCCAGGTCTGTATGCCACAGCCCAGCATCCACCATTCAGTACTGGACCTTAAATGTAAACCTCGTATATTTTGAACATCACTTCTTGGACTATCTCCATGGGTCCACAAATAAAGCCTAGCTCTTAAACTCCAGTGTTCATGAGCTGTAAATCAAGTTTTAACACACAGTGGTTTGGATTTAGCATGTAGCCCTTGCTGCTGCTGGTAGCAGTTCAGAAAAAATGTCTCTGCACACATTTTCTTCATGTTTCCTTCATCATTGGCCTTTGCCATGCACAATTCTGTCTTTACAACTGAGATGGAAAACTTGTGAATAAATTCTCCGTGTTTTGAACTTGCCTGGAAAAAAAGCCCCATACCAGAAAGGTATTGCTCTATAATGTGAGATGCTGGTTCTAGCTATGCTCTGAACAGCTTTGAAACTAGGCAATCTGCTGTCTAGATTGCAAGTCTGCATGTGGAATCAGAGTGCGCTATTGGCAATGGGGTCCGGACCTGCTCACACTGGTAAGCCACAGGCTGCTCATAAGAAGTCTCACAGATGGAAGATGAGCCCTGATCTGGAAACATGGTAATGACTGCCACTCCAGGGAGAGAAATCACTGGTTAGCCTGCTGCGGCTTCCCCCTTTGCCATGAAAAGGAGTGGCACACTAGTAAACCACTGTATTTGCTTACACTTTGGAAGAAGAAAACACTTCCAAGTCTGTGCTCTGCTTCACACCTTATTTTCTCTTCTCCTGACTTAGTCACACTCTGGCTTTTTTCATGCTGTTATCTAAAGGCCTTCCAACTGTGGCTGGCACTCAGGTAACTGCTTTGTGTATAGCAAGAGCTACAAGAAGATGTGAGGGGTGTGAGAATCCTTCAGAGACAGTGTCGCTGCATAGGTCTGTCTGGAAGAAAAGCAGATGTACGTATTCATTGATCCATAAATCAGGTCTGAGGACGTTTTTCTGGTAACTGATACTCTTCAGACCAGACAAAGGGAACACAGGCCACTCTAGCTAAGCTATGAAGGAAGCTTCTTCTGTGCAGCCATGCAGACTGTGACATAAGGTGCACAGTGCCTTACTGCAAGAGAGGTGCTCCCTGAAAAGCAAAGCCAAGCAGGGGAAACAGTAACTATTATCACAGAATCATAGAATCATAGAATGGGTTAGGTTGGAAAGGACCTTGAAGATCATTGAGTTCCAACCCCCCAGCCATCGACAGGGACACCTCCAACTAGAATCTATTGGATTTCAGTACTTGGTTGCAGCTCTAATTAGGCAACACTGAATGGGCTGCTGGTGGGAAGGGCTCTGGCTCTGACAGATGAATTGTCTTGTTGCCTGAGCTGACCCACCACAGCTCTCCTCTATACGTAGGATTTCCTGGAAGTGACAATATCACACTGATGGTTGAGTCCTTTGCTGGGCCACCCAACGTGCCACCACTGAAGCTCCTGTGGCTGGGTATTTGTAGGAGTGGTCATACCAGCTCTTTGTCAGTACGCAGAGATCATGTCCTAGCTCAGAACCAGCTTGTGTGTACAGCTGTGTATTGACCCCATGCAGAGCTAGCTTCTCCACGTTGAGCTAGCTGCATGCACACTCCTCAGCTGGAGCAAACTTTGGCTCAGTACCTCTCTCCTGGCCTCTTGCATCCAGAGCACAACACCCTTGGCCCAACACAGAGCCTATGATCATGCCAGCAGGTGCCACCAAACTCTGTTGGTGACAGCCCCTGTCTCTGTGCCATTACTGTGTGTATGGAGACCAGAACCATGGTTCCCTCTTAGTCCTTGACTACATTGTATTATAGGTCTGTTCTTGTCTCAGACACTAGTAACGGAGCTGACTTTTTGTAGCTCAGTGTTGAGGGTGTATTTGTGAAGGATAAGCAGTACCAGGCACAGGCCTGCTGGGATTACAGCCGCAGACCAGACCAGAGGGAAGAAACTGAAGCAGTATTGCTTTGAACAGCCTACCAGGAAAAGCCTCCAGCTTGTGCCATCCCCTGAAATGTGACCTGGTTTTATCTTACAGTGCTAGCTGGCACGGGTCAAAACCATGTCAATACATATTCTGAATTAAAGCACTGGTAATAATGTGCAAGCGCATGCATTTGTGCCCAAACACAATTAAATAACAGAGTTAACTAACAGGTCTACGTAGCACACAACATTTAATAAATAGAAATAAACATACTACAAGGCCCTGTGGCCATATCCAAAACAGGAAACGAATCTGCTGTGGTTAAAAACTAATACCGTGTATAAAGCCTGCTTTTGCCTAAGGTTTTTACCCTTGGAGGGCTAAAAAGAAGGTTACTTCAGCTTGCTCTAATCTCTCCTGTTGCAGGCAGCTCATCCGTGCCTCATAGTTTTTTCCTGAATTACTAACCTTGACAAGATAGCTAGGTCTTACTAAACCTGTTGTTCCCAGAATTTTCTGCATGAATAGCTCATTTGCCCTTGCTGACAAATTTGTTCTATGTTGCAAAGGGGGCCTTGTGAGAAAAGTGAATAGCCATAGACATGGACATGAACTATGGTATTTTCTTGACTTTAATCCAAATGGATAAGACCATTAGAGGCATTCTCTGAACATTCAGTTACCAGATGACCATCAGTTACTGCAGCTAGATTGCTGCTGGAAGAAATTGCAAAGGTAAGTCCCCAGCCTGCTATAGTGAAGCCAGAAGTAGTGAAGACTCAGTTCAGGCTGACATCTAACCCTCAATGGCTCTACATACTGAGGACAGGAACTCACTCTTACAGTCAAGGAAAGACCTCTCTTATGGGGCAGAAAGGATTTCAAGTCCTTATTTGCAGCTCCAACATTGATTCTTCTGTTCAGATTGTAGGAAGTTAAATGATATTTGCTCAGATACAAGAAGGGCTTCTCGTTTTGGCAGGGTATGTCTGTGATATCTAGGAAGGGCAGCTGTGTTGATCTGATTCTGCGTTTTAAAAAAATGGGGGATAAAAAGATAGAAAATGAAGCATCAAATATACTCTTTGTTTTATTTTGTTTTGTTTCAGGAGAAAATCTTTAGTCCCTAAATGGTGCTCCCTGCAAGGCAGAAACAGAAAAAAACCTTGATTTTGTTTACCCTTGGATAGGCCGGATTGAACTGGATAAGTCTTGGGATTTGGTCTGTTTGTTTTTTGGGTTTTTTCCTTTTGTTTTTTTTTTAAATTGTTGAGAAAGGCTTTCTGTCACCATTGTGGGAGCTGAGCTGCTGAGAAGACAGAATTTGAAACAAGGGTAATGGGGCATCAGAGCTTTTGCTGTGCTGGTTGAAGCTCTGCAGAAGGGCTAGAAATGAATACTTTATGGAGAAATTTCACTTGACCCCTTTGCTTGACTTTTTTGTGAATTCAGCTCAATTTCCTTCAGCCTTCACCATATTTTATGGCATGGATATTTTTTCCCTCCCCTGTGGAGCAAAACAGGTCTCTTCTTACAAGAAATTAATTGCCTAGGATGAAGTCAGATGAAAAAAATTCTTCCTGAGGACAGGTTGCTTTTTCCCAATTCTTCTCATGTAAGATTGGTGAATTTTAATTTTTGGCAAGTTTCTGCTGTTGCACAGCAACACTTTCACATGCAAAGCCCCCACCAGCTCCCCACAAATATAATGCTAATAAACCCGGAGCAGTGAAACTGAAAAGAAGTTTACTTTCTAATAGAGGTTGCCTGCCTGGTTGTTCTTTCTCCCACACTGCTGTCTAATTCTTTACCATGCCATCCCACTTACTTAGATTTTTTTTAGCCTTTTTATTTTACCATGTCATGTTATGGTGGACATACAGTACAGATTTTTAAGTACTGGTGGTTACAGGCTCTCAAAGACACTGCTAGACACAATATTTCTCAGGAACAGGCAAAGGAGTCTTTCAGGACCTGGAAGAGAAGCTAGTTCTGCTTTGTAAGGAGACTAAATGAATGTATTGAGAATCACACTCCTCCCCCTACTGATGAAAATGTAGTTGCCAAAGCTGCAAAACACTACCTCACACCCAATCGGTTGCCATTAATATCCCCTCCTTAAGAGTGCATGGCAGCACCACCTTGGGCACGCAGGCAAGCAGCCCATCCCAGAATGTGATTTGACTCTTGATTAACATCAGATAGTTAGGAATCCCAAGGGGGCCTTGCCTGCACCATGGGTGGGTGAGTGTCTCATGTAGACATTGAGGCATGAGATTGATCCACGCGTGCCTCCTGTTGTGTTCCCAATTGCTGCAGAGTACTTGCACACTTGCTAAAGTTATAAGCAGTCAGTCAGAAGCCATCAGGAGAGATTTAAATCCTTCATCTCCTTCTAGAGGACTTGTGCATTTGGCTGGCTGACAATGACCTGAAGTCAGATAACTGTCATCTGCAGTGCACCAGTGTCGGTCAAATAATTTCCTAGCCACTGATCCTTCACCAGTGACCTCATATGGCTTCTGCTCAGTAACAGTAGAGCAGTAGTCACATACCCTTCCCAAACATGGATGTCTCCCATTCCCTTCTGAGCCTAGGCATGGGATTAGGCTGCATGCCTGGCATCTGCTATGCTCCTCCTGATGGCATGGCCCAATGACCAGAACCTTTATTTATCCTTCTATTTTTTTCTTTCATGACTTTTTTTTTTCCTCTAATGCTGTAGTTTCATCTTCCTCAGAGCAATCCTGGTCACTACAAAAGCAGTATCTGTCCTTGTAATAGGACAACCCCTTAGTAAATCTGAGATAGCACTACCTCCACCTGTTTTGGGGAACTGACTATATCACTCCAAGAGGATGAATGTCGCTTAATGTTCAAAACATTGCGTGTGCTCATCTGCACCTGTGTCAGCTAACTGCATCTGACTAAATTCCAGAATAGTCTTGTTGACGTTTCTCACTCAGTTGAAAAAAAGTGGCTTGAAGAATACCCCTGAAGTATCAGTCACCTTTCTGCCTGTGATGGTCTTGCCTACACCAAATTACTCCATCAGCAAGAGTTAAGTGTCGGTTCCACAGGGCAACAGTCACTCTCTAGCATAGCTGCATGCTCACAAAATTGAGTCCAATGGGGATGAAGACGTAGTGCTAGTTCATGGCTGAGGACCTCAAATTTGCCCCACCACATCTGAAAGACTTTCACTGCTGGTTGTCCTGTGTCCTAAGGACAATCCAGTTTCACCAGTCAGAGTTTGCCTCCCAGACCTAGAACTACAGCCAAAGCAGTCACAGCGGCAAGGGCTTCTACTATTTCTCTGTGCCAGGGGAAAACAGGCAGTATCAGTATTCTTGAGTGTTCTCCCAGAGTAGCTGCTGTAGGATCACGACCACTTTTGTCATCCCTCATACTCCACCCTCTGACACCTTTTTTGAACATTGAAGTAACTAGAATTGGGGAGTTTAGACAGCTGCGTTATGATGTCACTTGGAAATGCACAAGCAGAGGCAGAATAAGGCTTCTTTAAATACGGGAGGCCTTATTACTACTGACAGGAACATTAATATATCACCATCATCTGCCTGAAATGCAAAAGGATAGTGTGGTGCTTCACAGATGAGCTCATAAGCAAGGAACCAAAGGTTTGCAGGAGGGCTTCTCTTTGGACACCTTCAATACATGCATGACAGGGACACTCAGACCTTCAGACCAGGGGAGCTTCCGACCGCATGTAGTGGAGAGGAGAAGCCTCAGCACTAACTGCATCATTCCAACTGCTGATCCAGTTCTATTGTACCAAACTCTTCACTCAAGAAAAAGTAGCCATAATTTCTTAGTGGAATAACTTGTAACCAGCTGATAGTCTATCAAGAGTGTGACAGAAGTTAGATCAGAACACAGTCCTTACAAAAAATCCCTACGGGTTGTGTTTGCTGGTGGGAACAGCAAAGAACCATCAAGCTTGACTTCTGTCACCCCAGGCTTTTCTCAGCACTTGAGGCTCCTGTGACCTTTTCACAAAGGACACAATGTTAGGATCCAGCAATTCGGCCTCTCTCATTCTGAAATCATGTTCACTCAAGAGAAATCCATAGCAAGAAAAGAAGTGCATGTGTGTCCCCTTCCCATATAAATTTATGTCCTCCAAAGACCTGAAAATTTCGTCAGCATTGAAAATCATAGATGCATATGCTTATTTACTTTGGGAGGGAAACTAGGATTGGGTTGCTTGTGGACATGTCAAGTCAAAGTCTTGAGTAGTTCCATGGATGGAGAACATGAAGATCACATAACCTCCCTAGGAAACCTGCTCCAGCATCTGATCACTCTCATTGTGAAATGTTATTTCTTTCAGTAGAGCTGGAATTTCCCTTGTTGCAACTTGTTTCTTGTCCTTTTCCTGGGCACCTCTGAGAAGAGTCCAGCACAGACTTCTCTATAATCTCATTTCAGTTAATGGAAGACTTCAAGTTGCCCTTCCTCTTCTCCCACCTAAACAAACCAGGCTTTCTACAATCTCACCTATAAAGTAGTTACCTTTCACTACCATGTGTTGCTGACTTACCTTGTCCTTGCTGTCCATCAGGACCAAGTTCTGTTCTGCAAGGCTGCCCCTGAGCCAGTCAGTCCCCAGACTGTGCTGTTTCAGGGGGTTGCTTTGTTCCAAATGCAGAATGAAGCATTTGCCCTTACTGAACTTCAGGAAGCTTCTGTCTGACCATTCCTGCAGCTTATCAAGGTCCTTCTGAATGACAGCTCTGTTCTCTAGCGTTTCAAGTGCTATACACAATTTACTATCATCTGCAAACTCAGCAAGAGTTCATTCTGACCCATTGCTGAGGCCATTAATGAAACTATTACACAGCATCTGCCCCCTTATTGACCCTCAAGGATCATAGCTGGTAACTGGCTGTCAGCTAGTCTTTGAGCAGCTGACACCTAAACTGAACTCAGCAGTCTGGGTAGTTTTTCACATGGTTTAAGTCATTCATCGAAAACATAATTCTCTATAAAGATGCTATTGGAAACTATCAAAAGCATCCCCAAAGTCAAGGTGAGCAACATCTAGTGCTCTCCCCTCATCTGTAGCCAGTTATATATCATCAGAGAAAGCCATCAGTTTTGTTGGGATAACTTGTCCTTGATAAATCCACACTGGCTGTTCCCAGTGACCTTGCTCTTCCTGGGCATGGGCATGGCTTCCAGGATGGTTTGCTCCATAGTCTTTCCAGAGACTGAGGACAGACCTGCACTTCTTTTGATCTTTTTTCCTCCTTTTCTTAAAAAAAAACAAACAGGTGTGCTGTTTGCCTTTTTGCAATCTTAAGGAACTTCTTTGATCAACATGATCTTTCAAAGATGATAGAGAGTAGCCTTGCAAAGACATCAGTCAGCCTGCTCAGCAATTTTGGAAGTATCCATTAGGACCCACAGGCTGTGTACGTTTACTTTGCTTAAGTGGTCCCTATCTCAGTCTTCATCTGCTGTGGATAATGCTACTCCCGCTCCCTCCTCCCCAGACTCTACTGTGGGCACATCTGTCTGGGAAGCCTCAGAGAAGAATTTGTCCGTAAAATGGGGCTCTCCAGATACACTGACAGTTTTTATTTCGGGCAAGTTTTGGCCTTTCTCATCCTCTCTGCATGCTGCTCTTCTGTATTCTTCCTGGATTATTTGTCCCCATTTTCACCTTCCATACGTTTCCTTTTCTTGTTTGGGCTCAGTCAGAAATTCCCACTGCAGCCAGGCCACGCTCGGGCTGCGCTTGCTCATTTACCTGTGAATTGGAATGGACCATTCTTGAGCTTTAAGAGGCTGTCTTAGAAAACCGGCCAGCCCTCCCAGGGTCCTTTGCCCTGGTAGGCTGCCTCCCAAGCAATCATTCTATCGGTTCCCTGAACAAGCTGAGGTGTGTTTTCATGAAGTGCAGGGTAGTAATATTGCTTCAAATCACACGGGAACTTGCATGCTGCCACCTTACGATCACTGAAGCTTTCATCATAAGACTACTTTTGTTTTCATTTGTTCTCTACCCTTAAGCAGCATACAAAGCAGACTATATTTTCTGTGGGCTTGTCCAACACATCCATGCATAAATTATCCCTAGCAACTCCAGAAACTTCCTCAAATGCTTGTGTCCAGCAATGTTCCCCTCTAAGTACCTGCTGAGTTGCTCACCAGATAGTCACTCCCTAGCCTATATTGTTGCAAGACGCTACTCCTTGCTGGATGCAGGACTTATTTGTTCTTATTGATTTTCATAAGGTTGCTGTTGGCTTATTCCTCCAGCCTGCATAGGCCCTTCTCAAAAGCAAATGCTTTTGCTTCAGAGGTACGTGCTTTCCCACTCACATGGTACAGGAATGCTCTACTAGCCATGGCTACTGCCTTCCTACACACGTGCACATACCCTGCTGTCATCCTCCTTCCAAAGCAGTTGAAACGGAGATAATGGTAAGGCAATTCCATATGTTCTGATTACATATGACTTCATTAGCACACTTCCTCCTGCAAAAAAACTCTTCAGATAATGAAATCTTGTTCTGGAACAAGTAAGTCGTTATTTTATGAAAAAGCAGTGTAGATGAAGGGGATTCCATTTTAGCAATTTTTTTATTGTTCATTTTCTCTAAGAGAAAAAGAAAAGGAAAACAGCAAAATGACAAGGAAAAATAAAAGAAAAGCAATTGTTGTATTTCAAAGCCAGTGAAAATTACACTAAGCAGTAGTAGAAGCCAAATGGAAATCATAATTCTTCTATTTCCCTGGCTGCTCAGACATGTGTAATAGGGTTGGCAAAGTGTCAAGAAAAATAGGGGCCAAGCTGTGGTGTGTTTAGAAGAATCAAAAAGCTGCTCGTTAAGAGAGGCATATTTCAGCACAACTCAGAGGAGAAAAGTCTGAAGCTCCTCTCCTGCTTATTCCTTACAAAGAGGACAGAGGATAGTAAAACACATACAATGCAAGGACAATTTTCAGCTTTGGAAGGAAAACAAACGCAATAGCACAGTCTTGCTAGGTGTGTTTTCTTTCTTTTGATTTAGCATAGTACGCTTTAAGCCAAAAGTACAAGGCAAAATTAAAAGCATGATAACTAGCTTTAACAGCTGTAAAATGTGGACTCAGCTAGGACATGGTGAAACACAGACCATGTAATAGCACCCAAAACGGAAGTCAGAAAAGCCACTGTGAGTCCAATTCTCTTACAGAATGTACCTGTCAGAAATTAAAGTGGCAGAAGTCAGCAGGTCTTTCACAGTGCTTGAATAGTCCAAGCAAAGGAACAGGACAAAGGACAGGCCCAGAAATTTAAAGGATTTTACTTTCTTTTTGAGAGAATCCCCAGGCTGATAGCTTTGCTCTTGACTTTTAGTCAGGAGGATCTAAGTCCCAGTGCCTCATCACTGATGTAGTTTAACTCTGGGAGTAGAGGGACAGTGTTTTTGTGATCTGTCATAGAGCCTTCTTCCACTTTTTCCAGGATTATTTCACGCTGGAATAGTGTTGCCTTTGTGCACACTCTTCATGAAAGGATGCTGCAAATGTCAAAAGGCACTTGAAGAAAGTCATAGAAATGGCCCGATGGCAGTGACACAATGGGAATCTTAAGGAGTTGAACAACTCTGTTTTACCTGAGAAGGCAAAGATCCAGAAGCCGCTTTCAACCTGGGAAATCCCTTCTTGCATACCTTGTTGCATAAAATCGAGGTTATATACTAGGGGAAGGATGATAGTTTATCTAGTTACTTCCTTCACATACCCAGGGGTGACAGTGGGTCACAGTGGGTCAATCAACAACATGTTCTTAGGATCTTTCTATATGCATGTTCATGCATGGGAAAACGTTCTCATGAGAGAGCTAAATGGGAAGTATCATCCTGAATAGATTAACTTTGGTGGTTGAAGGTAACCTTGCCACTTTCTAGAGATGAGGTCAGCTAAACGTTAAAGTAGCTTACTGGACAAAGAAGTGGGATTGGTTTTACTTGGGCTCTTTGAAGTCAGCTTAGATACATTTTAGAAAGATACCCTGTTTGTTTGTTTGTTTGTTTGTTCCTAATCCATTTTGAGGGGAGAAAAAGGGTTTCTGAGTATTTCAGAGATCAGAATAAATGGTCAAAGGAGTAGTCCTTAAGTGCTTAGAGGATGGGAACCTAGAGTCCATGCCAGATGATTTAGGTTTATTGTAGAAGTCAGCTTAGAATTGTTACTATGGGCATAGTCAGGAACCAGTACAGTACAGTCCACACAGCAAAGCAGTAACTTCTAGCTGGTCCTGGACAGAAGATACAGATTGAGACCCCAGGCCAACACAGACCATGTCTGTTCTCTGTAGTGTTCTTTTTTGTCAGACTCTATAACACCACAGCCTGGACCCCATTCTGTCCTACTGTTTTCTAATGTCTTCTACCATTTCGGGTTTGAATTCTCCCCTTCTTCTGGCCCTGCACACCTGAGACACTTTACTCAAAATCGATTTGTTTAGTTCAAGCTCTCTATGGTATTTTAAGAAGGCAGTTCCTAACCACTGTTCTGTCAGAGTGAGGGAAAGCCTTCTGTTTCAAAAGCATTGCCATTTGAGTATGATGAAAACTGTTGTCTTGGTATAAGGAAAATGTGTTTGGGAATGACCTCAGAGGTGAAGTCCCGTGCAGAGGGTGTTACACTGGCCCATTCTCAGGGTGTGAGAAGGGTATAAGTGACTGCAGTGAGGTCTGCAGTGGAGAGGAAAGGTCACTTGTTCCTTACCAACAGCACAAGAAACTGCTGCTACCTGGGATTCGGATGAGTCTGCTAAACTACGAATCCAAGTATAAGAAAAGCCAGGTGAACATCCTTAAGCAGTTGTCTGCTGTATCCACTTCGCAAAACTCCAGCAGCTAAAAAGAAGCCTACTTGAACTGCTTCCCCAAAGAAGAGGAGACTTGCCAGCACTGCAGGGTCTGCTGTGACCCAGCTACTCCTAGCTGTGCAATGGCCTCCAGAGGATCTACCACTGGGACCCTGGCAGGGTGCTTTAACCGTGGGCTGAGCTTTTGTGAATTAGCATGTAAGTTGCTGAAACTCACTTGTATTCCACTGCCTCTTCACTCTGTGAGCTCAGTTTGGGGTGAACAGGAAAGTCAGCCTCTTAAATAGAAGAGAACCAAACAGAGAAATCTAGGACATGTTGGTCTACAGAAGGCACAATTTCTACCTTACGTATCTCTCTTCCTAAATAACATCCAGCCTCCCATTTGCATCCACTGCACAGAAGGGTTCCTGGTGTAAAACCAAACAGTGCTAGGAGGCCCACGTTTATGCCACTGAGGGCTAGCTCCAGCTGCAGTGCACTGGCCATAGCCACACTGCATAGGACCTGTCTCTAGCCAGCGTACCTCTCATCTGTCTGTGCTGGCATATGACTGCACCACAGCATTTCATAGAAGACACATGTTGCACATTTTGTCACTCCCATGACAAGGCACTACCCACCCGTACTGCACCTACTTTTGGTGCTTTTGGCAATGCTGTATTTGCTCTTTGGATCCGGTAGACTCTCCTCTGTGGCTTCTTCTTTGACCCGGGCAAAGGCAGATATCACCTGCTCAAGGCATCATAACACATGGCTGGATGGACACGGACAAGAATGCTATCAGGAACAGGGGATGTCAGACCAGATCACTGAAATTAGATGACATACTGCCTCATTCCCCACCCCTACCAGTCCAGTTTATTCTGCACAGGTAACCTGCAAAAAATAGACTTTTACGAATGTTCCTGAATGTCATCTTATTAATAAGCTGGGCTGCAACTCCATCTCCAGACATTCACCCAGGTTTGTCAGCATGGAATATCCTGGCTCAGAGATGATAATTCTGTGATGAGAGATGAGGTGGAAAAATGCAAGGTGAATCTGAAGGAAGAACCATTTTGGGGGACTAAACTATAATCCTCTTTGTTTGTGTATTTCTCAGATCCAAATTCCACGTGTGCACAATTAACATCAATACAAGGAGGCAGCCAGAGAAAGGAAGAGATAAATAATTACCAGTAATAAATGACTATCACTGCGCATCTTAAATATCATTCCTCATGCACACAGTCGCAGACTGAATTTACTCAAAATCAATTCAAGGCCGGGCACAAATTCTTATTTATCGCTCTGTGGGCTTTCCCCCCTTCCCCAGTCTGTAACAAAAGTCTGCTTCATAGGGAGCTGCTGTTTACATCCAGTGTGTGCTAAGCATCGTCCTCTGAATCCGTGCATACACAAAAGAATCCCCACAGTCTGGAAGCTTGAACTTTGTGTTTATCCTAAAACCCACACATACAACTGTTTACACTGGAGAAATTTTTTAGAAGACAATAGCCACAGGTAACGTTGAGCTTTAGTATGGATGGGCAGGGGAGAAGGTATAGAGTCTAAATGCACGCTGTTTTCTCCTGTAGTTTCTGAGTGCTATAAAAACGTTTGGGGTGTACTTGAATGGAAATGTGCAATCTTATTCTGTAGTATATCCAGAGCGGGAAGAGCTGGAGGGCCATTAGGGCTGGTAACATAGCACTGTCTTGGCTGTAGACTTCTCTCCAGCTGAATTTCCTAGTGCTCTTTGATAGAGTCACTACTTCAGATACAATGCACCGTTTCCGTCTGCAGGCTTTCCTCTGTTGGGTTTGTGGGTTTTTTTTTCCTATGTTTTCCTTCCTTCCTTCCCTCTCCCTAATGGAAAAAGACACATTTGTCTCTGTCTAAAATTAGTATATTGTCTGTGTGTTTCCTTCCTCTCTCCCTGCTTAAAATCTGCATTTTCAAATTAGGACTGGCATGATCTAATTAAGACAGACATAAGAGAGAGAGAATGCTCCAGAGGAAGGCTAGAGTAGGAGTAACAGGAGGAGAATTGTGATTTTTTTTTTATTCCTGCTCAGGCATAATCTTAAAGACATGAAGCAACACACATGCCTACTCAAACAAGTTGTTAGCAAACTAATCGTGCATTACAAGACAGCAGAGCCACACTGTGCTCATTATACACTGTTTAAAGATGGTTTTAGTGCAGTCAGAAGGCAAATCAAACATGCCTAGACATAAGGTTGAACGGGGAAGATTGCCTCTTTCCTTTTAAGAGGCATAGGAGAAGTCATTTGCTTTATCATCAGTCTGTCTTCATGAAAGACCAGAATACTGAGCCTGAATTGCCTATCATCTGCTCAACTCAAAGGGGCCTTTGAACAAGAGACTCCGTTTCTCAGTTCTCTAGAAGAGAACAGGAAGAACTTTCTCAATCAATCCATCCTTGTGCCTAGATAAAGTGGCAGGCAACAAATAGCTAAAGGCAGTTGGCCATGCTGGTAATGGATATTTGCAACAAAAAACAACTTTAAGGTGAACAGAAGTAGGAGACAGTTTGAATAGTACATCCAGGGAGAGCTTCGGTCATCATTAAACATAGGCTTAACATGTATGGGAAGTGAAGGGCTGGATTGGCTGTGTATATGGTTACAACACATGTATGAATATTTATGATAAGAGGCTGCAAGACAGGTCTTTTGTCTCAGAAGATACTTCTATCCTAATACTAACAGTCTCCATATATGAAAGACTCAAACAGATTTGTCCATGAACAGTGGACTCCATGTCCAGCCCTTGTGACACAGCTATTCTGCTCATTCCAGCAGGATAAAATTAATTTTGTAGATTTTGATGACCTTGTACTAAAACTACTTCAGCCATAAGAAGTTTTAGAATTTCTTTGAAAAAAAAGTTAAATTTATCATAGCTGTTTTGCAAACATTTGATAAGTGAGATACAGTTTTTGCCACTCTAGGTAGCATTGTGATCCTACATAAGGATGTTCATAATCAAAGAGCTCAGTTTTATTCTATTAAATTCAGTCATGAAAGAACTAGAAATTTCACTGTAAAATGTGGCTCCCTTAGATATCTTTCTATATATTCTTTGCTGTATGTGTGCTGCTTTTGTAGTATACTCAGTGGAGACTACAAAGATCCCAATGAGTCTTCCTGTAAACTGTATGATAAGGTGTGATTTGTCCCTGTAAATGCAGGCTTTAATGTTGTTTTAGACATTTTAAGCATGAAAAACTTTTTTTAATATATACTTTCTAAATCAGACTGTCCTCTAGCCAAATATCCACATCCCCACATCATTGGAATATGTAGGATGTCTTTTACATAAGGTGCTCCATGCAAACATCTGTGCTTACAAAGGCATTTGCATTCCAGCAGATGGGCAAAGCACATGCAGCAGCTAGACCTCTTACGCTGTGTTTTTTTTCTGTCTATAGATGCCCTGCTAGTCAGGCCGGGACCATGACTAGTCCCTACAGACCTTGTCAGAAACAGTGAGATGGAAGATGAACTGGACGATAGAATTGCTGGGAGGGGTTGAGCAGGGTTGTGTTCATCCTGCCTCAGTGTCCCTTCACAGCCTTCCCTTGGTGTCCCAGCTCATCATCTGTGCGAGGAATTCCTCTCCCTTGGCCTGATCAACAGGACACTGGTCATGTGAAGCTACATCATGTGGGTCATTGACTGATTTCTTGTGTCTCCTGCAGAGGCATGAAGAAAGGATAATACCAGGCACTTGGTACGCTTTCTTGCATATGCACCTCTACTTTCAGACCTGTCTTGTAGGAACCACTCCTTTCTGTTTGCACAGAAGAGGACAAAAGCTGTTGTTGCTTTGAGGGCCACTCAGAGGGGACTGGTGCACCTGTGAGGAAGAGCCAAGAGAGAAACCTAAGAGCCTGTGCTTGCGCAGCCTGTGCTGTGCACGTGTCCATGAGGAAGCTATGAGTGAACTGAATTGTTTCATCTGAGGTACAGCCACCCACCATGCTTCCTGCCCCATAAACAAGGGAGTAAGATAATTGTCCAGGGCTGAAAAATACTGAAAGTAAACATAGATGCCTATATCAGACACTTAATAGAATAGAATAGAATAGAATAGAATAGAATAGAATAGTTCCAGTTGGAAGGGACCTACAATGATCATCTAGTCCAACCACCTAAATATGGAAGACTGCAAGATAGACTGCCCTGAAGCATTGTGTGTGTGGCTTCCAGTTTTACCTGGCGTTCCTTAGAGCCAGGAAGTGCTTATGGCTTCTCAGACTGTGATGCAAGTGGAATTAGTCTGTACACAAAGACTGGACTTGTACCCACCATCTGCTCCACTGAATTGCATTCTCCAGTGTCTGTCATTGTCGCTATGCATTAAATAAGTACCATTAAAGTACTTTAAATACTTTCGTATTTCCTTAATAACAAGGAGAAACACTACAGCACTTTGTGTATTAATCTGTTCCCTGATAGTAGGAGGCAAAACCATTTCATGGCAGCCTCCAGGGACAGAGGAACGTTCTTCATAACAAACCTGACAAGGGCACTGCGTCCCCACCTGATTCCCAGCCCTCAGCACAAACTTGAGCGTGAACCAAGCACCACTCCATTACAATGCCGTTCCAGTGCACACCCTCTCATGATTGACGGTGTATATCTTACTTGTCAGTACAAATATTCAGAGAGACCACATGATTGATGTCCATGGCCTAAAAAGATTCAGTACATTTGTTTTGTCCATTATGTTGTTATCTTTCAGAAGTTCCCATCAGATTAACAATTTCAGTCAGAAAATTGGATATGTCCTGTTCTCTCCCCTTCCCTTCCCCCCAGATGAGTTTTTAGCATAACAATCTAACTAAATTGCACTAAAAAAAAAAAAAAAGAAAGAAGAAGAAAAGGATAAAGTAGATGTATTTTTAAACTTCCCTGCTTCCCTTAAGCTTTAGCTTTAGCTTAAGGGACCCAGGCTGCCTTTCAGTCCCCTCTGTGCTGGCAGAGATACATAAGGCTTTCTCTACAGAACGGATTATAGGCAACTGTATAGTGTGAGTAAATTCAGAAGGAGCTTGTCATCATTGTTATCAGCACTCTGAGAAGTCCCAACCAGCATCAGAGCTCAACAGTATACCAATACATGGTAAGACTATCTTCCCTCACAGGACTTGGCCCATCATCACCATGATCCCTGCAAACAAAAACCTCACCTGTGTCATTTCCACCAGACTCCTAGAGTCTGTCTGTGGTGCATGGCTGCTGGTCCAGCTATAGATTTAATTTTTACTGGTGATGTCTGGGACTGCCAAGGCCTAGATGAAACTGTACTGGCAACTCACCCACTCTGAACACACACATCTCTAGTCCTCTATCCCCAGTCCAGACAGCGGGCTCAAGCCCAGCAGGCAATGTTCCCAGTCTCAGATATCTTCATGCCAGTCCCATGCTAAGAAAAGCCCAGTTTCCTTTCCCATCCTCATTGTTCTCTCTTTGCAGAGGGTGCTGCCCAAACCCCCCCAGCTAAAGTTCTTCACCTTTGTAGAAAAAAACACATCTGCTCAAGCACCCATTCAGTCCTAACGAAAGCCTCCCTCATTCCGCAATGGAGTCATCCTACATCAGTTCAGGCTGGAAGGGTGGCTTGTAGTGTGTCCTAGAGACAGTAAGCACCATCTTCTGGGTACACTGCATGCAGCACTATTTGAGCCACCTTTTTGATCTGTAAAAGACAGAAGAGGCGCTTGAGTTATTTTATCTAACGTGGTATATCTGCTCCAGTAATTCGATAGCGAACCACTGTTCAGCAGCATGACTTAAAATAGTTTGCATTGAAACACAGCCTTTTCATGTGACTATGACTCCTGTTTTTTTGGTGTTTTTTTTTTCCAATATAAGGCAGTGGAAAAACATGTCAAAATAGTAGCCTGTTGAAAAGGCTGAAAATCAGTTGATCTGCGTTTAAATTTCACATTACAAAAGCACACTTGGTACTGTGAGTTGTCATGTGTTAATATCTGGCTTCTAAAAATCCAGGCATTACAATTTTTAGATGTCTATCAAAGAGCTCAGAGACATTAGGTACTGCAGATACTTTTAATGAGAGACAGGTTAAATAGTACAAGAAGTTTAACATAATATGGGATCCTTGGCATAAATGTTTCTTAAAAGTACTGTGCACATCCACTACAGGAAACATCTTTCCTGAATGGTTATGAGGGTGGGAGGTATCTCTGTAGTCACAGAAGGTTGTCACTCCATCCCAGGCTGGCACATACATGTAAAAAACCAGGATCCTTCTCTTCCTGGAAAGGGGGGGAGATGTGAAATGTTTAGTTTAATGCAAAAGGGACCTAGACACCAGGCAGCTACGGCAAGTATAGTAGATAACACAGCCAACACTAGTGGCAGCTGTTATGCAAATGTCTCAGGCGCAACTCCCAGGCTGCGGTGACCACAAATGGCACCATGAAGACCCCTGAGCTTCTACGGTTAGTGTGATTAATTGGTTTGTAACTAGTCCTACTGTATTACTTTCCTGTTTGATTGACAGATAAGTTTGGCTGGCAGAGGTCCATTCAGAGACACATACCTTTTCACCAGATGATGGAACGAGCTACTTGGGCCTTGTATTTCAAGCAGTTTGATGCTGAATATATCAGACTTTGGTTGGTTTCTTTGGCTTTGGTTGATCACTGTGCAACGTGTTCTCTGGTGACTATGAAGCTGAAGAAGTTGTGGATGCCCTATCCCTGGAAGTGTTCGAGGTTGGATGGAGTGCTGAGCAACCTGTTCTAGTGGAAGATGTCCTGGCCCATGGCAGGGGCGTTGGACTAGATGATCTTTAAAGGTCCGTTCTGACACAAACCACTCTATGATTCTTTGATTCTATTACTAGCTCAGTCACACAGTACAGGTCCCCTGATTAACCAGTCCCTCCTAGACAGTTAAAGACCAAAAAAAAAAAAAAAAAGAAAAGAAAATAAGTGCCTAACAAACAGAACACAAGGAGTGTCTGTTCTGTGCTAGCCACCTGAGTGTGGTGGGAGTACACGCAGATGGGGGAAAATGTGTTTGCAGAGGGCATGGGGAAACTCAGACAGTAAATGAAAGAGGAAAGAGCTGAAATGCATGTGCATATTCTCCTTGCTGCCTTTCCAAATGCTTCTTTCTTCACAGGGAAGGAGGAGGCTGTGCAGAGCCCTCCATGCTGAGCTGCTAAATGATTTTTTCCTCATGAAAGCTGGGGGGAGAATGAGGCTGCCACTGACTCCCATCCTCAGCTATTGGAATGTAATTGTGCCCACGGCCAGGCAGCTGCTGCCTCCTGCCCCTAAATGGAAAAGAAGCAGTGTTTGTATTTTTAAGGAGGATTTTGACTGAAGCAAAATAAAGCAGTCGCAAAACATACAAACAGAAGTAAATTAGAAATCTCTTGATTCTCTTCTTCACATTGGAAGGCCAAGGAAAAGCTCAGAGATAGACACCCAGTTGTAGCTCAGTCTTGCTGGTAAAAGACTTAATGGAGCAGGAGAAGTTGGGATCAGCTTGAGACAGAAAGATTAAAAAAAAAAAATAAAGTCAGCAGACCAGGCACTAATTACCTTCTGGGTGAAGGAGAGGGCCCATGTGTCATTTCTTCTCACTTTCAGTCATCTGTGGGGTCATCCCATGCCTTTCTTCTGCTCTGAGGTTTTACCAAGTAATGTCATCAGTTATCACACTTGTCCGTACTGCCCTGATTAGCAGTCTCCATGAACAGGTATCCATCCCTAAAAGATGCTCTGTTTAAACTACTCTTATAAAACATGTCAATTTCTGTGCTGTGTCACGTTGTGCGGTGTGCCCATGCTACAGAAGCTTTGAAGCACCCTGGGAATGTGCTAACTGTGCCTTATCCAATGTTTTCTTTACTCTGTGGCTCATCTGTCACTCCCGGTTCATCTGCCTCTCACCCAGGACTGCGGCTCTGCCCCTTCCTGCTCTCTTCAATTCTGCGCTAACACGAACAGCAAAGCGTGACCCTGAGGCCATGGCAAACAGCTTTATAACAGTGACCCTAAGCCAGGAGTGTCCTGAGCTACCGCAAGCTGTGACAAAATGCCGTGGAGATCTTCATGATATGGTTTTGTAAGCAGATAATCAAATTGCAGCTTAAACTTGCATCACCTCCCAGTGTGATTGAAGCTGACAAGACCATGACCAAGGAAATGGCCCTCTATTACTGACAGCATGAAAATGGTCAACATGAGTATGCTTCTTGCAAGTATTCACAAGGCTTAAGACTTTCTTGTATCCGATGTAACCCATCATTTTTGTAGGTAGCTTTTGCTCCCACAGAGGGGCAGGGGAGCTATTTGGTGGATACCTGGTGCCACTTTTTGCTGTGGGCTACCATTGATGGGAAGTCTCAGAAGTGATGTAAGAGAGGTGAGGAAGGCATGGGACTACAGGATCCAAGTGGTCACTGGTGAGCCTGGGGAAGGTTGGCCAGGTACTGGCATGTCTGCTTTGCACACAGGAGTGGCAATCACAGAGAGGCTTCATTTAATGCTCTGTAGCTGTTGGAGTTCCTGGCAATTAGGAGCACTGTCTCAGTTCCTGTCTTAGCAGCAGGGATGGATGTAAGCAGTTGACAGACCCTTCATTTAAGAGAGGGTATATGGAAATTATGTCTGCTATGGCTTGGTAAAAAGTAAACCAATAATTATTTAATCTCTGATGGTATAAAAGTCCAGCTACACAACTTTTTCCTCTCTTATTTATCAGCACTTTTGAATGAGGAATCAAGCTTTTCATTGATACCATTTAATAAGGTAAACACAATGCAAACTTTTTAGTAAAGCGTTTTAAATAAAATATGAATACCTCCTAGCAAAGTGGGCTGCCTTGATAATTGCAGAAATTGGCTTATTGGCACATTATTTTTTTGCACCAACAGTATGCCTTTTATTTTTTTCAAATCCAAGAATCACAGACTGTTTAAAAACAGATATCCATATTCCTCTTTTCAAGGAGCTGGAGACAAGAGGTTTTCTTGTGTTCCCCTTTATTACATGTCATTCATACACTTCCCCTGAGTAGGGAAGCTGGAAATTTGTTCACCTCAAAAACCACTAAGAAGGGAGAGGCTTTAGCCTCACAGAGAAGTGGATCCTTCTCTGTGCTCCATAGTTCATCCTTCTCCCTGCCAAAGTCAAGGGTGTTGTGGGTTGAGAAGAGGTTGCCCAATATCAGCTAAAGCTGTTCTAAGGAGGTTTAAGTTAAGAGTGGTAGTCAGGTGCGTGTGGAATGGTCAACCTCATTGAGATCAACACCAGCTTCTCCATCCTCCTCTTTAGCAGCAAAATGTTTGTAGCCCATCACAATGAAAGATTTTCCTATCATTCTGCCTTGTTCCCAGCATACTACAACAATTTTCTGTAAGAGTAAAACAAAAATATTGTTCTTGCAAGTTCTTGCATATTACATGGCAACACTGTGGAACAGTTTGGTACTGTGAGGTGGATTTCAGGTAGCTAAACTATTATGAAAATTACTTGTCTTAAATATTAATATTGCTAGATGTCCCTATGTCTATGAAAAAAATACTTGGAAATCCTTGTGATAATCTTTGAATACAAGACTACTTCTTACTGGGAATTCTGGTCTAAAACATAAAGAAATATAGAGATCTACATAGCTGCTTCCCTTTATATTTTGATAGCAGATGTGTCCTAAGGGGGAGGCTATCTCATTTCTGTCCTGGCAAAAGCAATATCTCCTCTCCCTTCTCTTTCATTTCTGTGGCCTTTTGGTTGACCTCTGATTTTCATCTTGAAACAAACAAGCAAAAAAAGACAATGTTATGCCCTGCATGTAGGACCAGAGCCTGGAGCTTCTCTCTTGCTTCTCTCTCTACAGGCTGCTGGAGGGACTGCTGAAGCAATACCCTCACTGCCAGGGCTGTGGCTTTCTTCTGCGTTCTGGGCTTTGATAGCTCTAATGGGAATGTGGAGAGACCACCAGGAACCCCTACAGAGGCTAGGGATAGACATGAAGTAGTTTCAGAATTTTGGTCTCTTCCCAGCATGTGCTTTCTCCTGATTGATTTATGACCTCTCCTGCCAGATCAACACCCACGGTCCAAATTCCTGGCCTAACTAGGTAATTCTTTACCCTCCTCCTACCACTAGCTTTGTTTGAAAGGTCTTCTGCTGCCATCAGGGGATGCCTCTGTGACTGGGATGGACTGACTTGCCTTGCTTTTTACAGTCAGATGTGCTGTTACCTCTCTTTTGCTTTCCTCCTTCTGACTTGTTGAGGAACTACAGGATACAGGCCCAGACTTTTGTCTATCCTGCTCTTCATCTGGCCTTCAGACACTTAGCATTTGGAAGAGCTAGATTCTGACCTTTCTCTACAGATCCCAATTCTGCCTGACTGAGGAAGATGGGAATTAAACAAACAAACAAACAAAAAAACAATCAAACTATGAACAGATTCATGTCAGCTTTATCTTATCTCACGGCACAAAAAAGCTCAGTGGGCTTCATATTCTGGCCTCTTTCTAGCCCTGCATGGTTACTTAACTGGTACTTGCAGAAGAGCTAATTGCTTGAGAAAAATCTTCTGAAATAGTCTGTGCCATTCTCTTCTTTCAAAAGACAGGCCTTGTCTTCTTTTGCATCTCCACAGTATGAATCCAACACATAAGTCAAAGTGTTTCCAGAGATGCATTTAGACCAGCAGAACACTGGAGAAACCTTAGGGACAGACTCTGTGTCTTGATGCAAAAGCATGTTCCAGGAGAAGACAGAATAAAGTAGTGGGGAGTAAGAATATTCTACCTGCCCCTAACATATATACACTCTCAGGATTCGTCCAGTGGTGAAAATGTTCCCACCACCCCAATATAAATGTGAGCCACCCTGAAGACACTCTAGCATACAGCAGGATCTGCAGAGCAATCCGCAGGAGGTTCAGACTACTCATAGACCAGTGGGCAAGCTTATATTGCTGCACTGAAGGAGAACTCACTGGGGTCCTCAGTTTCTGTGTCAACAGCATGACCACTGTACTTCTGGAGGAGAGTTCATGGTTCAGAAGCCCAAGGGCTGCCACAATGGAAGATCTGCATTTCATTTCTTTCTTCACAACCCAATCTAGTCACAGTACAGCTTTGTCTCAGGCTTGTCTGTCAGGCAGAAGCAGCGTGGTCATCAGAGTGTCCTCCTTCAGCATTTATTTCTTTTTCCTTGTTAGTATTGGAGATGTGTACCTTGACTTAGTATTTCTTTCACCCAGCAGAATGGAGATAACTTCAGGTCATAGGGGATAGAAAACACCTCATCCCTTTGACTGCCATAATCCACAATTTCTCTAGCAGCACTTTGGCTCCTTCTCCTAGGTTATTGAACAAAAAGAAATTAGTTTTGTCAAAAAAAACATGCAGCAACTGTGCAATAGAATTGCGGCTTGGAAGCCAGGAAGGAGAGAACAACATTGTCATTGGCAAGACTGAGGGGAGAAGGCAAAATACAGCACCTCCTTGGATTTGACCTTTTGGGTCTGAATCCGTTGCAGAAGGTTCGACAGATGCAGCTGTTTGGAGGAAATTCTCCTCCTGATATGGCAGTGCCTGAGTTTCCTTTCCATTCAGATTCTCCATATCAACATCCTCCAGCCATCCTTGAACACACCAGTCTTTTTGCAGGTGTATTGGCTTTCCAAATCACCATTGTGACATTTACAGAGGAAGCTCCCCCAGCTCCCCATTCATTTCTTTATTTGCCTTCTCTGACCTTTTCCCAGTACATCTCCTGGAACTACCCTTCCTTCTTCTCTGTTCCTATTTTACTCTCCAAATGACACTGGTCATCTCTCTGTGCCTAATTATGCTCAAACCACAGCCGTTGCAAAAGCTTTTTCCCCTTGTATCTCCCACCATCTGGAACAGCCTTTTTTTTCTGTTGTTTCTTTCTGCCTCAACGCTTCTCCATCTATTTTCAAATCTCGTCTGAAAACATCTCTGATCCCATGCCTGTGCCTCTTAATTTCTCTCTCCCTCTGCTATTATGTATTATTTAACTTTGATAAGTACCTCGGGATGCCATTTGTATGAAACAAATTCTACTAAATAAAGCTGTACTCTGCTGTCAGCAGAGCTTACCCAAACCATTTGCTTTCCCACTTGGTCTTCAGTAAACAGTAGATCCCCCCCCCCGTGCCAATGACGAACAGCATTATGCTGATGACCGCCCAGTAATTGGAAAGAGGAGGGATGCAGCTCTGCCTCACAGATTTGTGAGTAACCGAGAGGCTGCTCCGAGCCAGAGCCCTTGAGGTGGAGCACACCTCACCAGGAGGAGTTGGAGCGATCCCTGGGAAACTTGGAGGGAAGACAAGGGAGCAATGTGAAGCACTGTGAGTTTGCAAAGCTTATTAATCATCAAGGCTCACTGATTAGCTCTGCTTTTCCCAGATCTCACGTACACATGTAAATACCTGAGGCAGACACCTGGCATGAGGTGCAGATCTGAGGCACAAATGGCTGCAACAAAATTATCTAAGCATTGCTGCAAATAGGCTCAAGGGAAGCCAGCTGAGGTCAAAAAGCAGAGCTACAACCTGCTCACCTCTAAAGTGCAGAGCCAGGAGAGGTGCACAGAGGGCAGCTTGATGCAACTATGTGTGGGGTTGGGGGTTGTTCCCTCCTGTTTCTTGGCTCTCCTCATCTGCTTTGCTTTAGCTGTGAACTATTAAAAAAAAAAAAGATAATAATAATAAAAAATGAAAAAATGACAACAGCATATATTTTGGGGTCTTCTGACACTTAATGAGACGGATACCATTTATTGGTGGAGAGTTTGTAATGGCTTTTTCATACCCATCCTGGATCCTGAAGTGATCTGTGCTGCATCTCTTATGCTCTGCACCCCTGTCTGAACACTGGGGGGACAGGACAATTATATATATTCTCCATCACAGTAACATAGAAATCCTCAATCCCAAAGTTGCTTCAACCTCCACAGTATTGACCATTTTCCTTGGCCAGCCTTCGTAGAAGGTAAAAGTGTTGTGTCAGGTCATGTGTCATACCTTCTGTCAGGGACACTGGGAGCAAGAGGAGCCAGCTTGGCTTAGGTTAAACCTAAGTCCTCACTGGAAACTTCTGTTAAAGGGTAACACACATCAAAACAGGGAAGGCAATGGTGCTGTGTGCCTTACTCATTTAGTAAAAAAAATAAGCTACCCAGGGGATCTGCAGAGCAAGAAACATTCTGATAAACTGATTAGAAAGTAATTCTGAATAATAACCACTCTTTTGAGAAAATAATAAACTTGTTCCTGAAAAATTGAAGAGTAAAAGAGGCTAAATTTATTGAATAAATAATTTGCTATGAATTATTCACTGAGCTTTAGCGCTTACAGCTATTACATTAAAATATTCCCCTATTTAACATATAATGCAAACTAATAACAATTAAAGTTGGCAGCGGTGGAATGTTCTCAGCGAGCCACACTGAGGATTGCTATGCAGTTTAGCCACAGTGGAATGGCCATTTATTAATCTGCAAACATATACAGCCTAATTGGCTATTTACAGCCATCAGCCAATCAAAATGCTGGCATTTACATAGAGCTAGTGCAGTCACTTTTCACTGTTGCGAAAAATCTATTTATTCTGGTCCTGCATGCTGCCCATGCCAGCCAGACCACTGCTTGCTCGTATTTCTCCCAGCCAGATACACAGAGTTAACCCTCATGTCCACATTAAAATCAGCAGTGAAACTCCTCTTGACTTCAGCAGAACCAACACTTCACCCCAGGTTTCACCCGACTCTTAGGTGATAGAAGGTGGTTTGACCAAAATGGACCAAGAGATAGATGAAATGTAGACCTGATGGCCGTGGCTTTGACCCACTTTTATTGAACCCATATAGTGGCTCTGACTCACTTCAAAGTCAACCCCTTCCAACTTGCTTTACAGCTTGTTAAAAATAGTCCAGCTTTGGGCAGTCAAACGGCCATGAGCCTCATCACTCCTTCTTGTCTCCAAGCAGGGCAGATGGACAACATGCTAAGCTGGGGGCTGCACTCCTTAAATTCTGTTCTATCAGATGAAAAATATTGTTGCAACTTGCGCAGAGGGATGGCCAAACCACTTCCTAAATAAACCAAGCTTGACTTTAGCTTTTTTTTTTGTGCCAGTGTCTGGAAACGGTGTGAGAGCGAGTGGAGCTCTGCTGGAGAAGCCAGGTGAGCATATATTTGTATACATACTGTAGTGTTCCCCACTTAGCTTGGTTTCACTGCATCCTGAGCTAACAAATGCCAAAGCTGAAGGAATTTATTTCCTATAAAAATTTCAGCCTTCAGGTTCCATGTTTATTTAGCTTAAGATGTGGTAATTACCAGCTCATAAACAGGAAGTATACCCTCCGGTACTAATCTACTTAATAGAAGTTTATTGGATAACATTGACCATAACGATAACTAAAACAGATATATAGCCCCATTAAATGAGGTTTAGTCTTCAACATCCATGAGTCTATCTAGCAGCTTTAGTGTAAGTTTTATCCCGCCTCTTCAGTACTTTACAGCCTTTTGTCCTTTCCTGCCTCTTCTCCAGGTCCTGGTACTTTCTGCGGTGATGTTTCAACAGCACTTTAGCTATCTAAAAATACAGCACTAATAAAAGTGCCATGAATAAAGGGAACATAAGCTCTCACTTCATCATTCTGATTTCTTGCCTTGATCTTTCTAACCACTTCATGTTCCCCTTGCTGGGTACTCTTTTGCTTAGCAACCACCCTTCTCTTCAGAAGCAAATGAAAAATACTTTTTTTTGTTGATAGACGCACAAAATAATTGCTATAATAGTCACTTTGGACCACCTAATCTTAAAAGGAGCACAAAGCAGCGACTAGGGGAAAGACATCGAGTACAAAGATTGGTTCCTTATTCTTCCAGCTTTGTGTGAAACCACAGTAACAAGGTGCCTAAACACTTCTGAGGATCACAGCTTTAGTTTCTTTCCACTCAGTTCCTCATTTTTAAAACACAAATCATTTTCCCACATCCATAAGTGGATTGTGAGGATAAATACATGGAGATCATGAGATATTTGGATACCCCAGTTAAGAGGATCAAGTGATTGCTGTGTGTGATTTATTATTCTCGGGGTTTTTTTGGTGACTAATATATTCTTCAGGCAAGCTACGTAAGATGAAAATAGATACATTTTTTTTCTATGAAACCTTAATCCTAATTTTTTGTTGTTGTTTCACAAGCTGAAATATAAGTTTGGATCCCTTATAGTGTTCTTGCTGTTGTACCTAGATGTTTTCCTAAGTCATATGGGTAACCACTCCTGTCTTTAATTTCATCAGTTCTCATTAATATCCTGTAGCATTGAGATATGTCAATCAGTTTGCTGTTTTGCAGGAAAAAGACTTGGGTTTTAGCGGTGTTAAATGTTTTGCCTTCCAAATTTGCAAACTATTCTTTTATCTTTGTACACATACCTATCTTTGTATCTTGTTTAATTGGCATCTTGGTATTTTGTTTAATTTAGTCCAATCCACTTTGTGAAGACAACCTTTCCTTTGTTTAAACTTACCTTTTGCTTAGCTAATTTTATTTACAAATATGATGTTACTGCAAGTTTTGAGCAGAGCTCTATTTTTATTCTCTTTACTCTGAGGAGTTCCAGTCTTCCACTTGCCCATAAATGCCATTAGTTTCTGAGACAAGTAGTATCTCAGGTCTCAATACATCGTTTTAGACAGAGCTACTAGAACTAAACCATATCCAGAGGGGATAAAACATTTGTGCAAAGAGCACTGTAATAGCTCCAGTAATATTTTCTAGCCCATACTTCACACCCCCTCACGTCTAGCTTGGCTTTTATAAATCACTGCTCTGTGGGGAAAAGAATTCTTCCCTGGATCATCCACAGTGATGCTCAAATGCTTGCAGTTTGGTGATTCTAGTTTATTTATCTAGCAGCCTCTTCTGACTGTCTGTGGATTTTCTGGCTCTGATGCTGAGTGAGCATATCCACCCCTCTGTACAGCCTCCATCTGCAGCAGGACAGGATGAGTGGGAGATCCTTGCTCAGCATGCACTTATGCTCTTCTCTCCCTCTGCAGAATCATGGTGAGACACAGTCACTGCTGGACATTGTCAGCTGCAGCTTTTTTTGAGCAAGAAAATCTCCTAATTACATTGTTTGCACTAGACCACCAAAGAAAAAAATCAAGCCAACAACACAAAGCTGAACTCCTGCTCAGAAGGAGCATTAAGAGGCAAAAAAAAAAAAAAAAAGAGACTTCATTAAAGCAAAGTAATATCCTAAATAAAGCTAATGCACTCTCTCCTGTTCCAATGAGCTTCATGAATAATGGATAAACAAAGCTTCATCTGCTTTAATTAATCTGGTTTCAAAATTAATTTGACCCAACACAAAATTAGCAGTCAATTTAAAGCTTTGGTTGCTCAACAGGTTCAGGATATACAAAGAGACTGGGTTAGCAGAAAGTGCTGCAAACAGCAAAGGGCAATATTCTATTCCCTAAAGTAAAAGGCCTGGTTAATTAATACACAGCTAAGGTGGGAGATGCATTTCCATTGCCAAAAACTGACTTTACTCTGATGTTTTATTTGTAAATTCAGACTCTTTGGCTCAGATCCTCTTGACTGTTCCAGAAAATTCCTGAATTTCCTTTAATGGATATTTATCTTCTTTTGGAGAGCCCTGCATCGATGCAGAACTGATGCTGCTGTCTTATTTTAACACAGTCCCTTCTGAAGCACAGAGGTTTGTCATGGAGACAAAACTCCACCTTACTGCTGTGTGGCAGATGCCCCTGCTTGGTGTGGCATGTCCCTTCAGGTGGGAGATGTGCTAAAGCAGCTGCCGGCCCCCTCTGTTTTAGAATATTTGTGAAACCCTCTTTCTCTGTCATCTCTGGAGAATGGAAATGAAAAGCACTCCTGTGGCTTGGATCCGCTTTGGAGCTCTCCTCAGTCTTCATCCCACTCAGCAAAACTCCTGTGGCTGGCCTTCCCAGCAGATGAGGGATCCTCTGGCACAATGACAGCTCAGCGGTTTCCCCCGCCATGTCCCTGGCATGGATGATCTAAGCAGACTGTAAATCCCATAACTTTTTCTATGTGTTTAAAGGATTCCCTATCCAAAGAATGCCTTTAGATTAGCTTTGCCCTAGAACACAGGCATAAGACTTTTTCTGTGTAACAAAAGACCCAGTTGTTACACTGGTTAGGGCTTATTGGCATTGAGGATGTGAACTACCCAATGTATTAGTGCTAAAAAGTTTCACATATTTTTCAAGTTTGCATCAAGACTGATGTCTCAGCTAGCATAAATCAGCATACTTTTACTGACTTCACTGCCCTTGTGCTGATATGTAAGGCTACTCTTTAGCAGTTAGAAAAAAAATTATTTCTACCTGTTTGTGCCACGCTCCAGTTATCAGGTACGCAGTTTTGTATGGGTTTTGCTTTGTGAGTGTATGCAGCGTAACTTTTTCTCTTTGGGTTATTGCTGTATGGTGTTCTTGAGCAAAAGGGAATGATTGCATCCTTTAAATGCCTTCATGCAGTCAATCTCAATCTTTGGTGATAAAGTCTGGAGAAAAGCTGAAATTCACAGAAATGAATTGCTTTAGATTATGGGAGTCATAAGTAAGCACACATGAATGACTTGCTATTGCAGATCTAACAGAAATACTTGAAGCTGATGAACACTTGTTTACCTAGATGTTTTTAGGAAAGGATTTAAATGAGTGAGATAATATTATGCTAGGACTGGTGGACTACAATGATAAGTCCATGTTTCTTCAAAACTATTTTGCCATAAAAGCATATGATTCTCTTATAAGAAAATAAAAGTGAAAACTTTCTTTTTTAAAAAAAAAATCATGTAATTGTGTGTAGTTGTCACAAAGAGTCAGGATCCTCCAAGGACTGGAGAAATAAATATAGTTGCATTTTGAAAAAAAAACCATGTAAACTGCTTCTGACAGTTTTCTTCCAAGTAATTTGGGCAAGGAATAGTGTGAAAGAAGTTTGAAAGAAGTTAAAATGGCTTTGAGGTGGACTGAGTTCAAACCTCATCTCAGTCAGCTGAAATTAGAGAGGCAATCCTAAAGCTCTTTGACCACCTGTTCGTTTATATCCTCATAAATGGTGAAAACTGAAACTGCTTGGATGGTGTCTTCCTTTAAAGCTATATCAACTCATTTCCGTCATCTCCCAAAAGAGAGACAGAGCCTACAGCTGCTGCTGTTGTTTCTAACTCAGCAGTCCTTAGAGTCCCTGCTGACCTACCAGTTCCCATGCAAACAAGTTCCTCACCTAGGGGACCCTCGTGAGATCTAACTGGTTCATGCTCTCTGATACAGCTGAGGAGGTCCTAGCTGAAGAACCCTACTAAGTTATCTTGGCCGCTTTTAGGCCTGAGCTAGGGGAATCTTTGGGAAGACGGCTGTGTTTTGCGTTTTGGGGGGGTGAGGGAAATACGGTTTTGTATTGTTTTCTTGCACGTGTCCCTTCTTGCTTCAAGTGCAGCAGGGGATAACAGCGCAGAACATAGCAACAGCACTGCAATCTGAAGAGCGCTCTAACTCCAGTGTCCCTTGAAACTCCCTCTGTAATGGTCAACTCGATAAGCCCTACTGTTATTTAAACCAGCTGAGCAGGCTTGAACCATTGTCTCATAGATGTCGAGGCTGCACTTCTAAGGACACTTAGGTGAAAACAGATTGTGAAGAAAAATAAACCTCCTGCCAGAGCCCTTGCCCTTGATGAAAAAACTTCTGAATGTATTCAAGCAGCATCTGAGCCCTGATTGGGCTTCCTGGCTGAAGCAAACAGCAAAGGGACTGGAGTACAGCGATTAAATTGTGCAAAGGGACAATGCTTAAGGGACCCATTTCTTTATTGATTCATTGCTGCTATCAAGAAGATGGGGTTGCTAGGGGAAGGAAAGTTGATAGCTTCTCCTCCATAGATTTATGGAGCAGAAGAGGTTGTCCAATCCAGATGTGTTCTTCTTAACACACACACACACACACACATATGTGTACACACACTGGTTTGCTTCTAGCAGAAATGGTAATCCATACTATGTAATGTCCGCTTGCTTACAGTCAGTCCCTGCAGATTTTCCACCTGGAGGGAGGGTCCCCATCTGCATGACTATGACTGAGAGGCATGGAGCCTACTTGGAAGGAAGAAGGACTTTTCCCTAAACATCAGACAGCGTCTGAGGACAGCCAGCTCCTCATAAGTGTAAATTAAAAGGACTGCTCTTTCACACTACAGCTATCACAAGGCTATTGCAATAGCCAGCGATCAGCAATGCACTGGGAAGCTGTATTCCACAACTCCTTGTATCAAATGAGAAGCAGCTTCATACTTGTTATCCCAGCTCTGTCCCACCAAAATATCCCCTTTCACTGGAGCAGAACTAGCACAGCAAGTGAAACAGTGTGAATAAGTGCTTGGAGAGGCTATTCTGCAATGGTAGCCTTACACAAAATATCCTTCAGCCCTGCTTAGGAAATGTCCAAGATCCTCAGGACACCAATCAGACAGTATTTGACCCTACTTGGCAGAGCAGCATCCATGTCTGCTCCCTAGTAGAAGAAGATAATGGTACAGCTTAAGGACTCAGCTGGTGTTTGCTAATGGTCTCACCAGGCCCTGTTTAAAATGATCTTCAGGGCATGCTTAGTCTATCACTGTTTAATGATGCAGTTTCATTAGCCTCTAAGAGAGCTGGGGGGCCAGTGCCTCATCCTGTCCTGGACTCGCTAGGAGCTCACACAGTTCAGTAAGCATTCACCTGCGTAACATTTCCAAAACCTCTGCCTTTTCTTATCATGAGTGCCAAGGGTACTGGGGGAGATTGTGTTGATCTATTATTTGAGAGGTGCAGAGCCACCTGGAAAAATCAACAATCTTTTTCAAAGTCCAAAGTACTTTCAAATCTGGTTGCTTAAGATGAGTTTCATAGATTCAGGTATCAGTAAACAGCTTACTTTCAAATGGGTAGCTTTGATCCGTTTTTGATGATTGCTCCAAACCTGTGGCTCACTTGAGACTTTACTACTGTGACATCCGACTTCTTCACCTCATCATTACCCCTGAAAATGTAGTTACTAATGACTATTGACAGTTGTCATCTTGCCTTTAGTTCTAAGTGCCTGAGTGGAAGCCTTCAGTTTCATGAACAAGGTAATAGCATCAGATGATGCCTTGCCATGGTCTGTGTGCATGGTTAGCCTGCAGCTAATGAAAGATAAGTTGAGCTGTGCCTCAATATGTGAAGGCTGAGAGATCGCGCATTAACTCACATTTGCCACAGGGCAGGAATAGGCATGAACAATTACCGTGACTCAGCTAAGCAGCCCAGGCACCTTTTAAAAATTTAGAAGAGGAACACAGTGCATTTGGAAAAGGAGGTTCCTGGCAGCTGCCCCAAACGGGTGCCTTTCTCTTGGTTTCAGGCCTTGACCACGTATAACTGGCCTAAATCTTTGTTGGTCATTTACCTATGCCTAACTTGCATCTCTCTGTCAGAATGCTCCCCTTGGTTTTATGGTTATTTCCAATCTGTTAAGGCTGGTCCGTCTGAACTTCTCTGAATTAATTGGAAGCCGTCTTTGGTGTCTTTTTTCCTAATGACTAGTAGTGGCTTCTCCAAGGCTCATCACATTTTTCTTACAAATATTTTTTATGATCAAGTATTAAATAACCCTGATATCATGAACACTGGAGCTTAGATAAAACTCTCAGATAGGGAATTCTCACAGGTTTCAAGGTTGTGTGGCATTTTCCTGGCAACATTTTGGGTACACAGGGAAAAAAAACAGTGCTGGGAAAAAGGGCTAGATTTAAAGAACTAAACCAAGATTTTGCTGGTGCATGAAGGATAAAGCCAAGGGGGCGAAGCCACTTCATATTCCACAGGTGGCTGATGAGGAGGATGCTGTTGAGGGAGTCACTCGGGCTATTCATAAACTCCACACAAGAAACTTTCTGTGGGACTGTTGGAAGAAAGTCCCTGATGGTCTATCCACCAAAACTGGCAACTTCTGGTGGACTTTTTATTAGCCTATTTAAGCAGCAAAAATATTCCATGAAAGGAAGGTGGCAAAGCAATAAAGATGTAGATAGCTTGGACACAGAAAAACTAGGTGAAGTAGGAAAAAAAACCCTAAAAGACAAAGAGGTTAGTGCATTAGATAAAATATTATGCACCATATTTACTTCTCCCACACTTGAGGGCTTGTCAAATGTCTGTGCAGTACAGCAGACACCTCCAGCTGAACAATCTGGCAACTTGTCCTTGTCTAGGACAAAGTTTCAAAAGTAGTTTGTTCTTGGACTCATGCCACCTTACTCTGATTCCTCCTGGGAGGACAAAGCGGGTGACTGACAAGGTTGATAAGACTTTGATGTTAAGTTCTCACAATTTCCAAACTTTTCCTGCTACTATAGCACTGGATTTGTTCTCATATTGACCTGCTAATTCAATCACTGGGCCTTAACATCGTTAACAATAATTTGTCAAGCTTTTTTTAACTTCTTGATGCTATCACTGAGACAAGACTCAGAGAATATTGTGTAAACCTAACTAGTGAAGATGGGGGAAGAACTGAAGATGCTGATACATCAGCAGACCCAGTAAATTGTATCTCTGGGTAAGAACCTTCAGCAAATTAACAGATCAGGGAGCAGCCAGGGATCGGGTTAGACAAGCTAAAGCCCAGATAGAACTAAATCTGGCCAGGGACATTAAGACAAACAAAAAATCCTTCTTTAAGTATGTCAGTGAGAAAAGAAAGACTAGGGAAAATGTGGGCCCTCTCCGGAAGGAAACGCAAGAGCTGGTCACCTGGGACAGAGACAGAGCTGAGGGGCTCAATGACTTTTTTGCCTCAGTCTTCACTGGCAAGGACTGCAGCCGCACTGCCCATGATGCAGAAGGCAAAGGCGAGGATTGGGAAAATGGAGAACCTCCCACTGTAGGTGAAGACCAAGTACAAGACCACCTGAGGAACCTGAAGGTGCACAAGTCCATAGGACCTGATGAGATACATACACGGGTCCTGAGGGAACTGGCAGATGAAGTTGCTAAGCCACTAGCCATCATATTTGAGAAGTTGTGGTGGTCTGGTGAGGTTTCTGCTGACTGGAAAAGGGGAAACATAACCCCTATTTTCAAAAAGGGGAAAAAGGAAGACCCTGGGAACTACAGGCCAGTCAGTCTCACCTCTGTGCCTGGCAAGATCATGGAGCAGATCCTCCTGGAAACTTTGCTGAGGCACATAGAAAACAAGCAGGTGATTGGGGACAGCCAGCATGGCTTCACCAAGGGCAAGTCATGCCTGTCAAATTTGGTGGCTTCTATGAAGGGGTTACAGTGGCAGTGGACAAGGGAAGATCAACTGATGTCATCTACTTGGAATTGGGCAAAACGTTTTACACTGTCCCACATGATATGATTGAGTATGTACTAGCTAAGGCCATTTTCTTGGAGACCTCAGGAGATGAGCACATGGGACTCTGACTTATTTTCTGTCTGTGCTCATTAATCTCTCTCTGAGGAACATTATCTTTCCTGGCCTCTTTGCTCAGCTGCAGATCCTTCATGTTTCCTGCACAATTTGCTACCTTGACTAAACCAAGAAAGCACATTTCAGGGTATCCATGAGAAAAAGTGCACCACAATAGACCCAAGCATACTCATCCATGATCTATTGACATCCCACAATTTTCCTGGGGGCTTTTTTTTTTTTTTAATATGGGGGCAGATGGCCTGTCTTCAATCCCTTGTAGAAACACACCTTCCCTATCACCTGGACAACTCCTCCAGTCCTCCTTTGAGGTCAGGAGAGGCTCTTGTCCTCCTAGAGGCATTTCAGTCTCCTAAGCGCTAAGGAGTGCATGAGGCCTTCCTAGGCTACAGGCTTCAAAGCTCTATTCCCAAAACAGGCCATGAACATTTTCAGAACTCTTATATTGGTGCTGACAGACCTAAAAGCTTTCTTTTTTCCCACTACCTTCTTTGTGGTTTTTTTGGAACTAGGAGTAGGGGAGCTTGTTATTCTTCTGTTCACCTCAGAACAACTTGTCAAGATTAAGATCACCTCTTCTTCTGGCATCTAGCACATCATATCATCATATGTGTGTACCTCCATGAGTCTGCTTCTGGCTGCCTGCCTGCTTTTGATGTGTTTAGCACTGCAAACTGCTGGGTGGAAAGACCAGTGTTTGTTTCAAACTGCCTGGCACCAGCTTTGCAGGGCCAGGCTCCAGCTGGCTCTTGCAGTTACCTCCGCTCTGTGTTTTGGAACACGAGAGCATCCCACACACATTAATTACATCTAAGACAAATAGCCAGAGGCAGTGCTTTCTTACATGGCCCTTGCAGACCAGATATAATAAGTTATCAACTGACAGTCTCTCCAGGAATGGTCCAAGAGGAATTTACTTATTACTGTGATGGCATTCATGCCACTTGAATGTGGGACTCCTCATTCACTTCAAATCTCCTTGGAACATGTACCATGGTGTTTGGTGATGGATGGGTGAATCTACAAGAGACTAAAAGAGAAGCCTTTCCCCTGCAACTCTTTTCCGAAAATATGTCAATCTAAATAAGTAATACAGAAACATTGATACTTTGGGCCTTGCTCCAGTACTGTAAATGTTTTGGATGAAATTTGTCTTCAGTGACTCCTGGCTGGATTGTTTCCTATTTTACTTATTTTCCAGGCCACATTGAGGTATTTCAGCCAATATAGCCCACTGAGTGTTGTGGGCTTTCTCATAGGAGAGCCAGGGAGCCATTTGGGAAAAGCTTTGGATAATAGATATCAAATGTGTAAGTGTGATAGGGCTCTTACTCAGGCAGGTGCAACTGTGCCCTGAACTTATCCTTGTAGGAAGCCACCCCAAAGAAGACCAAAAATCTTTTAAACTCAAAGAAGCTCGATTTTATTAGGCTATTAATTAAAACAGTTGTTAACTCAGTGTCTAGGAACCTAGAAATAATGCTCCTACACAGCTGTCCCCCCCGACCACTGTGGTGTTGCAGGCAGGCACTTGCTTCAGTGCTTGGTTTCAATCTGCACAATAACTTCCAGATTTACAGCTGATTCTGTAGTATTTTCTGGTCCCTGGGAAGCGTCTCTTTCCATCATGTCTAAGGCCTGGCCGTGGATCTTTTCCATGCTTCTCCCAGCTGTCTCACTGTCTCTCCATGCACACTTTCCTATGATCCTTATTTTCTTTTTCTGCCATACACCCCATTCTAGAGCATCTCTTCCCTGAGAGGTGTTGTGTCTCCTCCCAGAAGGCTCCACCTAACCTATATTCCCATTTTTGAGCCAGCGTAAAATGCAAGCATAGGACAAACCATACAGAATGCAGTCACCATTCTTGGATGGGTTTTCTTTTTTGGGTTGTTCTTTTGGTTTGTTTTGGGGTGGTTTTTTGTTTGTTTTCAGTTGTTGGTTTTGGTTTGGTTTGGTCTTTAAGTCTATTCTAGTGGTCTTATTTTACCAATTAGCTGACAATAAGCTAGAAAATCACAAATATTTACAAAGGTCATATTCCAAAGCCATATTCAAGCACCCATTCACAACTTGAGGTTGAAGGTATTAACCAGCACAAGCCCATGTGGAGAAAGGGGTCTTATATGTGTCATGACTGTGCACACATCTGAGCTCTGAGATCTGAGATCAAGAGTGTTTTCAATTTCTTTCTTGAGAGAAATCCACAAAGTTTGGAACATTGCATAAAGCATAGCATTAGGACAAGAGGAAAAGCCTGTTGTAAGACTCTTACAGACACCCATTTCTGTCTTTAAACTTGTCCTTCAGCAAAGGCATTTTTTTAGATTACTATTATTTAAATTCCAAACCCTGTTGTAGGATCCTCCCCAAAATAAATCTTTGTAGTCCAAGGCTCGTGCTCCTACTCTGCTCTCTGGAGACTGTGTTTCCTAGTAACCAACATCCCTGTACTGGGAGCTCTTGCACATTTTTCACCGTATCTTGAGAAAGGAAAAAAATCAGTTTTATTCAATAAATAGATTCTGACAGCAAAAGTGACCTAGGCATCAAACAAGCAAGCTAGGAAAAAGTGTGCCTACTGTTTCTATAAAGCCAAAACAAAGAGGATGACACAGGGGTAGTTTCTTGAGAAAAAGCTAAAAGAAATGTCAAGTATTTGGAGGTAAATGTTTAACACAGTAGTTTTCCAAAAGGACCCTGGCTTACAACTGGAACCCTGTTATGGTATTAGTGGAAACACATTGTTAAAGGCATCTTTAAAGGAATAGTGAAATATACTTCAGAGTCAGAAGAAAACATTTTCCCAAGGCCTGAGAGTTGTTAAGATGAACATTCCAACTGCATACTTCTTTTCTTCTCTCCACCCTCTAAATATTTCTGGAAGACCAAAAATGCAAATTTCAAACGCAATTTTATAACTGAGATAAGACATCGACTGACAGCTTTGCTTTTTCATTTCTTGGGTATTGTCCCTTTTTTGATAAGTAGCTAGATGTTCTGCTAAGAACCATAGATTGATCATCTCCCCATTCCTCCTGGTGGAAACAGAAAGAGTCTGGGTCTAGGTTTTCATGTTGGTACAAGATTTAGGGCAATCATGCAATATTAAACCACTAAATGTACTCTAGCTTAAGAGACTGACCAGGTAATTTTGAGGTGTCCCAAACCATTAACTTGGCACTCCATCATAGAAAGCCACTAAAGCATAGGTTTTGGAAACAGAGCATCTCCATTGTTTGTTTTCACCGTATCTAGTGAAACAGTATTGTAGGCACAACTTGAGCTCTTACATACTATTGTTACTTACATACTCTGATAATACCAATGTTATAGCTCTTTATAATTCTTTTGACAGTCTACTTTAAATGTGGACCAATAAGCTTTGTGACAAAAGTTACTTTTGAAGACATTTTTTCCCTCTAAAATGGGAGTGTGTCTCTGCAATAAATGTATGTTTCAGTTCTCCAACTGAATTGTTCTCTATTATTGCTTTCACAAAAGTTAAAATTGTGGTCTAAATGTGAGCATTAAATCTTATATTCAATTCCTTTAACCTTGGGATTGTTTTCTAGTTATAAGGAATGGCCACTTGGGAGGAGAAGTTTAACTTAATCTACCTTTGGATAACATGCTACTGCTACATATAATACAGATGGATCACAAAAAAACTCTGAGTGCTTTACGCAGACAGAAAAAAAAAAAAAAGGTTTACATCCAATTCAGTTAATTCTACAGCAGGGATTCTCAGTCTGTTTTGTATTACGTTCCTGTTTTGCAGATGGATGATTGCATCTGTTGCAGTGGGTCCTGATAATTTCCTCCATAGATGGTGTCTCTGTCATAGGAGGTGCTATATGAGCCAGACGTATATTTTTTAAAAAATTAGTTCTTTGAAGGCAGAGACTGAATACCAACTAGAAGACATGCCTCTCTGGTCTACTTACTGTCTTACAAGGTTTCAGCAAGGTAAGACCAGAGCTGCCTCGCAATCTAACTCACACTCATCTTCAACCAACCCAGCATCCCCTGGGCCTTCCATTCCACTTGGCAATATGCAAAGTGTAGGGCTATTGCCAGTTCCTGACATTTCTCCACGTTTCCACCTGCTCCCTCCAGGGTTCCCAAATGCTATGCTGTAAGCACCTCACCTAGATTAACTCACCAGTTTCTTTGTCACAATGAGTTTAGGCCCATGAGGAGACAAACCACACCAAGTATTCTTGCTTGCTATTTATAAAGTTTATTACGGTGCTTTTGGAAAGCTCATGCACAAAACTGATTCCAATAGATTTGGAAAAGAACAATGCTGCAGCTGAAAGCAAATGTTAATGGAAAATGACAACATATTGATTTAAATAGTGTGGGTATGTGGTGCACTTACAGGTCTTCTATTTCCAGCAGGTATGAGAAGGGGCAATGCTATCTCAATTTAGGACAGCATACTTATGAAATTAGCACCATTCTTTGTAATACAAACGCATACCTCATTTGCTAATGTCAGAAAATACCTGTGCAAACACTGGGCAGATAAATGGAGATGCTGTGTCACGGGACAGAACCAGCAGCCCCCTGTGAGGTGCTGCTGAGAGCATACTGGGAGTACTGGCTAGTGCTCTGAACATATTATGAGGTGGATGCAGACAATTTGCTGCAGAGTCTGTTTCCATGGGGATGCTCTGGAACTTCCTTATTATGGGAGTTAATCAAAATTATCTAAAGGTATGAATTATAAAGTAGATTAATTTGATCTGCCTTTAAACTCTTCTCCACTTAAAGAATAACATGCCAAATGCCTGAGGGATATGATAACCATCTATGAGCTTATTGTGAATGCTGTTTTTACAACTCCCTGCATAATGGGGCTCTAGCCCATAACTGAAGCTGCTACTCAATATAAATAAACAAACAAAAATGCTTCCTCTATATTCACAGCTATTAAGTGCTAGCAGAGGAGGAATTATCTACCACATTCAAGAAAAGCATGATTAGATAAAATGGGGCTGGATGAGTCTCAAAATGTCCTAACATAATGATAAAGAACAGTTCCTTAGCAGCGAGCTCAATCACCCCCTTCACAGAAACATGGAAGCAAATGCTGAAATTAAGTGAAGATGGCTCTTGGGAATTTCCAGGAGGTTTTGGAAGTAGGATATATGGACAAACAGGAGACTGTAGAGTAGATAAACATCCTTTGGCGGCTCTCAAATCTTTAGGGTCCTTCAAAGAATAGTGCTTCCTCTAGAATCACAGATAAGGCTACTTCTCCTGACAGTATATCTCTGGGCTGAAGAGGGGATAGAGCTACAAAGGCCAGGCTTCCCATTTTTCCTGCTCATATACACCAGACGCTATGGATTCACCCAGCTAAAGGGTCATCTATGGAGTCCCAGAAAGCAGAACGCAGAGAAAGACTTCTGTTTCCCAGGCACGTCTAGCATACAGCACAGAATGCTCCAGAC
>NW_009647740.1:1640705-1719292 GCF_000708025.1 Charadrius vociferus
TTCTACTTGAGGCTCAGAGCAGAGGGACAGTTTTATCTAGGTGGCCTGAACAGTCTGCTTCCCTCTGCAGCCAGTTCTTTGTGCAAAGATCTGTCATGCTTGAGTACAGTCACTGCCATCTGCTGCTGGGTGCATATGTCCCATTTGCTAGTTTGGTGATCATTGGTCACTGATTACAAAACTTGGCCAGAGCAGCTACTCAGGGGAGGAGGCCAAAACTGTTATGCAGGCAGCCTACGCCTGTCTATGCTTTGGGACAGCACTGTGAGGCAAGCTAAGAGGCCAAAGCATGGGACTAGACAGGGCTGCAGGTTATCATGTTATTTCTTTTTTTCTGTGTTTCTAGAGGTTGGTGGTTAATTACTGTCACAGCATGATGTGGTACAGATATGGGGATTTCTGTCGGGTAAAAGGCAGAGGGAGAAGGGGAAGATTGTCTTAGACTTTAGCAGCAGAAGCAAGATTTTCAGCACCTTGCAATTCACTCCTACTTTTCATGACTCTCTCTGGCCTTTCCCAGTCTACTAGGTGGACTTTTGATCCACGCGTTGAACACAGAGTCAGGCTTTTCAGGGTGATAGGAAGTACACTGGCAGATCCACTCAGTCATCTGGAATCCTAGTTGCCAACACACGGAGCAATGTGCTAAGTTCTGTGTATCACTACAGGATAAGAATAAAAGGGAAAAGGATGATGTGGGGATGTCAGTCTCCTGCTGTCATGTATTCTTCCACTGCACAGGTGGAGCACAAGACCTCAGACAGTTTACTATGAGATGCCTAATCCCTCTTTGTGCATCAAAGGCTGAGCACCCCGAAGAGATGGCACCCAGCATTCCAGCCCACTTCTAAAAATACCAGCCCTGTAACTTCACTGTGCCTCGTTTTGCCCAGCTGAGAAAGGAGAGGGTGATGTGTCCATGATTAAGCTTAATGTATTCATTCTTTAAGTGCTTGGAGAGCTGCAGAAGAAAGTTCTTTGATTCTGCGAAAGCACTGAATGATAGAATTACACAGAATGTTATTTGATCTCCTAATCTCCTACTTAACTATGAAATTTCTCCTTGCTATTCCTGCAGCAAGTCCATAGCTACTTGATTATCTGGAGGTTACTTCTTAGAAAGGCCTTTGACCGTGATTTAAAGTCTGCAGATCATCAGAGACTCCACCATATTTCTTTTATAAATACTTTACGGGTAAGCAGTTAATTAGTTACGTGGTAAGTGGTTAAGGGTTAATTACCTTCATTTCATAATGCCTCAAAACTATCTTCTTTCATTTTTATTTCACCTCAGAAGTACAATTATCATGTATTAATTCTCAAATTTTCCTCTAAAAGGTGTGTGGATATCAACAGACGCCATTGCTAGGTGATTAGGAATAGATCCCTTAAACAGGAAATAGGGGGGTTTAATGTGCTAAAGTTCAAACATAAATTATTGTACCTGGTAAAAATATCCCTGTTGCTTATGTTAGCTACTATACAATATGCTGAAATACTAACTAGAAAGCTGCCCATACACCTACATAAGCCTACAACACCCTATAATCAACACATTTCAAGCCACTAAACAGATCCATCATTTTAGTCCTCACCATAAGCAAATTCTTCTGCTTCACCAGCTTAGCACACTATAAGAAAACGCTATCACAGTCTGACATGTCTTGATGTACCCTGGGACACGTTTCTTTCAAAATATGTTCTACACACTTAATAAACAACATATAAAGTCAACAGTGGAAATCCAACAGTGCATTTCCATTACAGCACAAAACAAGAGGCAAGGGAAAGGCTGTGTGGGCGGTGTAAATACAGTGATAGTGAGTGATGGAGAATTATACAGCACTGGAGAACTGATCTGAACCTGTTAATCCTTTCTTTCAGACTTCTTGATATTTTGTTTTTGTGTGCTTTTTTTTCTTCTTTGAGAAGCAGCACTTTTGCAAAGAATGTTTAACAATAGTCCTGATTCTTTTTTATTTGATTGCCACTTTCTTTTACACCAGTACTTTTATTTTTTACTTCTTTGGCTTTTACATTTCAGCATCTTTTCAGTTTTAGTACTGTTTAGCATACACATCTTAATGAACAGCTGGAAACTATTTGCAAGCGGAATATCCTTCTCCATTGTATCAAACTCCGAATCACTGGCTCCCTCAGGAGTAGTTACTGAGCTGAGTTTCATCAGTGGTGTAAATGTGTTAGTTGCTGTGTAACTGCTTACCAGTGACAGCAACAGGTTCTGGGTGAGCCTGCTGTAAAGATCAATGAATCAGGGGCACAGTCAATGGAGAATTTATCCTGAGTCCTGGCAGACCAGAAAGAAATAGTTCAAAAAGGACTAACAGATAGCAAAGGGCTCTTTTTGTTTAAGTCAAACAATGCTTTTTTTCCTAGAAGCTTGAAACAGAGAAGCAATGGATTTGGTTTTGGGATGAAGAGGAAATACCTGCATAGGGACTTCTCACCAAGTTTCACGCAGAAATACCACATTCTGATGGCTGGGAAGCGGGGATTGGATACAATCAGGTAGAAAATAAGATGATAGTTTGGAAGATTGAGAATCGTTATCAACTGGGAGCAGTGACCAAGGCTGATGGTAATTTCTTCACTTCTGACAACTCTTAAGTAAAGCTCAAATTTTTTCCTCAGTTCAAGCCAGAATTGCTCAGAGAAGTTCCACATCTCTAATCTGATGTCAGACTCGGTGACTCCTAATGGTCTCATATGGATGTGTGATCTATGAACCTGTTCCCTATTGGCACTGGCCTGATATTGCTGCTTCACTGCATAAACCCCCACATTTTTATCATTTTTCAGGCTAAAAACAAGTTATGGTCACCAAGATTCAAGCAATGATGAGAATAGGAAATGAAATGTATATCATTATTACGCATTACTTTAGTAACATTCCCAAACCCATTCAGACAAATCACCTTTGGCTTTACAATTCATTGTGCGCTTTGCAAAGGAGAGGTGCTCTTGGGTGAGCCTCCCGACACATGAAGATTAATGGGGCCTTTGGCTGGCATCTTTAGTGCAAGCTGGAACAAACAGGACTGGATGCAGGTCTAAGAGCAGAAGCATAAGTAACAGAATTTACCTTGACGGAGGCTCGGTGGCAGTCTCTGTGCACCTCATCAGTATGGTGCACACCATCCCACTACAGCCATGTGGGAAAGGCTCATCTGCTTTCTGCTTGGAGGTAGTTATTGCTATTTTTTCTTTCATTTTTTTATACACACCACATTGTTCATAAATCCAGTACGTGTACAGTGGAAAAAATCATGGATGATACCTGTTAGAGATCCCACACAGGAGAAAATGGGTGCGATTTGTAGAGCTAGAGTATTAAGAAAGTAGGAAAAGGAGCAAGACTAGAAGAAAAACGTTTAACGACTAGGAGTCTAAGTTAATAAAAGCACCAAGTTGTCTGGGTTTTGGTGCCATTTAATGTCTATATTAAAATTTCCAATGAAATACTAATATTTCCCTTCCATTTCTTCTATGCATACCCCCTCACTAAATCAAATTTTGGTAAGTAGCAAATATCATTTGAACAAAAGCTCTCAGAGACAGAATTTATATAGAGTAAAGATGACTCAATTTCTCAGTAATGGAGATGAAAAAGCACTCCAATGTCTTTAAAAATATGCTAATGATGCTTCCTTTTCTTTCCTCCTGCATAAAAACATGTAAAGCTATAAATCCTGGGGATATGTAAGGGAAGAAGCATAACAAACAAAGTTTCTTGAAATATTTCCTCATGGCATGCAGAAGAAGAACACAGGATTTCCTCTCTTTTGGGGGGCCTGGGTTCAAATCCACAGGACATGCTTGAAAGAGGTGCTTATCACCTACTTAAAATTTCCATGTTCACTTCAGCGAGACGTACCCCAAAGGGTTCGAGTTCCTGGTTTCTCTGAGAAATTCAGTTCTGCTCTAAGGAGGGCACTGTGGGCTTCTTGGTGACAAGTCGAGCACAAGTCAGTTGCATTCCCGTGTTGAAAAGGCCAACCTGACACTGGACTTCATTAGCAGGTCAAGGGAGGAGATTTTTCCACTCTATTCAGCACTTGTGAGGCAACAAAGGAAATTCTGACTAGACATTGGGAAAAAAAAATATTCTTAGTGGAATCATAATGGTCAAAAGTGGGGACAGGGGTCTGAAGAGGACATTGGGGTGGCTGAGCAGTTGTGGAACAGCAGAGACTGTGTCTAATGACACCCTGCTAGAAGTTCCCCACTTGCTGCCTTGCACCTTGCATGCTTTTGAAGCGTGTGGCTTGGCACATTATCATCTCCCAAGCTGAAAATGCCTGCGAAATTAGTGATGTCATCAAAGGGGTTTGTTCACTCAATTCAAAACTGTGGGCAAAGTGGAAGCTTGCCTGACACTTGCCTTCTAGAGATCTTTCCTTCAGGAGCAACTCCCTGTTTTGATATATTGCCTTTTGCTTTTCCTTCCTATTTTCCCTCCAAAAATCAATGCTATGCTTGATGATTTTTTTTTAAAAAAAAAAAACAAAGCACACATAAGATGCACCATCAGATCAATAGCACAAAGGAAGCATGTAGGAATAGTCATGACGAGTGTTCATACAACTGAAAGCGTCTTTATCTGCTTTCACCCCCTAGGAGGCTTTATTTTTCCTCTATGTTCCTTTCTTTCTTTTCATCTCAAACCTGCGTCTCTCTGTAAAAGTGGACAGGAGGTCTGACAGATGCAGTAGCACCTACAGCTACTGCAGCGGTAGCTGCAGAAGGGGGGCTGCCCCTGCAGCAGTAGTACTCCAGCAGCCAGCACCGAATGCTTTGGGACCCAGGGGAAGTCTGGCAACCCAATTTGACTGCACAGCACCATAGGCACACCTGCATGGCATGTCCTGAAGAAGATACACAACACTCAGAATGAGCTACAGGCTCCCAGTCCCCTACTGTAACCCCTAGAAGCTTGTCATCTCGGTCTCTCCTTCTAAAGGGTGCACACTTTACCATGCTCCAGCCATGGGGAGGGAGGGAAAATTTATAGCCAAAATCATGGCTGTGTCTGCTCCCTTTGAGGAAACTCAAAATGACTGCACCTCTGAACGCTACCCCAGTCTGCTCCCAGACTTAACTCCCAGCCTTCCACCTTGATGGGGCAAAACTCAGAGAGAGACTGCTGAGCCCTCTTCTTCCCTCCACCTCTTTGTAAGGGAAAGTCAGAATTGGTGCCTACACACCATTTGCTTAGAGATCAGCTTCCTTGCCCAGTCTGCTGATTTTCATGCCACTTCTTCACTGTGCCACCACAGTAATAGGGGTCTTGGCTTCCCTAGGGCTTGCATCCATCTGTATTCTGAGGATCTGCTTAAAATTGACCCAGAGATGAAATAACCATTAGGATGCCATCGACCCCATTTTATGAATTCACTAAATGCTGTGAATAAAGATATAGATTTTATTGTCAGGCTGCACAAACAGGGCGCTCCCTGAGATATTGCAATTGATGCTGGCTGAATCTGAAGTGGCTGGAGAAATAAGCAAGTGTGGAAAGCATCTGGCGTTTGTTTCAGAGATGTGAGAGGAGACCCCAGTGACAAATCGTGTGTTGAAACAAATAAGAGTTAGCAGAAGCCAACAAATAGGCTCTGATTTGTCCTCCAGAGGAAGATATAGATCTTCCATGATTCTTAAGGGGCCCAGAGGGTCTTTTGCTTGATTTTCTTGTCTTGACCCTAATAGTTCTCCATTGCTGCTTGTCCTGAGGGATGAATTTTGTGTAGGACAGATACATATAAAAAGAAAGGTGGGGAAGCATTGCATGAAATAAACTTAAAGAATAAAAAAGAGAGCATGGATAAGAAAGAACCTGTTAAAGTTGAAATCAGTAAGAAGAATAGTGTAAGATATGAAGTCACACACTAAAGTCAACAGTTCAAAATGAGGGAAGTCTTGCGGATAACTGACAAATGCAGGCTGTCCATGACCCACCAATGTGAGAGGAATAAAGAGCTGTGATCTCAAGATGTATTGAGGCAAGGTTAATACCAAAGACTGCAGCTTGGCAGAGTGTCCCTTTCTACTGAGCTATGCTGAGGATGGATTAATTTAAATCAGAATAGGTGCAGAACCAGATTGTTAAAACATGAGGAAAATACTGAAGCTTTCCCCTGGATAAGAGAGAAATCAAGCTTGGCTTATTTAGCTCTTATTCAGGGCTGATAGAGAATGTGATGTCTGCTGAGCAATACATCATGTGGATAAACATTGGAAGGGGACTACTGTCTGCCTAAAGGATGTCAATACAAGACCAAATGGATTCAGAGGATGGTCCCTAGTCAACAGTGTGATGGGTGAAAGGAAAAAAACTCAACCTTTAACAAAGTTGGTACTTGATCATTCAGCCTATCAAAAGGAATAATAGCTTGGTTGCCAGTGATGGATGCAGCCTAGATTAAATAATCCAAGTGGCTCCTTTCTGTCCAACTTCCTCTCTGCTAAGAAAATCCAAGAAAAATAGATGACACTCCTTCTGCTCTTCACGCAACATCAGCTAGTTCCTTCAGCTCCCTCTACAACAGTGCAAACCACATGTGCCACAGGCTTCTTGCAAAACCCCCAAGCTTTGGTTTCTTACAAAAGTTTCTTGTTGGCTTTCTGATACAAACCCTTCTTGCCTGGAGAGCTGGGGAAAAGTCAAAGATCAAATGAGGTCCCACGAGTCTAATAAAATGCACTGTGATAAGCATTCTTTTTTTCAAGGAGCATGTACCAGAGCTGACTAGATGTGAACTTTAAAATAATGGAAATGAGTAAGAATACCATGTAAAACCAATGCACCATGGTTTGTAGAGCCAACTCACACATTTGTTTGTGAGTACTCAGTTACTTTCCAAAACCAAAGATATTGGTGAAGGGCAAGAATGTCTGTAAGTTCAGCATAGGTATTTCTCAGACAACAAGAAAACACCTAAAGAAATGTGGTCATCCCAATTTAATATGCTTTAAAATTACTTAACCAGCAATTACAAGACCAGAGAGAGTCACACTATACAAATTGAGCAACCAGGCAAACAACTGCAAGCCCACAGACTAAGTTAAACCATTTAAGAGGACACTTCTTATACTTTGTCCTTCCCAATACAATAAGCAATACATACTTGATCAATTCTATAGCCAAGAAGGGGATATCTTTTTAATAACTATTAGGTGGTGTTCTCCTCTTCTTTATCCCACGTCCACGCAAATCTAAATCTGCTGCTGTTTGTAAGGTAACTCTTGACTTGGACAAGAGAAACACATATAATATTTCTAACAGAGTAGCTCACCTAGCTGCGATATTTATAGGTTTTCCTGCCTCTGCATGGGATGATCTGACATTTTGATGAATGGATTAAAAGGTAGCCTAGTTTTACTAGTTCATCTATAATTGCCTCTGGTGAAACTCTACGAAGTAACACTTTATCACAGCGCCTGGAAAATCACCACCAGATTTCTGTCTTCAGTGAGAGCCAGCCTAGAGAAACCACTTTCTCTAGCTGGGACAGAAATGGTTTTCTTATGGACTGATTTCTATTAGGACCTTGATTTCCATTGCTATGCTTACTGCTTGCATAACTAGTAGCACCTGACATAGAAGAGTAATGGGCTAATCAAATAGTATAAACATGCCAGAAACACATGGTCCCCTGCCTCAAAGAATGTGCAGTGAAAGTATGACAAGAAACAACAGGATTTTCACTTTTGAGGCATGGTTAACATTCTCTTTTCCCTATTTTTTTTTTTTTTTAAAGTATGGGCCATCTAAATTACAGAAGAGCTTTGCATGCACACTAATCATGAAAGGATAAAGACTGTGTTTTCCAAAAATCATCTATGGGCTTTAGGAGCACTATCTAATCTGTATCCCCAAAACAGCTGCAAAATCTTGAGAAGCCCAAGAGCTGTAAGTGTCCTGCCCTCTTTTGTTACAGTTCAGCTGATGTGGATACTCTGGTGAAAAAAAAAAAAAAAAAAAGCATAATTGTAAATCATTATCCTGAAAGTAGCTAAGTGGGTCTCTTTTTCTTTAGTGAAGTCTCTTCTGTGACCCTCTCTAGATAAACATGGCACTCTCTGGACTTTACTTCTTGAGTTCTAACTGCTCTTTCCCACATTAAAGACTGAAACTAGGCATCATGATCAGGTACTTCTAGAAGAGGAATGTTTTAAGTGCACATGTCAGTGTAAGAACTCTGAGAAGGAAACCATCTTTTACAGTGATTATTTTGGGTTGATAGCAGGAGGGTGAAGTGCTGTGATTAGGAAGACTAGCTTCTGCAATGTCGATTTCAGATGGATGCTCACAACACTTCTGCCATAGTGAAGGAATGTGTTTTGCGTAGAGCACAGTGAAAGGGTTCATTAACCGGTTTTCAGCAGAGTAAGAAAAACTGAATTTTACAATGGCTGGGAGTTTGTGGTCTTCGTTCCCGAGCATGGGGAGGAAAGACAGGAAGGAGCAGTGCTAAGGAAGAGAGAGCCCTTGAGAGCCGGGACTCCTGCTGCCACCAGCACCAGTGACTGCTCAGTTTGCTGGACCAGAAGGTCTGCTTCTGCCCATCGCTGTTGACCCTCCCCAAAATGGCACACACTGTACCTGGGGAATCTCTGGGAGAGATCAGTAGGACAGGAATAGCTTTTGTCCAATTTCAGTCAGGTGTGAAAGCAATAGCAGTCTTCACACATGTTACCTTCCATTACATTTTGTGAGAATGGGCAATTGGGCAGAGAAAAGAGCAGTGGTTACCAGAAAGCTAATAATATAATCATCCATTGCAGGAGTCCAAGCTACACGCACAAGAAAGAAACACAACGAATTCCCTAGCTCTACTGAAACCTGCTACTGAGGCTGACATATGAGACAGCAGAGAATCCAAGTAGAATCCCACCAGCTTGTAAGAAATTTGGCATCGTTCATTTGGGTGCTGATAGTAGTCAGTTTTGTCTTTGTCAAGGCAGATGTTCTCTCAGCCGTGGGAGCTGGATTTTTCAGAAGCACCATTGACTCTTGTGGTACTTGCATTAAAACGGACAGCACAGTTTTCAATGATTCTGTGTGATCTTTGCCTATACAATGCCAGGCAGGCAAAACCAACAAGGCACACAGTCCTTTTCTTGGCACAAAATATTTCTCAAGGAGACGGCAAATCTCAAAATCTGCACACTTGTGCAAGTGAATCTTTTCTTCCTGTTCCCGCTAGGACTTTCCTTTTCATCAAATACAGCCCCCAGATACCTTCATTACTCAGACAGCTCCAATTTATTATGTTTTGTTTTTACTAAAAAAAGTGCCCATCTCTGACCAAGCATGAAAGAAAACCAAAGGAAAAAAAATGCAAGAAGCAAATTCATAAGAAGTAGCAATTAAATTATCTTGTAAAGCCCCAGAAATGCCTAAAGCTTGTAGCACCCTCCAGCAAATATGTGATCACTAACTCTCTTTTGTGTCATGTTTAAGCTGCATGTCTTCATGCCAGCTCAGGTTCTTCTCACCTCCAGTATAGTGTGGAAAGGCAAATGTACACACTAGCAAGCTGCGCAAACCGTGACAGCATACGCATCAGTGCTCACAACCCTCACGGGCACAGGGTGTCCTTTGTATCATATGCAACCTGCTTTCCAAAACCCCATCAGTTATCCTGTAAATCTGTCAATGGTGGTTGCTCCAGAACATGCCCCCATCTGTATTCCCTTCTCTGTTAAACATACACTTTTGAATGTGTCCTCCTTTTTCTAACATGACAATTGGCTTGAACAGAAAATTAAAACTTACTTACAGATATTTTCCAGGTTTAAAAATACCACACAGGCACCTACCCATATCCAACAATGAGGTTTTGTGGCTTGATATTATTGACCTGGAGTCACTGGTGTAGCACAGAATATTTACGAATTTTTGGCAGTAGTGAAATGTTTACCAATTTTAGCCCAAGGGATTTCTAATGAAAAATTCATACCTAAGTGTATTTTTTCTTATTTTCTGTCTTTGCATTCTTTTAAATGGCATGTTTTGTGCTTGCTGTTGGAATACCATATAATATCTATCCATTGGGTGGTCATAACCCTTGCTTGTTCACTACCTCTTCCCATTGGGTTCATTTTCTTGTACCGTGTATGACTGGATTTTTCACTTTATTTACGCATTAGTATAGCAGCCATCTTCAGGCTATTGGATTTCAACATTTGAATAATATTATTAATTTATAAGTCCTAATTAAAAATGGTTGCTTTGTGTGCTGTCCTGGGTGCTTGCTTACAATCCCAGGTGTTTTAAATATGAAATATATAAGCTTGAAGGAGAGTGTAAATTTCGTTGCATTTCCAAATGTACAGACTGGGTGCCAGTCATGCTGACTTTGGTTTAGGGACCATATATCAGTCCAGTCTGATATCCCTTTAAGAAGAAAATGGGAAGACTTTAAAGTGATTTAGACACAAGCTTGAAATTCTTAAGACCTTTGAGGAATGGTACATTGACTAAGGGTGTCAGGGTAAGGCTGGGAATCTAGGTTTCAATGACTGAATGCAGCACAGAGGCAGGTAGGAGACTGGTGTGTGATGAATATTTCCATTAGAAAAGCCAGGAAGGAGAGGGAAATGGGTGTTTTCCCAAGAATGACAGACTTCTGTTGTCCTTTGAGGAGCAGGAGCTGGGATTGGGAATTGACAGTGCAAAACTTGCCTGTTCCATGGGAAGTACTTACAGAGGGACAGAGCTGTTTATAACATTAAATTAAATTGTTCTCCAAACCTTGCTCTGTCAGAAGTCCACGTGGTGCTCAAAGATTTCCTCTGCTGCTGTACGACATGGCCTGTTTCTGCTCATCTGAGGGCTCTCTGAAACAGATGGTAAGTCCCAGCGTGCCATGTAAAATTAGAGAGGAAAACTGTCTCTAGAAAAGAATGTATGGAGACGGGAGAGAAAGGTCTTTGTTAATGCTGTTGTCCTTCTTTTTTTTATTATAAATCTGCATGGGATTGTGGAGGAGGAGACAGAGTTACACTGCTCTGCATTTCTGATGAGGTGGAGGGCTAAGGAACAGTTTGACTCTGGGATCCAATAATGCTAAAAAGGACGTACCTTTCTGGAGCGGCATTTGGCTGTGAACCAAGAGCAGCTCTACTCACACATAATGCGTTTGCTGGACACTGCAGCTCGGGTTGGGCATTCTCGAGGTTTCATGCATGCATGCAGAGTTGCTGAGTGTGCACAGGTTGGGAATATGACCTGGGGACCACAGCCAGGACTACGTGACAGGCCAATATAGACATAGTATACATGATATATCTTCAAGCGAGGACAAAATCCATGATCTTGTACTTCCCTTTAAACCTCTGCACATAATCAGGATTTACTCCCTCAAAACCAGCAGAGCTCCATGCCACACAGCTCTTTGCTGTCCTCCACAGCCTGCCAATGATGCTTTGACTGGCTAAAGTCATCTTTGCTGGCCAGAGAGCTGTTCTGCTTCCCAGGTCACTTGGTGTTTGTGCTTAGGCCTTTTGGCATGCTCTAGCCAGGATGAAATGACCCTCTGTAGAGATGTGTTTTTCCTGCCTGTACGGGCTATCCTTTTAGAGCAGACGGGAAAGGCACATACAGTATATCTGCAGTGCTGATAAAGAAGCTGCAAGAGAAGGAAATTAGCATCAAGACTGAACGCGGGATTATAAACAACATATGGAGAATAAATCCCCATTAAGCAAGGTTGAGGAGGAGGGGGAAGCTAAGGGGGCAGCTAAGTCCAATAGCAGGAAAGATATATCTCTAAATGCTCTCCAGGACAGGCTCATATAGGCTAATTAGCTAACTCGCTAGCTGGCTAAAATGCAAGAGCTGGCACTTTCCTGTTGAGCATAATCATAGAAATGTGTTCTCCTGCCTCATCTCATGACTTAATACTGCAAGTCTGGTTTTATGTCAGGCTGTATTCTCCTTCTCTCAGCCTTAAACCTGGTTGAGGGATAAGGGCTCCTAAATAATCTCCATGCACCAGGCATGATTCTCCACTGAAAATGGAATGGTAAATTCAGTGAACCAGCCAGTGACACAGGATCCCCAGGATGTGAGTGGCAGAGGCAGTAAAGGTAACAAATCACGCCAGATGTGTCTTGCATCTTTTAATATCTTGAGCCTTTTTGGCAAGTGGCAAGATGGTATGAGAAGGAATCCAGGTAGCCACCATAAACTCATTACAGAGGGTAAAATAGACTCGCTGGCACAAAGAAACACCTTCTCTCCCACATATCCCTGGTGCACAGAGAAAAGCAATTAGCACAGGGAATTTGTCTTAATGCAGTTTTACGTTTTTGCATCCAACTTTGCCCAGGGAGGAGGTGCCTGGGGATTTCCAATACATCTGTTCTAACAGGGAGGGCAGAGGGAAATGACTTTAATTAAAGTAACAGGAGTACACTTTGAACCTTTACAATCTGATCAAACTGGAACAGAAGGAGGGAAGCAGAGGGAGCCACAATGGAAAGGATTTATAAAATATAAATCATAAAGCAGAGAGGAGAGAACATAACAAATGGCGGGCCAGGTGCATCTTTCCTAAGTGGTGCTGAATTTAGCCCAAATCCCTCATGCTTTTTTCCCCTTGGCCATCCAAACAGATGTCTGTAGCCTTCAGATAAATTATAAAATATGGAGGGAGGAATTCTGCTCGGTGCTGTTGCCTTGCAAACAAAGTCCCAGCTGCTGATTTTTACTGTGTTTACTTCTACTGCTCAGGAACTAGAGGGAAAGAAGAAGGTGAGCAGCTGGAATTTGTAGGGGACAGTGGGCTCTTCCAACAACACATTTGCTCTATTTTCACCTTCACGTTAACCTCCCAGTAAGCTATCAGTTTTGTTTCCCCTCATGTTGTTTTTTCTACAGGTAGCAGGGAAAAAATAAATGCTTTTTTTCTTATGAGTTTCTCCATTTTCCTACTCCCCATGTTTACCATCCTAGAGTGAGAGTTAGACCACAACTCACTAAAACACTTGCAGACAGACTGAATTTCATGCAACACCCTTGGCTGATGTCTTCTCTAGGCAGCCTCTAGACGATTTCCTGCTCAGCACTTCATTTAAGCCCCATAAACCTTTCTTCAGCCAGGCCTGCCTTTTCCAAAGACTAGCCACAGAGATTTATTTGGAAGCTAGGATTCCAAGGATCATAATCACATAGCCTACCAATATCTTTAGGCATCTAAATCCCTTTGTAAAGCTGAACTTCAGAGACTCCCTATTTCCCTCTCTGTCCCTACGTTCGCATGCAATTGATAACTTCACAGTTATGGCTGAAGGGACAAAGCCTTCAGGTTCAAAGGGGAGTACCTGATGATTCAGCATCACCGAGACAGAGAAGACAGTGTTTACTGTCTGCAGGATGAGTGCCTCCTGAACTGGGGCTTTGCAGAGCACCCAAGCACCTTTAACTGACCTGGAGGAAATAGAGGGGGAAGAAAGGTCATCACATTCTGCAAGTGTAGTTCAGTTCAGGCATGAACTTAAAGGTGTTTTTGCACCCAGGTGTAAACTACTACAGCTTCACTGATATACACAGATACCTAACCCAGTTAACAGCTCTGACGAAGTGCAAAACTTTCCTGCACCCCATCCCTCTTCACATCACTGCCATTGCCTTGCAAGCTATGCAATGACATACTGGTGTCTTGCAACCTCAGAAGAGAAGAGACAATATCTCCACCTTCCACTTGCTACAGACTTAACAGGAGTTTTCTTTTTAGGATTTGAGAGCCACATGTCATGGCAATGCATGGCTGGAGCTCTTCCTGCTTGTATTTCTGGAAGCCCTTGTTTCAATCCCTGGTAACCAAAATGGCATCTCTCACATGCACTTTCCACAGACTACGTATTTTTGCGTTCTGATTTACAAGAAGATATAACAATTCTCTCTCTCAGCCTGATATCTGTGTCTGGCAGACCATCTGGCAAGCAGGTTGCAAGAAGAAAGAATCTTTTCTATATTACTACTTTCCCTAATTTTTCAAATTCCTTCTTCCTTCCCTGCGCTCCCCCCTCCCCTTGCCTTGTAAAGAGTGCAAAACAGATGAAAAACTAATTTTGAGCTCTTCACGATGTTCATCTCAAATGAGCTCTAGTCTATCCATTTCTGCAGTGAAGAATTTATTAAACAGGGAATGTAAAGGGGAGAACATAATAATGAAGCTTTAATTGTCAAACTCTTTACCTTGTTGCTCTCCTGCACCCCAATGAAAACCAACACAGGCAGCTTCTATTAGAAATGTTAATTATTTTGTAGATAATTAGATGCAATTAGTTCTAAAAGCACCTGACCTCACTTAATAATGGCAAGTGGGGGCAGTGGGAGGGGGTGGGGAGAAGAAAAAAGCCTTTTTAAAATGTTGAGAGATGCAAAAAGCAACAACAGGAAGAAAATAAACCCACAAATTAGTGGATTTGCTAATGGTAGTAGCATAGAAAGTAATAAGGCTGCAGAACAGAGTGTTCTAGAAAAATGATGCACATCCTAAATTTCAACAGTTTGCATAGCCACTGAAAATGAGACTGCATTTTGGTCTGATTTCCTATTAGAAGTTTATATCACCATCCTTTGTGGGAGCATCCTCTCCTCTTCCTCTCTGCGATAAGTTTTGAACACAGCGCTGAATTTTAACCAGTCTGATGGAGGCGCCAACCAGTTTCACTGCAACAGGTTGCTCTGTACTCAAGGGCATCTCCCTTAGAGCCTGAGGCAGAGACCCTTTTGTGTCCCGTGAGCTAAAACCCCAGACAATCCACATGGAGATGAGTATTCGTGGGACACCTGTCAAAAAGCTCCAGGCAGACTTTGTACCTCCTTAAACACTAAAGTCAGCGGCTGAGGAAAGATGTCCTTACAGACCCGACGCTTTACTTGCACCAGAGCTCCCAAAACAACTCATTCTCTTCGCTCACAGTAGCTACCAGTGAGGAAAGAAGCACCAGTCCTCCTCCCTCTGCTCTGTGAAGTGCAGTGTGACCACCAGGTGTCTGTGGGGCATCAAAGGCTATGCTCCCCGACATGGGTGCCGTGCTGCTGCCAGGACAGGGGGCATGGGAGAAGGCTGACGTGGGAGGCACATCCTCTGTGCCGATCCCCAGGCATGCCCCAGCCTTGCCACTATGCTTTTATTGCTGGAACTCCCCTTCCACACCTTCTCCCTTCCAAACTCAGATGTAGCTTTACAAGGACAGCTCTACAGCTTCCCTCTTGAGCTTCCTACCCTTCAAAGGAAGACAAAAGAGGCTAGAAATTTTTACAGTATCTGGTTACAGGCCATCTCCCAGGGGATACTGAATTATCAGTGCTGTCTCTTATAGTGAGATCAACAAGCTACTCTGTATATATTTTAGACAATGCCTTTATAGCCTTTTAAATCAACATGCTCTCAGATCTCTCACAGCATCACCTACGGCACAAATTCTTTTTCTCCAATTTTCTGTAAGCTGCCATAATTAGATGGATTAGGGGAGTAAACAATCTGTCATTTACCTTCGTGAATGTAGTAGATGAAACCCTGCTATACGGCATCACATCCCATTAAAAGACTGCCTCACTGAACACAAGCTATTTCACAGTGACGGAGGTCTTAATAACCATGCCTAAAGGGAAGTTATTATTGGAAAGAAATATCAGGCATATAGGCCATGGCAAATGCATGGACGATGTTAGGGCTGGAAACTCACATCATCAGGTTGTGATCCAGACCAGCAGGCAGCAAAGCAAATATGCTACTGGACTGCTGTGCATAATCTTAGAGTTCAGCATGTGTACGCCACGTACACCCACGACTTGTATCCTGCAGACATGCAGAAAAGAACTGAATTTCATTTCTGCGTGTAGTGCTTTTTGCCATGTGCCCTTTCTTATTTATCGGTTTTAACCCCCTGCATACCACACTACCAGTGCCTCTTCTGCAGTACAGAACATCGCCTTGCTGTCCGTTTGGTTCCATGTGTGCAGCTGGTTTTGCCAACCCTACCTCCCACTTTCATTTTTTTGTGCTTTTTTTTTTTTTTGACCGTCTGACATCAATGTGAACTTCAGTTCAATAGCACAGCCGTGCAAAATTATCTAACCACTTCTCTGATGTGGTTGACAGAGGAGGCATTCTTTGGAGAGGTGATTTGAGCTGACTTGAGTTATACCAAAAGAGATTGGAAAGATAGCCAGAAACAAATATGCAAATTCTCTCTGTTGTTATTCATAGGATCCTCCTACTCAAGTCCCTGCTATTTTTACTACCTTATTCACAGAAATACCTATTGTTTTCTGAATGTTAGTGTGGAAGATTACCTGATGGCTCCAACAGCCGCACAGCAAAGTATCTTGTTGCTTCATGCCTGCAAATATGGATTTGTGGAACTTACTTAAACTTTGAGGAAATTTATTGCTTTTGACAAAACATCCTTCTGCAAAGACTTAAATCCAGGATTAAAGCTATGTTCATCAGGTGGGTGAGACTATCCAAACACAGAGCAGCCCAGTAATCCCGTTACTTGGGCATTCATCTGGGATGTAACACAGCTTCAAAACTCTGGTGAACCAGCTGGGCAGGGACCTGAACTGCTCTACAAGCAGTGGATGCTTTGGGTAGTCTAGGATGCGAATCTCTCTTTCTTCACTTAACCCCTTGTTCCTTGCTTACATAGGTAAAAAAAACATTTCTTTAAACAGAGGGTAAAAATTCTCTATCACTCTCTAAAGATTATCTGCCTTAAAATCCAGTGGATGAAAAGCTTTCCCTTCTCTTTCAGCCATTTTAAAAGCCTATTTCCCACTCACTGAACAGGTGCAGGGCGAGTCAGAAGACCACTCAGCTTTATACAGTCTTTCCCCCATTGCAAACGGTAGGTGCAGAGCCTCGAGTTCCCTACCTTTGTGCTAAGTTCTGTAGAAAACCGGTGAGAGTCTCTGTCCCAGAGTTCGACGTATTTGGGGAATACTCTGAATCAGCTGTCATGGCCACCAAGTTGCAAATATCACAAAACTTGTGACCCAGCCTTACACAGGTAAAATGGAGCCGGGTGTTGCTCCAGACAATTTGACAGGGAGACTGAACCATAACGCTGCCTCCAGCGTGTTTCTTGCTCAGTGCTGTTGACCACAGTCAGCCAATGTTGCACACACTCCTTTGTGATGAACTACTTAGACACAAATATACTGGTGCTGTTCAGCCACTATTAACGAATAACAAGTACAGCTCTAGAAAAGCGACTGCTTTTTGCAAAAAGGCTGAAGTTCACCGCTTCATTTATCAGGTGAATCATTTATCCAGCTTTAAAAGAATATCTGTGCAATAGATCTAGACATCCTAAAATTGTAATATGATCCAGCAACACCCACAGACATCTCAGTGTTAGCACAAAGCAATGGAGTGACTGAAATATATGTTGTCTCCTAGTAGTTGTTTAAAAATTCTGGAACTTGTAATGAAGTATTTCTAGAAAAAAATGAGACTTTCCAGAAGGCACCCAAAATTCTGGGCAGCATGAGGTTACAGCCTTCCTAGAAATGGCATCTCTCTCTGTGCCAGTGTGGCCTGAGGATCCACTTTTCTTCTGATTCAGTATTATGCCTTGAGTTTTCTAAGCCTGGTCAGACAAAGAAACCAAACCACAGCGGAATTCACAAATGCTGTGGCCCTAGAAGAAGCAGGGAAAGTAAACATTTAGACATGATGTGCAAGAACGTGCATACCTGCTGTTTGAGAAGCGGAGTGTGACATGTCGTGTGGCATGTTCATCGCATCCTGAACAGCACGGGGGTATAAGCATGGGAAGCTCTCCATCTGAGAGGGAAGAAATGGAGGGAAAGGTGGAGCTGAGAAAGAAGGTCAGGAGCACTTTTCTGTGTGCTACTATTTTGAGCACTGCTGCAGTTAATTTGTGTTTAGATATGAGCAGCTGTCGTCTCTGTGCCTTTTACATCTTTGTAGAAGTCAATCACAAGCTGGCATATCCTCCTGCTCTCCCCAGGTCTGGCTGCTGCTTGAAAACGTTGTTTCAGCCTAAGCCTTGCATTTCCTGGTGTTTATGATTTTAATGCGAATGCACAGCAGTAATTTCATATCCTTTCTGTTGGAGTTTTGCTTTGGCTCATCTAGTTTTGAATGTTGTTGGGTTTTACAGGGATGCTTTTAGTCAATATTTCAAATGAGTAAAATGTTTCCTTTGAAAGCTCAAGTACATTTGAGGTTCATCAGGCCAAAATAAACATACAATGACTTGTGAATTGCTGAAACGATGGAAGCAATTTTAAGCCACACGGACCCCGTAACCAGAGTGAGCCCGTATCCTAGCTGAGGCAGAGATAACACCCGTAGAAGGGAAGAAAAGTGACTGGGCAGCACACCAGATATGATGAAATCTCAGTAGGAGGAGAGCTTGCAGACCCTGCAGGATGTTGAGTTTGAGGCTGGAGGGGATATGAAGCTCCCAGAGTTTTGCAGGATAGAGAGCAGCATGCAGCAGGGGAGGAAGGATGCGACTGGAGTGCGGCACACCAAAGAAGCAACTAGGTGCCAGGGTCTCCGAAGATGCTGAAGCAGAAGTAACGAATAAGACATGGAGCACTGGCCCTGTGGGTCAAGCAGAGCTTGTCATGCTCAGGAAGGTGAGAGAGGGAAGCTGGAGAACTCCTCCAACACCAAGCTCCTCCTCATCCCATCACTCCCTTTAGATCACCCTTTACTTTTAGCTGCCATAATTCATCTGCCATTACTTAACTGTCACTTCTCATCCCACAGGACCAAGCATTCAGTTTGACTCCAGACAGAGTCCCTTTTCCTGAAACATATTGGCAATGCTTTCAGTTCACAAAACAGTTTCTTGTACTCCTCAGCATGGAGCCTGCCAGCACTACTTTATAATAAACAGCATCCATCTTCCTTGGGAGGGCTGGGATACAAAAAGAGGATTTAGCCTTCTGTAGTCTTTTTTATTTACCTGAGTTTTTTGTTTTTTTTTCCAAAGCACTTTTAAGATACAGAGTAGTCACATGGCTACAGTGCTAGCCAACTCAGTTGCCTGTAAGCAATATCTCTCCTGGAGCTTTTAGCACTTGTTACATGAAGGGGAGAAGTGCAGGCCAGAACATTTATCCTGTTTTCTTGGAAGGTACCTCAATGTCTCAGGCTTCAGGCAGGTCTGCTAGAAGGAAAAGTGACCTCAGGCTGGAGGACTGAAGGATGCTTCCCAGAGCAGTTCCTCCAGCCTGCTCATACAAAATCAATACAGAGTAGAAATGCAAGGCAAGACTTTGTGTCTCAGGTGGCAATTCACGCCATTTGAGGTTAACCCTATAAATCACGAGGCTTTGTATTGATGTCATTGCCATGGGACTTAGGCTTTTGTTTTTGTTTTAAAACATAGGTCCTAAAGGAACTCTGCAGAGAAATCTTTATCCCATGCAGGACAGTTACTTCTGAAGAGTTTGTTATAGCCCGGGTAAAGTTCATTCTCCATCCCTGTTCCTAAATTAAGAAAAGAGCAAATGTATGGGAAGGATTAAACGGCACTTGTAACATTTCCTTCTAAGCTGTACACTTGTCTTATGTCGCTCAATGAATCTCTCTCAGGGTTTCACTGTTCTGACTTTTTTTTTATATTCTGGCTGTAAATGATATTAAAAAGTAAATCTAAAGATGCACTCAGTGTGAAACAAAGCTGTGAATCATTGTTCCCCCTACAGGCTGGCTCTCCATCTGCAGTCTTGCCAATTCCTGTCGTTTCACACAGGCACAGCCCCTCTGTCCCACTTCCCACCATCTGCGCACAAACCCAGCCTGTTTGCAAAAAACCAAGGATAATTATTGGGTTAGATTGAACATCTAATGCTTGGATAGCAGAACATATATTGCTTACCCAGAGAAGCCTCTGGGAAAATGAGGTGTCTAGAATAAAAGCAGACAGGTTGGCCAGGCTGTCCAATGCAACCCAGCAGGAACAGAGTTGTTGGCTCAGGGAGCACATGAGAGCATCCCTTCTGGTCCCTGGCACAAGAAGCTATGTCAGGAGATTTCCTTAAAGTGCTGAACACATCAAAGGGAGGGTTTCCAGAGAGGAAGCTTCTTGGCCTTGCCTCTCTTGAGTCATCTTACACAGAAGAGCTTCTTTAGGATGTGAATCCACCAATTGCAGAGCAATGTGACACCTATTATGACGTATGAAGTGTCTATAATGTCACCTGAATCAAGGCCAATGTGTTTATCCAAATCCTGGAGCTTCATGTGGAGGTTAAATCTAGGTTCAGGCTGCAGCCTGACCACAGCACTCAACGACCGAGATGACTGTTTGCAAGTGCCCTAGTCCTAGTTCATGGTAGGAAACCTCTTCCCTGACAGAAAGTTGGAAGTAGTGGTGCAGCAGCTTCAGGGAAGTGCTAAGGAAAGAGGAGTGTATCCCTTGACCAACCAAGAAAACACTTCAGGTTTGGGTGTGTGGTAGTTGTTTGTGCTTTTGGTTGAAAGCAGCACTGGGTTGACGCAGCAAAGAAGGGTCCCTTGGAAACCCAGTACTATTTTCTGTCCCAGCTCTGCGTAGGAGAGCTGTTTTGAAAAAACTCTAATGTTCTTTAATCCCTTCTAGTATAATGAACTTTAAAAGGCAGAGGAACCCCTTCCCTCCCCAGAAGCCCTCAGGGTTGCATCCTCACAAATCCTGTGTTCTTTCCCACCTCAGAGCACCGACTGAGAGCCAAGCTACTCCAATAGTTCTCCTGAGAAATACTGGGGCTTGTCTTAATGGAAGTGTTGCAGGACTCTCTGCTGTCATTTACAAATATGTTGTGAGTGTATGTATGTGTGCGGGGGGAGGGGAGCCGTGCAAGGGTGTCTGTTCTGTGTGAGCTTGGAGCTCACAGCTTTGCAGACAGTCCTGGAGAGGCTCTGATGTTTGTCCTGCTTCTCCTCTTGTAGAGCAAAGTGACGGCTGGAAACATTCCTCTAAAATAAGGGGCAGGCAGACAATGTAGGAGGAAGGGAAACACTGTCATTCCCTTGGTTCACGTGTGTATGGGAGTGGGTGGGTGTCACTTCACCCCCTTCCATCGCATTTCTTAAAAAACAGGCAGGAATTTGAGAGAGGAAGGAGGATGTGGCTTGTCTTTCTACCCCTCCCCTTTCTGCACTGTAAATTCTTAAACAGGCCCAAGAGAGTAAATTGCTTTTTCAAGTTTTATCAACAAGAAGGCAGCCCAGCAGAGTTACAGTTCAGTGCTCAAAGATTGCCTTCATGTTTAGCAAGAAGCTTTCAGGCCAGAAAATAAATAAATATATATACTGGGCAGGGGGGGGTGGTGACTCCCCTCTCTTGATTTGCATTTTGTGGATGTAACTCATCTCCCTGATGCACTGCTAAGTTTCCAGTCTAGTCTCAAGTAAATTGCCTTCTGTATTCAGGGTGATAATAAGACCTACCCCAACTGGGACACAGGAGAGATGTGCTGGACCATGGAGACAGCTCCACTTAGTACAAAATATTCCATAAGGCATTACCCAAAAATGACAATTTGGGCTTTTCAGATATACACCATGTCATTAAAAACAATTTTTTTAAGCCTGCTTTGTGCCATAAAGTTTCTCACTTTAGTAACATTAGATGCTGTTTTACAAGTCCTGGTTCTCAATTAATAGCAAAAGTGAAAGACAAGAAAGACGTAAAAGAGGACAATATGTCCACATATGTGTACATGTTCTAGTTTCTTGCAAAGAAAATTAGAGAAAAGGAATGTTAACAGACAGCGTTAGAAAAAAGCAAGGAAAATAACCATTTGCTTGAAAAATAAAATTGAGCATTTGCAACATTAGGTTTTGTTTATTCCACTTAAATTCACTAGGTTTTGAACTACATTGTCCTTTCAGAAGAACTGACCCACTTTTCAGAAAACTGAAGAGGGCCAGGATGGATCTTATCTGGTGTTGGTTTCAAATATGAGCCTTGGGAAGAATTTTAGCCTCCCTGTGATAACACCCCATTTAGGGGGTACACCAAGGCAATTTCTGGTTTCTCCTTCTGTACTAAATTGGTTTGCCTCACCACTAAAAGAGTAGAAAAAAACTAAGAAGTCCACAGCAAAGTGTAACTCATCAGCTCTTCTAAAGAGCTTTCTTTTCAAAAAAGAAACCTTGATATTTTTTGGACAAGCAGGTGTGCTGTATTACCACCCACTCTTCTTCTTCCATAGCCCTTTGTGGAGCCAGGTGGTCAAAGCCCTGGTGAGACAGAAGTGCTATGGGAAGGCATAGGGGAGGACAGCTTACCACTCTGTGACCCCTCTGGCTATGCAGTTCATGGCTGAATCCTCTTAACTGCAGCAGCCCATCCCTTGGAGGCAACTAATGGACTACAATGGGATCTGACTTGCAATAATGTCCTCGAGTAGTTCTCCCCACCTGCTCCTGTACCTGTAGGTTTGGAATTACACTCAGACGGCTGAGCTCAGAGTCCTCCAAGCTGCTGGTTTACGCTGCCAGCACATTCAGGCTGACACTACTATGCCAGTTTTAATTTTCATAGGATCATAGAATCATTTAGGTTGGAAAAGACCTTTAAGATCATCAAGTCCAACCATAAACCTAACACTGCCAACTCTACCCCTAAACCATGTCCCTAAGCGTAACATCTACACATCTTTTAAATACCTCCAGGGATGGTGACTGAAACACTTCCCTGGGCAGCCTGTTCCAATGCTTGACAACCCTTTCAGTGAAGAATTTTTTCCTCATATCCAACCTAAACCCCCCTGGCAGAACTTGAGGCTGTTTCCACTTGTCTTATCACTTGTTACTTGGGAAAAGAGACCAACCCCCATCTTGCTACAACATCCTTACAGGTAGTTGTAGAGAGCCTTAAGGTCTCCCCTCAACCACCTTTTTTCCAGCTGCTTCAGCTGCTCCTCAATAAGACTTGTGCACTAGACCCCTCACCAGCTTTGTTGCCCTTCTCTGGACACGCTCCAGAACCTCAATGTCTTTCTTGTAGTGAAGGGCCCAAAACTGAACACAGTAATCAAGGTGGGGCCTCACCAGTGCCGAGTACAGGGGGATGATCACTTTCCTAGTCCTACTGGCCACACTATTCCTGACACAGGCCAGGATGCCGTTAGCCTTCTTGGTCACCTGGGCACACTGCTGGCTCATATTCAGCGGCTGTCAACCAACACCCCCAGGTCCTTTTCCGCCAGGCAGCTTTTCAGCCACTCTTCCCCAAGCCTGTAGCACTGCACGGGGTTGTTGTGACCCTAGTGCCAGACTCAGCACTTGACCTTGTTGAATCTGAATATATCATTTATCCCAGTCATACAGGGAAGAAGACTCCTGGAGTTCTTTGATTCCAGGAACTAGGAGCATAAGCACAAATCCGTCACCTCTAATCCAAACCTCATCAAATTAGTAGTAATACCGCCCTTCCGTATGGGTGAAGCCCATTTTTTCCCATGCCTTAGTGCAGCCCTCATTATAGCATAGATCCATCAGAAGACCTGTCATTTTTGTCACTGGCTACTACACTGGCGACTGGTGTACTGCTACGCTGGTGACTGGTGACTGCACTACTACTGCACTGGTGACTACTACACCAGTGCACTAATATTGCTATATAAGTGCTTAAAATAATAATTAGAACTCAATGAATAATGAATAAGCTGAATAATTTATTCAGATATATTGCAAAACTTGAGCAAGTTATTTGATGAATATATTTAATAACTCACTCTGTCCTATATCTTTGTGAATAATATTTTTCAAACTAGATGAGTAATTTGTTTTTAAAAAATTGTAACATTTGTCAAATAAATTATCCATTGAATATTATTCAACCAACTCTAATAATACTGAATTACTAGCAAGTGCATTCTTAAATGGCCACTGGAGGCCCAAATAAACATGTCTGAGCTTTCTGGGAAGACCTTTTGCTTATCTCTAATAAAATACTTATTGTGATGAAATATGATCTTTCTACCTCAAGAACTCATTTTTACTTTTTAGTGGAGTAAAAGAAGACAGAAGCAGTAGCAGAAGGGAACAAGGGTGGCCATCCTGTATTCCAGAAACCATAGCAACATACCCATTTTCAGATGGGATAAAAGCTACCACACATGAAGTAGTACAGGAGGACAAACTTACTTAGGAAGTTTAATTATGCATGAGTTCCCGTTCCTCATCTCCAGTGTAAAACAAGGATATAGAAAGCACTGAACTCTGAGCTCAGTTTTGTGACCCTCACTGTAGAATTGATCCTGCAAGAGGATTTGGTACCAGGAGCTAGCAGGTTTGCAGTGTGTAATTGTGGGGTTAGTATCAATTCAAATCAAGAGAGCTTTCCTCCATTGGGATCTGAAGAGGGAGATGCCCGAGACAGAAGTTTCACATAAGCAACCCTTCCACCCATGGGTACATCGACAGCAAGAGTAAATGGACCCACATTAAAACCAAGAAAGCCGCAACTGTTCCTGAAACCTGATAATCATCAAAGGTCACGGGTGAGCGATTGTCTTCCCTATTGATCTAGCGCACTTTCCCCGCTCCCTGGATGCCTTTGTTTGGCTCCGATAGATGCTCAGACCCATGACTGAGCTTCCCCAGGGAGCCGTGCAGTGTACTTGGTAGCAATCCAGCTTTTGATACTGAAGATAATATTTACTGCTCAGGGAGAAAGAGCTCATATTTTTTCAATTCCTACCTGGACTGACCTAGTTGGGTTTAGCCTTGAAGAAGAAGAATTTAGCAAAGTGCCCTTAAAGATTAAAATTGATTTTATTTTTTACAGTTTTGCTGTAAAGCCTTGGGCTGAAGTACAATTTGCAGTTATAATTGTAGTATATTAAACACACAGTTCTTACTTGTAGCCTTCACTGTTCTGACTCAGATACCACTGGATGTGCGACCTTAGCTTTTTATTCAAGTGTTCCCTCCATAATAATCTCATTAAAAATTGTGTCATGTAAAGATGAAGCTAACATTCCTTCTTTTCTCAATTACCTGCAAAGCCTTTTGTACATATAAACTCAAGAGGCCAAGTACACAGCCTCTCCTAGGACTGTCGGGCACTGCCATGTCAAATGACAGTATTCACAGGTTATTCTTGTTCTTCTGAACATGCTCTTCAGCATCCTCCAAGACAAGTTTTATTTACTTTGGTCACCCACTTGTGACCACTGGTATAAGACTTTAACCTTAGGAGCAGCTGTATGAAGGAAAGCACGGGGTGGCTTTCACAAGGTTTGAGAGCTGTGTGAAGCTAAGTGTCTCAAGACACCCAGGTCAGTACTGCATATGAAGATGTAAGGCTGGAGGGCTGGAGCACACTTGATCTTTGCCTGCATTTTCTTACCTACAAAGCAAGTTGCCACATTCCAGCCTATAAGTAAATATTGTCAACCGAGGAGCTCGTGTTCCAGTGTGAGCCCAAGCCTTGAGTTAAATGGAGTCTTAACAGTCACTAGGTCAGTTGCCTGAACTGAAGATCATATTTCATGTAACACACTTTATAAGCACTGGAAACCACTTTATATATCCCCACATATAGAAGGATCATCTCTTCAGCAGTTGGGGTTTCACATACGTTCAGCCTAGCTGGTACTGAGTAATTGAGAAGGACTTGGAGAAAGAAGAGGTTCTGTATCAGGCTCGGTGGGATATTTCATATAGAAAGACAAACTACAAAGATGGAAGAGGGATATGATGTGTTAACAGCAATGCCTGTGCAGAATTTATAGATATTTCCAGAGGGCTGAACAAGCAATTACAGATGGGAGAATCTGGAGAAGCCATGACTCATGTTTTGGGAAAGGCTGACAAGCTTGTAGCCAAGTCCTTCTAGCACAGTTGGAAAGTCCACACACAATACTTGAACCACGGACCCTTCAGCCCTTCTCTCCTGCTGCAGGATACCAAGTGAATCTCATTGGCTTAAGTTGCTGCAGTTGTAACCAGCGGCGGGAGAACAGCTTTCCCTGGCATGCTTTCCTCTTCCTATAAAATGACGGGTTTGAAACATGGATTCCCGTAAGAGCTACCTTGTGAGAGGCACTGCTTTAGGACAGACAGACCCTGGCCTCCTCATGTCTAGTTTTTGTAAGCTCACCACTCCAGCTCCCTTGCCTTAAGCCATTGCAAATGCTCTTGCAGATATCACTCATATTTCCAAGTACTTTGAAAGGTTTAGTTCAGCTGGAACTGCGTTTCTGATTTGTGAGTATGCCCTGTATTTCCCACCTGCTATTTGAGCACAAGAGGCATATAGCAAATTCATCCCAGGAATCAGAAAATCTCCCAGACTTCCTCTGTTTGTGTGCACGTGTGTTTCTGCACTTGCGTGTGCGTGCGTCTGCGAGGGCACATTTCTCTGTGGAAACTTTAACTGGACTCTCAATCCCCTTAAACAAGTATAGCTGATGGATTTGTTTACTAGACTCAGTCACTGAATATTTAATATATAGAAGAGTCCATTTCAAGCTGTGCACTTGCAAAACCATGCAATGAACCATACAGGCATCTGCTAGCTTGCCTCAATTTACACTGCAATGGGAAGCGCTGTAATTCAAAGTAATATTGAACTAACTAGTGTAATGTGGGCCTTAACCTCCAATTGGCAACCTGGAATGCTTTCAGCTCAGCTTGGCTGGACTTACAGGGATTCAGCCTATGAACTGAACCAGTGCAACATATCAGCTCCTCCTACAATATTGCTTGAATGTTATTTCACCATATAGTTCCTCATAAACCAACTCCCAGGTAGGCAGTCCAAATTACTGCATACATGTCTGGGAACTTACTAAGTCATTTAAGTTGTCTGCTCTTATGACATAAAAATCATGACACTTAGGCATATACAATGTTTTCATCTCAAGTGATTCTGCAATAATTAATGTTAATTCTGTTGTAACAACTGTACTACTGGGCTTTTTCATTATTTCAGTGAACACCTGATATGCACCAAGGTTGTGAAGACTGCATCATAAGGTGCATCATATTTGTTTGCTTTCTACAGTAATCACATTGTCAATAAATGGCCAGGACATCTCCATGCTTCCTGTGTTTAAGAAGTCTACATTATGCTTTTTCACCATTGTCTCTTCTCCTGGTTGAAGAGTCCTAGTATATTTTGTATAGCCTATAGGGAAACCTATTTCATGCCTTTGATTATTTTTCTGCCTTTCGTAGCACCTTCTCTGATTCTGCTATGTTCTGAGACCAAGAAACCAGACTGCACTCAAGTCTCTAAAGCGCAGGTGCACAGTGGGTTTTCTAGTGGCATAAGGGTATTTCCTGTTGTGATTGCTATCCCACCCTCAAAATTTCTAACATCTTGATTGCTTTTGGCTACTTGTCAGTACCCTGAACTGACATTTTTGTATCTATTATTACCTGAAGATCTCATTCCTGATGTTAACAGACAGCTCAGAACCCATCATTACATATGTAAAATTAGGATTTTTTCCCAGTACACATTGCTTCAAATGCTGTTATTTTATGCCCAGTTGCTTGCTGTAGTGAGAGGCTTTTACAATGTTTCACAGTCATATCTTATTACTTACAATAATTTAACATTAGCAAATATGTCACAATTAATTCTTTTTTTCTAGATCATTTATGAACTCATGAACAGCATGGGTCTGAACACAAATCTGTGTGAAGCTCCACTGACAACAACCTCCTCTACAAAAAATTATTTACTCTTACCTTTTCTTTCCTGTCTTAAGACTACTTACATGTCCACATGAGGACATTCGCTCTTATCCCATCATAGGTTGGGATTTTTGTCACTGAGGAACTTGTAGAATGCCTTTCAGAAGTGTACATGGACTAAAGCCACCAGATATCAACCACCTTCACATATCAACTTGGAAAGATGAATCCCTAAAAGAAAAGTTCTGTTGTGGAAACTACCCCAAGTTCTTCATGTTTAGTACAGTCAGGCAGATTTAAGTTTTTTCTGCTACAAATTTTTTGTCTTTGAAGTCTCTTGTTACATGAACTTTCCTTGGCCTTACAGACACTCTAGAGGCCCCTAAGATGTAGCAACGTGATCTATAATCAGTGTCTCTGCTTTTTTGCAAGCTGAAGCACAATCCATTTTTTTGGCATCCCTTACTGAATTTCAGTATTCTCAGCATATTATTCCTTTGAGGTTTGCATGGGTTTCTTTTTCTTTTCAGTAGGACACAGCTTTGTGTTTTTTGAAGAACACCTTCTTATCCCTAAGAAAGCTCCATTACATTTCTGTTAAGCTAAACCTGTTATCTTTTGGTCTTTCTCAAACATTTATTGACAGGTAGTACGTGGTTGCTCTGATCATCCAGCATGGTATCTTTGAACAGCCTCACTGCTGTCCAAAAAAAAGATTCTTGTACTTTAACCACTCATTTTAGCTCCTTTTTAACGAGACCCCTTCATTTGTGTGTAGTTCAGCTTTTTTAAAATTCAACACTACAATAGTGGACCTCTTGGCTCTTGCAGGAGGAATAGGGATGTTGGACTTAAATATAGTACTGCTATTGTTCCCAACAGCTCTATGACAGTCACTAAGTCCTGTGCATTGGTCAGGATGACTTCTCTTCTTATTTCCCTGTCTAGTACTTTCATAAAACAGAAATTGGCAGTGTCTGAAAGTTCAGCCCATGCATCACACCCACAGTAAAGTTTACCCAGTATATGAGGGCAATTGTAGTCTTCTTTTATTGTTCATTCCTGCCTTCCTTGGTCTCCCTCAGTGTGTCAGTCTCTATCACCGTCTTCATCAAGCAGGCCAAAGGCAGCCTTATTGCTGTAGTTTTCCTGCATGGGACTGGAGTTTGATTCACAGAGTTTCTATTACTTGTTGACTAGGTTTGCTTGATTGTTCATCTGATTTGACTCAAAGCTTCTTTAAGGCTATAGTACTATCCCTTCATCTATAGAGCCCATTTTGTCTTTCCAGCATAATTTTTCAAATTGGTATTACATTGTCCATCTGCTTCTCCTTCCTCCAAATTTCCAATATGTCTTTATATTCATTTAAATCTAAATATTCCTGTCTCCTTAGACTTCTAGTATAAAGGTAGATGTATGCATGAAATTACTTTTAGCTTTCTTCTATCTATCTGTGCCATTGTGCATTTGTTTGTAACTTGGCAATTTCTAGTTTTTGTCCTGTGTTTCACCTGAGGATGAAGAGTTCTTGTAATGTTCGGATGTGTCCCCCGAAACCCATGCTTCTCAGCACCCTTATGTGAGCAGCGTCGGCAGCTGGAACTCCCCTGGGCAGGCTCTCTCCCTTCCAGACACCTCTCTAGTCTTGATAGGTTTGAACTCTCTTACATATATCATTTTCCCAACAGGATTACCTGTTCACATCTGCCTGACCCAGCATGCATTATCAGGACTATTTTGGGGAAAGCTGCCAAGGAGATCCTGCTATTTTGTCTCCAAAACCTCTGCCCCTACATCACTGGCACTCACAGGGGGGGTGGCAACCAGCTCCTTCCCAGTGTTTCCCAGAAGCCTAGCAAAAACTTTGTGAGACCTGCTCCTTCGTAGCCTGCAGGGAAAATAGCAAACAACCTTTGCTGGAACCACAAGCCCAGATAGCTATACATTTCATAAGCAATAACCACAACACAGCTGCCCACTCCAGTCTCTCATACATAGGCAGTTTCTTGTAATACCACCCTCCTCACAAAACTCCTCAAAAACATACCTGCTTCCCCTTCACGATAGGGTTTTGAGACCCAAACAGGCATGTAGAGCGTAGTAGCAATCACAGACAAATAACGAATAGAGCATGAAAATGGAGAAGCAACAGTGACAGTCATTGTGGTGTCAACAGCTGGCCACAAGCCTGTGAGATGGCAGGCTCTCTCCTTGACTGTAGAAACTCTTCTTACACCATACAGACATAATATCAATGCAGGATGTTTAAAGAAATGGAAAGGTAGAAGCACATCCTGGCTTGCACTAAATCCTATTTTAGTTGTCTTTTGAGAGCTGACCATAGTAGTCAGGCAGAGTTTTAAAACTGGTACTACTCTGTCTCTCCTCACACCTGTGGAGGAAGGTGTATGGTGGGCTGTGAGGACGCCCTGGGCCTTCACATTGCAGCAGGCTTCATGTTGAGCTGCTCAAACTGGCACAACTTCAAGACTTGTGTAAATCATGGCAGAAACCAATTTTCCACTCCGTTCCTTCTTTGCCTCCTCTCCCGAGGCAAGAAGCGTAAGTGCATTCCCTTTTCAGTTATTTTCTCTGACTGAGAGAGGGAAAAATGTGCCACATTTGGGAATATAAAATCTGGAGAGAATGAGAAGAAAAAAAAAAAAGAGACAGGAAGCAGAGAATTATCTTGTTTTGGCCAAAACCTTTCTTTAGGGGGTAGAATGGTTAGATTGAAAAGGGTTCTGAACTGCTCTGAATTGGGGAATTTTTCTTTGGTTTTACAGTTAGGTCCTTGTTGGCAGAAAGACCTCAACTGTGGCAGTAAAAACCCTACATTTGTGAATTTTCAGAAACTAGCAGGAGTCTCTCTTTCATCTCAACAGGAGCGTCTCTTCTTTGATTTTACTGTCTGCATTACTGTGTAGTTTCTCCCTTCTTTATCGTCTGCTTCTATATGTAACAGGGAGACAGGGATACAGCACATCATTAAGAACAAGTAAACACCATTAAAACTATTCCACCTCATTGTCACTGCATTGTTTTGAATTGAATTATTGACTCTTGAATAATACCAGGGTGAGGGAGAAGCAGGCAGAAACTAGCTTTGAACCCCTCTGGGTAAACAGACCGCTTACAGCATCAAAATAAATGGGTTTACTCTAACTGCATGCTCTAGGTGAGAAAAAGTTAAGAGCTTTTCTCAACTGTAGCTCACACTCAGATGCCCCTATTTTGGTTCCTTCCACAGCAAACAAACCTAAACTGAATCATAGAATCATAGACTAGTTTGGGTTGAAAGGGACCTTTAAAGATCATCTACTCCAACCCCTCTGCCGTGGCAAGGACATCTTTCACTCGATCAGGTTGCTCAGCACCCCATCCAACCTGACCTTGAACACTTCCAGGGATGGGACATCCACAACTTTGCTGAGATGGAGTGGTATGAAACTCAGTTTTAGATGCAGAAGCCCAAGCCTACTTATGCGGTATAGAGCTTAAAACAACCTTCTTTGGCCAGTAGCCTGCACATAATTGTCAGCAGAGAGCAAAACAAAGGCAGCTGCTGGTTATAATGAAGATTATTTGAAAGAGGGGTACTAAATATTTCCCTTTGTATTGGAGGAGTAATAAAAGGCAGTAACAGACCATTCCAGGAGTCAGAATGGGCTAGGGTTGAGATCTAGTTCCCACCCCAGCACTAGCCCAGAGCTCTAACTCAGGCAAGATGCCGCTGAGTAGCCAAGTTTCCTCAAGCACTGTGAAGGAGCATGCCATCACAGCACTAAATACCTTGTTTAAGGAAGCTGCTCCACAGTATCAGTAGGAACGCAGTAGGACTGGACAACTTTGTTCCTTGTCCTGTGACAGATAAAGGATCTTACAAAGGAACAGTGGGATGGGACACTTTCAGTGGTGCTGGGAAGATGGCTGTTGCGTAAGTGGGAGGGAAAGATTAGTTTATTCAGGTAGACCCTGTGGTTTTAGGGGGCAGGGGAAAATATTTCCTCCAAGATCTGGTCTTTGACCAAGGAGAAGATTCTGCAGTGTTTCCTTGAAATATTATCCAGTCTGGGGTGTGCTCTCTCTTGGGTGAGAGGGAAGATGGGGTCTCTGTCAGACACTGACTGCTACCTGCTTGTGCCAGGAAAGGGAACACAGGGAGGACTGTGAAGAAGCTAGTCTCCTCTATTTTAATGAGAAAAAAAAAACCAAAAAAAACCCCACCAAATCACCAAAAACCAAACCACCAAAAACTCCAAAAAGTAAGGAAACTGTACATTTATAGGCAAAGTGCCGCCTTGTGATTCTTCCAAAAACCAAATCTGGCATACAAGGTCTGTTGACACAGATTGTCTGTCCTTGGGCTCAGGAAATCACTGGGCTTGTTCAAATATCCATTCTTCTCCCTCTCCTTTTGAACCAGTGTATTTTCAGTTTGGTATGTAAAGGCTTTCTTTCTTGTATCAAGAAGCACCACGATTTTTAAATTTTTTTTTAATCTGTCTTTGGCATTTTCAGGCACAGGCAAGATGGGGGTCTCAGTTTCCTGAGAGATGGTGTGCTCCTGCTGCTTATTCCCTACTTAATCCTCCAAGTGTGACATCAGTCATCTCCATGCAACTTACTGAGACTTCTCAGGCACAGGATTATCAGTGATATGGACTCCAGTGGGGAATGCACAGCAGGAACAGATGCATGCTAGAGAAAGAGAGAGAAGAGCCTGTTTTCATGCAAACATGACTCATAATAAAGTGTTTTTTGAAAGAGACAAAGTGGAAGCAACAACTATGCAAAATATTGAAAATGTACCTGATTTTCTAAAAAAGGAATTGCCAGAGATCCTGGCAATTACAGTTCCATTAATTTAAATTCTATCCTTGGGGTGAAAATGAAGCAAATATGAGAGACAGGAGGAGGAAAGAGAATCACTAAACAGCTGGAGATAAAATTTTAGTAATAAACATGACAATGGGTCCTCAGCCCAGTTGGATCCTTCAGGCGCCACTAAAGTACAAATAATAAAAGAATAAATCTTCACAAACAGATATAAAATGTTTTAAAAGAATTAGAGTAGTAGTGCTTACTGGAAATTCAGTTAGTATACTGCATTTTGGTTTTCCATAAAGTATTTGATATTGCATCTCCCACGAACATACTTGAATAATTAATTCAGATTGGCTTCAGTAGGAGTACTGCCACAGGGTCTACAAATTGGCAGAAAGAACATTAGCAAATGGTAATGATAAATGGCAGTGTTTTAATTTGGGGGAGGTAGCTACTGGGGTGCCACAGGGATTGGTGTTATGTCCTATCTCATTTATCACCCTCATTAATTGGTCTGGAAGAAAAACAAACAGCACATTAATGAAATTCACATGCAATGCTGAATCGGGGGGAGGAGGAGTTTCAAATCCTAGTAGGGATGAGTAAAAAGGAAAAACAAAACATTAACAGAAAAGTGAGGTGCAAGAGCAGATAATTATTCTTTAAAAAAGTAATAAGGTAATACAACAACCACTAGATATTGCTTGGAATATTTTGTGGAAAAATATTGAGAAAGAATAACTGTTCTGGATCTTAAGGCCAGAAGATGTCACATTGTCTATTTAATGTCATTCCATTTGCAATACAGGCCAAAATAATTGATTCCTCCAAGAAGCCAGGTATTCTCAGTTGTATGAGAATGTATCTCTTGGAAATTACAGATCTCAAGTGATGAATGCTAACTGTTTGTTAACAGTTTGAAAGGAAACCTGAAAAAAGCAAATTGACCCAGAAGAATTGGTTTATTGACTAAAACTATAGCACTGTGTAATCAGTCCTTAGGCAAAGTATTATATCACCCTTGTGGTGGCCACTATCTGCTTCTGGTGATTTCAGCACTGTGAAGACGGAGAACTCGGAACCCAAATTTAAACACTGCCTGTGCTGCTTCTGAGACAGCAGAATAACTTTTTACCTCAGGTTTCATACATTTTCTTCTATCTCCTCCTTTATGCATGTTCAAACCTTAACAAACCTGAAGGCTCTTTTCATATTTTTCCTTTGTCACTCTCTCATTTTTCTCTTCTCTTTGTCTTCTGCCTCTGACTTCTGTTTGTGATTCTCTTTTTTCTGATGTGATCTGCAATTAGTGACAGAGAATTCACTTCTTAGACAGACCAATTACTTGATAGATGGCAACGCTTGCAGAAGCCAAAGACATCTGTTGTTCTCTCAGCCCTAATTGAGAACTGCTTGCTAAATAGTGGTAGAAGTCTAATAATGCATTTTTGTATGTTCTCTTTGATAGCTCTTCCTATAACACCAAACACATTTTGATGCTAAACTGGGAACATGCTTGGCTTTTCAGGAATTTGGCTTGGTTATTGAATGCTTTGACTTAAGTATGAGTCACAAACTTATTTCTTATTAGATTAAGTAGTAAATAAGTATATCAGAAAAGATTTCATAATGTGGCATAAAGCTTTAAAAAAAGTCAAAACAATTTTTGTTTTCTGTGCAGAAACTTCACATCATCGACTGTTTGGGGCTCTGATGGTGCTGCCACAGAAAGTCTGACCAAAGCAGAGAAGCAACAACTAATCTATATTCAGAATGATGTTGTCAGTACCCTCCCAGAAATAGGCACCACATGCTCCCTGAGGGGTATAGTACCAGTTCATAGGCAGAATCATGGTATAACACATCCAGAGGAACTTTCCACCAGTTTGAGAGCTCTCCAATACTGAAACCTGCTTTTCCTTGGCTTTTGGAAGTGTTGCAATGAAAGGCAATAGGACAGGTGAGGAATCTAGTTTAAGATGCTCTGCAGCAGAGCAGATGAACAAAGCACCTTCTCTACACAGCTGCAAATACAGCTGGCATCTCCCGTGTGTGCTGTGCTGAGCACCATGTCACTGGAAAGATATTGAAAAGCTGGAGGGAGTTCAGAGAGGAGGCACAATTATTATTAGGTAGTGGAAAGGCTTGATTGATATGGAAAGATTAAAGGAGCAAGCTATGTACATCTTGGCAAAGCAACAACTAAGAGGAGATATGATAATCACCTCCAAATAAATTCAAAGAAAATCCCAAGAGGAAGAGACTTTGTGCAGGCTTAGTACAATGGGGCATTGCATAATAGGATGAACTTTAGAGAAGGAAAACTTGTGAAGTTGGAATGCTGAGAAAAACTTCTTCCTTTCTAGTAAGATGTGGAAGATCCCTGGGGAAGCATTGCTCCAGGACTGCTTAAACTATACTGGTCCTATTACAAGAAAACAGTTAAGGAACCGTTCCACATCGATCGAAAGAAGGAACAGACTCCTGAGGTCAGATGGCCTCTCTCTAAAGCTCTGTATTTGCTGAATCCTCCCTAAATAGCTTGCTGCTGTTTTTTGTGAGAAAGGCATCAGCTTGTCTTAAAGCTGTTGTGGTGTGTGTCATTCAATGAGATTATCGCTGGTACTGTATGCACTCGCCTGCTAATTGTTTCAAGGGGAGACTCTATTCTAAGAGAAAAGCTGTCTGCAGGATGTATTCAGCAGGTTTTCTTGAGATCCATGGGACGTGTAATAAGGAACAAAGGAAATGGAGGTGGCATTGCCCCGTGTGTTACAGTAAAACTACTGAATTACTTGCCAAAGGGGGACACTGAGTGAAATACTGCAGCGAGGAATTTTGAAAAGCATTTGCTGGTGTCACCGCCATTATCAGTGTTGAATTAGCAGCCATGCACAGTACACTGCTGCTTACCAAAGGTGCTGATTTGCCAGCAGGGGCCAGGAGGGATGTTTTGGGGTTTTTTTTATGCAGAACACTTCAGACCTGGCTGCATACAGGATTGTAAGGATTCACCCATCATGTCAGGTGCTGACCTCTGCAGAAGGAGAAGAACTTGAAGAGCAGGAAATAGCTTTTCAATAAAATAATCTAAAATACATTAAATAAGACATTACTCACTTGGTCATACGTCCATTTCTTTAGATGTAATAACAGTAACAAGGAACACTCTAAGCTGCTCTGCAGTAACTCTCTTAATTATACTTTGCCCCACGATACATGTGAGGTAATTTATTTAGTGGTGGCCGTACAAGGGAACGGAGGCATCTGTAGCCCACTCTGCTATATCCTGGCACATCTGAACTCGGCAGCCTTAGCAGCCCGGTTCCCCTCTGTGCCTGAGCTCTCCAAGATTACCTCTCATTTATTCCGTGAGGAGGTAACCAGTTATCTCACTGTCACTTATTCAAGTGCCCATAACCCAACTAAACACCATATGTTCCTGGAGGAGCCAGACATCTCTGTTCTATTATTATTCCTTTATTCGCATGAATATTGACTCCTGTCTGTATTCCTTCACCTTCCCTGGGCCTGTAGAATAGCTGTAGTGTTAGCAATTATTTATGGGAGAGCTGGTGATGCATGTGACAAGAAATAGTGCTAATGGTGATGTCTGTGAGCCTGTAAAATAGCTCCCCCAAGTAAACTGGTGGAAGTCTCATCACTTGGATGTTTTAAAACCAGCCTGGACAAAGCACTGTAAAATATACTTTAGGGAACAATCTTGGAGTGGCAGCAAGATTCAGTAATGGATTGCTCTCTCGTTCAGCCTAGCAAAAAGCCATGTGAGAGTATTCTGGGTACTCCAGAGTTGTGCCGGTTTGGCTTGTCCTTTTGGGAGTCTCTGCTGGCAGTGCTCCTGTGAAAACACAAGGTTAGATTGGTCTTTGGAGAGACAGAGAGATGGAGAGGGAAGAGGGAAAGAGCAAGTGTGACAGCATGCTACGTTGCACGACCAGAGTGGCCCTGACCACTCTGTTCTTAGGACATTCCCCTTCACTTCCCCTCTGGTAGTTATCACTCTCACGTTGTAAACCTTTCCACTTATCAAGACCTTTTTTGGCTCAGATCAGCCTCAGATCTACCCAACAGTTCTGACAATCCCGTGCTTTTCCTTTTCTTAGCTTCACTTTCCAGTATGTTGTTGCTGTAGTGACTGGTAAACCAATGGTTGGCTACTGAGAAATGGCTGGTGTGCTCAACCCCAGTAAAACACCATGGTGGTTTTGTACAGATTTGGTCAAAAATACATACCATGAGGAGATTAACAGTTCATAGACTTATGCCACCGTGTGAACAGTATACTTTAAACTAAGGAACAGAGAACATAAGAGTCATGGTGAATAGTCTCTGCTAACCTGACAGGGAATGATAGACTTGATAAGTGATGCTACTTTTCCACTCCCTGTTATATTACACACCTTTAAATCAGCCTAAGGTTAGCTGGCCTGGAGCAATCGTCATAAACCATGTTTGATTAGGCAGTGTTCTGTACTAAAATAGCATTCTGAACCCAAAGTGGGGGTTCATTCCACTTCTACACCTACTTCTGAATAGCTTGGAGTAGTTTTCCCCTCCAATTTTGCATGATTGATCTCCCAGAGAAGGTAAAGCTCAGAGCATCTAACTCATCTCTACTACTACTACTTCTAAAGTGGGTGTACAGCAAAAGGACAAGAGGCAAAGGTCACAATTTGCAACAACAGAAATTTCAATTTGATATAAGGAAAATTTTTCACGATAAGTGTGGTGAAAGCACTGCAAAAGTAGCCCCGAGGGACTGTGCAATCTGGGAGATTTTCAAAGCTCAGGTAGATAAGGTCCTGAGCAACCTCATCTAATTTGGTAGTTGGTCCCCCTTGGAGCAGGGAGTTGGACAAGGTGACCCAGAATTGTCCCTTCTGATCTAAATTAATCTATTATTTTACGATTTTGCATTTTAAGATGTGGCTGGCTATTTTGGTGTTCAGGTAAAAGCTCAAAAACTCTTCTGAAAATGTGGGTCAGGCTCAGCAGCCACCGTCACTTGGGAAATTCTGGATTACAGTCTCTTCTGTGCCTCACTTCTTCACTTGTTGCACCATACACAAAGCTCAGTGCTGTTGTGCTCCCAAAATATAAGGAAGGGAGGAATTAAATGCAAATGCTTTCTGTAAAAGTGAAATTCTAAGTAGGATTCCCCCACATATACAGTCTTTAGAAAAGTTAAAGCAGAATTTATTACTTTATTGTTTGGCTTGCTGACTTTCTGCCTGTCAAAATGGCTCTTGTTGATTCCACTGCCTCCCTGAAGACAGAAAACAAAGTTGACAAACGCCTGCCAGGCGGGCAGCTCTGAAGCTGTCATTTGCATTTTCTCAGTGGAAAACTGGAATTTGTTGTCAAACTTGAAATTTCTCATGGCAAAATTTCAGTCATGCAAAAATTGGTTTTAGGCAGGACATTCCTTAGCTAGCTCCTAATAAGAATATATCTTTTTTCCTTTTTTCGATCTCATCCACTTAGCCCTAAAATTATTGAAGCTTTTGTCATAAACTTACCAGACAACATAACATAATAGATCTCCTGTCACAGTCAGGGTATTTAGGTTTTCCCTTAGTAGTATTACTTAATAATAATGGTTAAAGCGTGCAATTAAAGGTGAGTGGAAGCTACTGCTTATTTCAGCTGTGGCCAGAGTTTGCTCCATGACTTAAGGAAAGGTATTCAAACTTATCATTTGCAAAATGAGAATACCTTTTTCTATCCAGAAGGAGCAGCAACATTTTGGCCTGGAAGGTCTGAGTCAGGTGCAGTTTGCAGCCCTGGCTTCTTCTGCCCTCCTCCTTCTCCTGCCCTTATTTGATAGGAAGGCATCACTCAGCTAAGAAAGATAATGCAGGCAGGAAGGTGAAGTCAGCTTACGAGAATTTGTTTTGCTGATAGTGCTGCTGCCACCCACCAGGTTGTTGCCTGTGGGTCTTGCCCTTTGCTCTGTTTCCTTACATCCTGGACTCTGCTGCTTCATGCTTGATGTTGCTATAGCTGACAACTACTTTCCTGCCTGTTGGAAAATTGCTGGGGCAATGGTCTCCCTCCTGCCACCAGGCCCTGGCCGAAGCAGTATTAATGACAACCTTCCCCCTGATATAAGATAGCTTGTGCTGAACAAATCTGACTCAGTTTCCAGGAATCCACCTCAGCGATGACATTTTACAGACCCCAAGAAAGCTGGTGATGCTCAGCTATGGTCTTTGGAGAGGGCCCTGGCAAACTCAACCTCGCTTCTCATCTTACTAGACTAAATCATGGAAGTGCTCGCCATGTTAGAGGTGGTTGGGGAGGTAAAGACAGGTGTGCTCCCCTTCCAAAGCCATTCTGCAGAAACCTTGCAGTGTTTGTACTTCAGTCCCCAAATCTGCTTCCTATGGGAGCAAGGAATTAGCCACTGGAAGATGGACATAGCTGGCTGAATCATAGAGCTGTCTGATATGTCAGGGACAAACCTGAGACTCTAATTGGAATGCATTTGATGGCTGGAGTTCAGCCCCTATTAGGCAAGAAGCCACGTTGTAAACTGAACCAGCTTTGCACCTGTTTTGTCCCAGCTGGCATCTCCTGCCTAAGAAAGGCCCACTGCTGTGGTAAAACGTATTTAAATAATAATAATAAATCCTATCCATAGAAGGCTTTGATCAAAGAGCTTTCTCATTTCCTTTCTTTACCTTGTTTTCTTTTCTTTATCTTTTTTTCCCTGTCCCCTCTACTGTCTGATTATTCTGGACAACTGTGTCTGAGGGCCTAGGGGGGCTGACTGTGGTCATAAAAGCATTTGTGAGGCTGGTGGGTTGGAGCACACGACTCGCACACCTTGGTGCTGGCTCGCAGCAGAGGGAGCATCTAAGCAGATTAAGTGCAGCATAGCTTTGGTCTGTGTGTCCTCAGTTCCTTCCAACTCCTGACTTTGTTCATCTCCTGGGGTCGCTTCAAGACATTCACCATGCTCCTGAAAGTCCTCCCTCCCCACTCCCACCACCCACTCCCACCCCTCCAGCAGCTCCTGCACGGGGCTTGGAAGATCCACGTTCATGGCCCAGCTTGACCATAAATTTTTTGTATGCCGCTGTTTGGGTTTTTTCAGCCACTGCCATCTGTGTGTCAGCTCGCCATCTGTACAGTGGGGGAGTAATGCTGCTTGCTCTGTCTTTCTGTGGGCTCCCCTTAGGACAAGGTGCTACCTCCAGCTGTGCTACCAGAGCTGTGCTCACCTGGTTTAGACCAGAAATGGCTCACACCCTGCACCTCGCCACAGGGTCCCATCTCCCTGTGCCCCCTCTGTGGAGACATGCCCTGAGTCACTGGTCATCACATTGCCACCAACAGCCCCAGCTCCTGATGGACTGCATGGCACATACAGAAGAGTTGCTGTACAGCACAGGAAGGCCTTTTTTTTTCTCCTTAGTGCAGAATTGTCTCCACTGTCATCTCGCCCTCTTTCACAAGCCTGCTCTGTGATCAAGGGAGCTTTGTGTCACATTTCACTGATGCCCAGTTGAGGCACCCAGACTGGGAACACTGAAGTGAAAAACCTCCATTTGTTCTAAAGGCATCCCTCCAAATCTCGTTACAAGCAATCAGTCATGCTTGGCAGAAAGAGCCCTTCCTTTTATGTTATAAACAGAAAGAAATAATATACGATCTAAGCTCCTAACCATGCTTAAATACGTTTATTCTGATTTTTCCCTCAGTGTATGTCATCAACAAAAGATCTGTTAGTCAGAATATTTTTCTCTCTCTGACTATCCTCCTGTCTGTCTATTTTTAATTATATCAGAATTAGGTGATTGCTGCTGTAGATTAGGTTTACCTGAAGAATATGCACTGTGATGACTGTATTTTCATACCTTAGCATAAGCCTTTTGGCTCAGTACAACATTAAAATCTTAAAATCCCGTACTCCAAAGGCAAGATATCCCAAAAAATAATGATGTGCCTGCAACAGCAGCTCATCTGCACCTAGACACCCTCTATATTTGAAGATAATGTATTAACAAAAGCTATAAGATGACATCTTATGTATAACAAATGAATCTGGAATAGAAAACAGTTAATGTGTCCAAACTACTCTGGTTAATGTTGTGGAGTGAACTTATTTTCTGTCTGATGCTTGAGCAATTCTGTATCACAACCTGAAGACTAGATTATTGCCACAAACAAAAAGAACTAGCCCTGGTTTATCTGTGAAGCTGTGGCCAGTTGACCCTGGCTGGATGCCAGGTACCCACCAAAGCCACTCTATCGCTCCCCTCCTCAGCTGGACAGGGGAGAGAAAATATAATGAAAGGCTGGTGGGTTGAGATAAGGGCAGGGGGATCACTCAGCCATCACTGTCATGGGGAAAACAGACCCAACTTGGAGAAAATTAATTTATTACCAATCAAATCAGAGTAGGATAATGAGGAATAAACCCAAATTTTAAAACACCTTCCCCCACCACTGCCTTCTTTCCAGGCTCAACTTCACTCCCAATTTCTCTACCTCCTCCCCCCAGCAGTGCAGGGGGATAGGGAATGGGGGTTGCGGCCAGTTCATCACATGTTGTCTCTGCTGCTCCTTCCTTCTCAGGGGGAGGACTCCTCACATTCTTCCCCTGCTCCAGCATGGAGTCTCTTCCATGGGAGACAGTCCTCCATGAACTTCTCCAACCTGAGTCCTTCCCACAGGCTGCAGTTGTTCACAAACTGCTCCAGAGTGGGTCCCTTCCACGGGGTGCAGTCCTTCAGGAACAGAGTGCTCCAGTGTGCGTCACCCATGGGGTCAGAAGTCCTGGCAGAAGACCTGCTCCAGCATGGGCTCCTCTCTCCGTGGGTCCACAGGTCCTGCCAGGAGCTTACTTGAAGGCAGGCTCTCCCCACAGAGTCACAGCCTCCTTTGAGCATCTACGTGCTCTGGCAGGGGATCCTCCAGGGGCTGCACATGGGTATCTGTTCCAGCACCTGAAGCACCTCCTCCCCCACCTTCACTGACCTTGGTGTCCGCAGAGTTGTTTCTCTCATCTATTCTCACTCCTCTCTTCTGACTGCTGCTGGTGTTGTGCAAGGTGTTTTTTTCCCCTTCTTAACTATATTATCCCAGAGGTGATAACACCATCGTGGATTGCCTCGGCCTTGGCCGGTGGCTGGTCCAACTTGGAGCCAACTGATATTGGCTCTATTGGACATGAGGGAAGTTTCTAGCAGCTTCTCACAGAAGCCACCCCTGTAGCTCCCCTGCTACCAAAACCTTGCCATGCAAAACCCAATACAAAAGCTTATAAAGCCTGTGTCAGGCACAGAACAAATCCAAAAAGTAGTAACATTCATAAAGGCAAAGAGCTGAACGTCAGTTGTTTGTGGCCAGGAGAGCTAAAGCAGTTTTGGTGTATAACTGTAAAGGAATAGTGAATCATACGTGGAAAAGACTTCATCTCCTGTGCAAGAGCGGTAAGCTAGGAGACTTGAAGCAGAAGCATGTTCTGAATGTGGAAGCCCCTGCCTCTCCCTGGGGAGAAATACAGAGCTCACACCCTCTTCAGGTGCAGCAGGAAACCCTACACTCCTTGCTGAGTCCTTAAGGCACTGAGGAGCAGCGTGCCCTACGCTGCACCAAATCCTGGCCTGCTGGCATGTCAGCAGTTTTCCAGTCAGCTCTGTCCCTCAGCCTGGAGCAGCTAGTAGGTGATATCTGAGTATCTGCAGGAGTTCAGGGTTCAGAAGGTTGTTTGGTGTGTTGTTTGTTGGGCTGTTTTGTGGTGTTTGTTTTTTTTTTAAAAAAAAAAAAAGATACCATACTGTTTACTATAAAAATACTAAAATTAAAAGTACTGGCATGGTTGATTACCCACTATGAGCACTGCTGACAGAAGAACACTGGATCATGTTCTACCACCCATTTGTTAGAAAGGTGCCACAAAACTGGACAGGATGGAGAGAAGAGTCACAAAATGTAATTCAAAGACTGGGGTTGGATAAAGAACAAAAGAGCCTGCTGCCTTTCAGGGAAAGACTTAAGGAGCTCAATCTGTTTTAGTTAATCAAAAATAAGATTGAGAAGCGGTGTGGCTACAGGGTATAATTACCCACATGGGGAGAAAATACTGGCTACAAAAGGGATCTTTAATCTAGCTGAGAGAAGCATAACAAGAACTAATTACCAGAAGGTGAAGCCCAGCAAATCTAACGTAGTAATGGGGCACAACTTCCTAGGAGCACAGATGATTAATTACTGGAACAAAAACCCCAGGGCAATGGTGGGTTCTGCATCTCTGTAGTCAGCCTGAACGCCTCTCTGTACGACCTGTTTTCAACATGAGATGCCAGACTCCATAAGGACACTCCCAGTGAAAACCTGAGGCATGTTTTGGACTCTTCTTTCATCTCATGTTCACATTACCTCAGCATCTCTTCTGCACAAAGACCCTCAACGCCACACCAATAATGCCACTTTCTCACCTTAACTTTGCCAGCCTTTCTGCTGCCTATTCCATGGCCAGTGCTGGGAAGAAGGCTTGGATGCCCAGCCATTTGCTGCTCCTGATCTTCATCCTCTCCTTGGCCTGGACATCTGCCCTTACTTTCCCTGGACCATACTGTGACTTCTCTCCACTTTGCTTCTTACAGGCTGCTGTGTCTCTTTGCATGCATCCCTACAAAAGCTGTCTGTGCTACCAAACAGCAGAAGGAACCAGGGCACAGAGCTCCAGGAAAAATTCTCACTATTGCTCCTACTCATGGACCACCCATGCTTCACCCATGCTACTCTCCGAGGGTCATCCAGATCCAGAAAGGACTTGCCAAGCAGAGTTCCCCTTGTGTTACCACACACCTTACAGTATTTGACCATGGGGAAGTGTCTGCTCTGCCTCTCCCTCCCCACCCCAGCTGTCCTGGTGCTTGACTGTACACAAATACCCACCAGAGCATGGACTGAGTGCTGGCTCTTAAACAGAGCCAGAAGCTCTTAAACCCGTTGATCCAGAAGCACCTGAACATTATAGGAATGCCTGCCGTTTGCTGTACTTTCTCCATACCCAGTAACAATTAATGTATGAAGCAGTCCAACCCAAGGCACAGGAGTCAGTGTCACCATTGCTCCCACTCTCTATTTTCCAAAGTAGTTCTTCTCCTTTTTATATCCAACCCACACGCACTGCTTCTCTGGTAATATATTCACTGCCACAGTTGGAGCATTTGTAACCTGCAGAGTCCGTGTCAGTCTGAAGACAGAAGGTTTCACTGCATTGATACAGCTTTGTAATAAAATGACCCACCTGCTGGCATTTTAGGGCCAAACGCGCTTTGAGGGCGGCTCCATTGGTGAAGGCCATTTGTCAAGAATGGTGCAGAGCTCCAGAGTCCCACCAGGTTCCTCACTAATCTGGGCAAACAATTCGCAGTAATTTATAAAAATGCTTTTTTTCTTCTTCAGCTTGAAAGGCAACTTTATCTCTTCCTCCCAGGAATGGGACATGGCTAACACAGTCTATGCATTTGTCAGCATCAGCATGGATTATTAGAAGCAACCATATCTGGACCTCAGTTTAAGGTTGCCACTCAACTCCAACCGGTATAAAATGTTGCTTTCTGTATGGCTGAAGCCGCAGCAGGCACACAGACCTTCTGCTGTAGTTCCTTCCCTAGCTCGCAGATAGCCTCTGACATCAATTCAAAGTCTCATTTTTCAAAGAAGCTGAAGGATTGAATCCCTGCTCCGTGAAGGACCAAATTTCAATCTGTGACCCCTGTTGACAGCTGGGCTTCTCTGAGCCAGTGCCTCTGAGAACTGACAACAAAACAGCTCTGATCAAAGGGAAGTCTCTGTGGAAATTATTCAAGTGGGGAGCAAGTATGCTCCCAAGCCTGGGGGTCTCCAAGGATGTCACTAGGCTTCCCTTAGAGACAACTCTACTGCCATCACTGACACTAACAATACAAAAACCTTTATTCTCCCCACCTCATGCCTTCATTCCCTCATTCCCTGCAAAGAGAACAGCCATCCACACAGAGTGCTGACCCCAAAAAAGGAAACTGTCAGAGGCCCCATGAACTCTATGTGGGATTTAGTGACTTTTTTTTACATTAAAAGGTGCTTGAAGGCTGCAGTAACAGATGCAATATAAAACTTTACAAAGAAGCTGGAGGACTTGACCCTGAGTTTCTAGATCAGGTGTCAAAGAAATAACCCTAATTTCTTGCACTCTGGAAAGGAGTGCTGAATAAGGGAATTGCACAGATGAGGACTACTGCTTGTAGATGCACATGAAGTCTAACCCACCCAACTCCAACTTAATTCTAACATCAAATAAAGTTCCAGAGCTTACTCCAAAAGCACTGTCACTATACCTGCATCATTTCCATTGCCTGAGGAAGAGCTATGTAAGATGTTTAGAACAGAACAGAACAGAATGGTTAGGGTTGGAAGGGACCTCTGGAGATCATCTAGTCCACCCCCCCTGCCAGAGCAGGGTCACCTACAGCAGGTTACACAGGACAGCGTCCAGACGGGTTTTGAATGTCTCCAGAGTGGGAGACTCCACCACCTCTCTGGGCAGCCTGGTCCAGTGCTCCACTACCCTCAAAGTAAAGAAGTTCCTTCTCACGTTAAGATGGAACTTCCTATGTTCAAGTTGATGCCCATTACCCCTCGTCCTATCACTGGGCACCACTGAAAAAAGACTGCTCCCATCCCCCTGGCATCCTCCCATTAAGTATTTGTAAGTATTAATAAGATCCCCCCTCAATCTTCTTTTCTCTAGACTAAAGAGACCCAAGTCCCTAAGCCTTTCTCCATAGGAGAGATGTTCCAATCCCCTAATCATCTTCGTTGCCCTTTGCTGGACCCTCTCCAGCAGTTCCCTGTCCTTCTTGAACTGGGGAGCCCAGAACTGGATGCAGTACTCCAGATGCGGCCTCACCAGGGCAGAGTAGAGGGGGAGGATGACCTTCCTCGACCTGCTGGCCACACTCTTCTTGATGCACTTGTTGCAACTGAAGAGTTTAGGTGCAAGCCTGGGATTCTCCTGTGGCTTTCCTAACATCAAGATGCTGGACCTTACACCATGAGACATGAAGGAGTAGCAATTCATTACATTAAATATACATGCATGTATGTAGATATTTATAAAGAGAAAGAGAAAAAGAGAGTTAAGAAACTGCAACATCCATGAGCCAATTACAACTGGCTTTTTCCCCTTCCATCTTTTTCCATTTAGAGTGCAAAATGGGCCTTAAGCTCCATTTCCAAAATATTCATTGCAATAATTCCCTCTAGCAGAGAATCATTATTTACTGCTTGCATTCTCACTTCAAAGAGGAAATATCAAGCTGCAAACACAGAAGGGCTGGGGTTAAAGAAAGGTACTGCCATTTTGCTCAAAATGTCATTCCTAGAAGCGCTTATTGCCATGTAAAAGCTGTAAATTGTATTTAAAATTTTCACTGAATTTTCAGTGAAAACCATCAATTATTTCTGGAGCCTTTGTAGGTGATATTTATCTCTTGACCCCAGTTATATGGTATGGAGTAAGGCTACAAAACCAAACACTCTATCACACAATCATTGAGTGTTGGTGGGGAGTAAGGGGAGACTGCAGTGACGAAAAACTGAGAGACGCTAAAAAAGAACCATCTTGGTAACAGGTGTGACCTCATTTGTCATGTCAGCAGCCAAATATTTGTGATAATCTACTGAAAGTTACTAGAAATCAAGCATCAGAAGGTATAACATTACATGAGGATCACGCTTGCAGCTGCATTCAGCTGCATTCAGGATAACACACTGATGTTTTCGCCATGCTAACAACACTAGTCAATTAACAAACCTTCCAGGCCAGACTAGCAACCGAAAAAAGAGATGCTAATCCAGTCTCTGAAGCGCTGCAGTGCACGAAGCGTGGGCTCACTCCATATGTTCTCTCCCTCCTTGCAGAGTAAACGTCAGTGTTGCTTTTGCATGTTTAATGACAGTTTTCTACAACCCACTGAGCTTAGGAAATATTAGAGGAGCTATGAGTGATTAAATTCAACTGGAGTGAGGCCAACTCATCTCACCATTCTTCAAAGTTGGTGGAAAACGTACACCAATAAAAGGTGCCGGTAGTAAGCTCCTGGGCAGTAAACAAAGCTGCCACCCTGCTTAGAGTTTGCCCCAAAGTGGCAGTCCCGCGTGTGTTCGTGGCTGAGCCCCTGCCAGTCCACCATCCCAGGCCTTAACGCTTGTTGGTGGCCCCTGCACTACGCTCAGCCTCACCCTGGTCTCTCTACAATGGGATTAAGTAATTTATAGAGCAAATAAATAACAGGAAGCCATGAATCATGAGGCTATTATTCCTTCAAGGGTTCCTGTTCTAATTCAGAGCAGAAACCTTGTAATGATGCCATCAGCTGCAAGAAAGGAAGCTTGAGTCATCATTGCCCCTGGATAAAATAATAAGTGTGCCACACACAATTGCCTCTTTGTTTAGATAATCTGGCTTTGTTACCCATAAGCCCTCTGACTGCCTGCAATAAGGAGGAATCAGTTTGGTACTTGCCCCCACTGCAAGCTGAGAGCCAACACGCTGTAAGGCACCCACCCTTTTTCTTCCACTTAAGTGCTGAGAGCTGGATCACAAATGGCCATTTGCAAATCACAAAAAATGTGCCTTATTTGTGCCCAGCACAGTCCTATCATCCACCTACTCCATCTCCACAGACCCCCGCTCATCTCCCTCCCTCCCTTGGAGCTCTCACGTGAATCAGTAGTGGGATGACTCACACACGGCCCTTCATGCTCAGCTCTGCCATGTGCCTCTGGTGTCCCTGCAGGCCTGAACCAGGAGAGGTCATAGCAGCTGCAGCACTAAACTTTTGGGCTGATATCCTCAGACTGGCATCCAAAACCTGTGCTAAGGGCCCACGAATCCAGTGGTGCATGGGAAGAGGAGGTAGGTACGTCAGAGCAGCCTGAATATGGCTGAGCATGTGGTTGAGCAGGGCTTAGCACTTGGGGTTTCCCAACTTTTGGGAGAGTAGGAGTGCTCTCCCCAGCACTGCAGGGAGATGTTCCCATTCCCTCATTCCAAGGACGGAGAGCAGAAGGTTTGCCCCTATCCAGTGATGGGTTTGGGGCATTCTCTTCCTAGCAGAAAACCCAAATTTTCTTCCCTGCCTAGTAAAGATGGACTGACACCTCTCCTTCTCAACATTTGAGTTGCTTAACAACCTGCCCATCTTTTAGGCTTTCCCAGCCCTTATCCAACACGGGCCTCGAGGCAGATGGGAATAGTCAGCCATTAGGTCAGACAGCAAGATAGTACAAAGGACTTTTGCTCTCTACTGCACTGATCAGAGCATTTGCCTGGGTGGGGAGAATACCCGAGTTTGGCATTTTACCCTAAACAGTTGTTGAAACGCTAGGTAATGGTTCACTGAGTCAGAGCTTGTTAGCTTGGTCACATTGACATGACTCGAATGCCTTCAAACTGGAGCTTGCATCTCAATGTGTTGCTGCATTGAGGAGATGCCCAGATGGCAAACGGCTGGCTCCAATACCTCCAGGCAAGTCCATTGTTGTTATGGGAAGAGCCATACAACAGCAGAGGACAGAGCACGTGTGGTAACCACACAAGCTTTTCCTTTGCTCAGATTCCGTGAGTGAGCGTCAGTGCTCTGACAGACCTTCTGATACGTGCTTCTAGAACTCTTGTAAAAAAATATGTGCTAACGTCATTCATACACTCTACAACTGTGCTCTATTAAACAAATCCTTGTTTACTACCTACCTGTCAATGTCTGTTGCTAACATATTGTCTCCTGTCTCCACCTCCTTTTGCAGATGTCTGCAAGAGTTGCTCAGAGGCTGGAAGGCAATGCCCACTAGAAAGAGTTTCCCAGCCTTTTTCCTGCAGTAGGTGTCTTCCCTATCAACTTTAATAGCTGTGGGATTGGGCCCCTTTTTATTAGTGTTTTAACCAGGCTTGCCAAAAGCTCACTGTTCCAGCTCCAGCATAGGAACTGCAAATGTTCATTTTTTGATCCACTGCCAAACGCTTCTTCAGGAACAAGGAGAGGGATGGCTGCTTAGTGAAGCCAGCCTGCATCCTGAACTACAGCCTTCCAGCTCCCAAATTTTAGATTGCGCCCTTGTTCAGAGTGCAGCAAACAACAGAAGCCATAAATTGCAGAAGGCTATGAAGTCCAATCACAGAAAAAGACCAGAATAAAATTCAAGAGCATTTTTCTTCCCTGCTACGTGTATGGTTCCTACAGATCACAGCAATTGGAGAGAAGCGTGTACACCCTAAGAAGAGTGTTTCTTTTGCTGGGAGTCAGGGACCTTTAAACTTGTTTTAAACTGTTAAAACATTTGAAACATAGCCAGGTCATTATGCATTGAGATTAGTTATAAGATATGTCAGTAATAAAAAAATAAGCGTGTAACCCTATTTTTTAAAGACCTGCTCCCCACACAGGCTGTATGCATTGTGCTCATTCTGTTGGAGCCAAGGGAACTGCTCAGAGAGAGCATGAAAAGTTAAGCATTTGTGTAAGTCTTTCCAAGATCAGGGCTTAAGGCAAAATTAGGGGAAAAAAAAAAAGAAGAAAAAGCCTTTACAGTGCATGGTTGGTATTGGATTTTTGAACATTTATATCTCAGTTCAATAAAAATCAATATCCTTCACAATAAGGGTGGGAACTGTGACTTAGGCATAGCTTTTTCCATGGCAAATCACAGTTTTTAGCTGTCAGCCATTTTGCCCATAGGAGTTGTTGAAAAGGGTCACAAGATACTATGGGAGAAATACATTCTGCTTCTCGTTCTCACTTGAAAATGGTCTGAATACTTTATACATAAACTTTTTGAAACTATTCACCAAACATGGCAAATTTCAGCCTAGAAGGTGGATGTTTCACAAGCTGCAACTATTGGAAAATCCAGTTTTATAATAAAAAACATTATGCCATCTTAAATACAGAGCTAGTTGTCACTTACTTTAATACCTGATAATATGGTTTTATAAACATGCAAATAACATGTCATTGTCCATCTAGTACCTTGATTCTAGGCTTTTAAGACTTCTAGGAAGAAAAAAAGTGACCAAGTATAAAACAACATGATAAAAATTCAGGGCTTTTTTTCCATTCACTTTTGAAGCTCAAGAAGCATAAAGGTATTGGTGTTTGCAAGTATTGGAGGAACCAATGAAGCATCAGCTTACTTGGTTTTACAGTGGGATCATTCTGCTATAATCTTGCAAGAATTTTAAAGTGATAAATGTAAAAGTTTTTCATGACTTTTCCTACACTAAGCAAAAGACTCCATCATCGCAAACCATATTTTTCAACTTGGACACAGGTCTCTGCTGTGTTGCCAAAGTTTCCTTGGAAGATGAACTCTATCAGCAAAGCAGAAAGTCAGTGCCTTCATCTCCAGACGGAAAGCTACAATTCCATCTCTTGGAGAGAAGTCTTCCCACCACAGAAAGCAAATATTCATCCTCCTACCAAACTCCATCTGGTTAGTGGTCAAACTGAAGGAAATCTTTTTTCATGCTGCAGCGTTCCAGCTAAATTATTTTCTTTACTCACAAGACTTGATTAACACCTGCTGAAGTCAGTGGAAAATCTCCTACCAACTGAATGGGATATGGTCAATTGTACAGAGAACACTTGGGGTGACAGGATAAATAGTGCAAAATAGAAGCAATATGTGGACAGATATGTTAGTTACACGTCACAGCCACAGTTAAGGACAGTAGGAAGTAGGATCTGTCTCACTGTGGTATCTAAGGTTATATCAGAATGTCTGTACATATTTAGCTGAACATGATGTTTAGCCCTCTGGTCATGACAGCTCCCCTATTTCAAGTTGGTGCTGCACTTGGTACTTCCTATGAACCCACACAGCATTTGGTAGGAATTCTTTTTTAATTTTTAATGGTAGGTACAGGGTGATTCCTTGTGGCAGCAGAACCGCTCCACAGGAAAGCATGGTCCTTTGGAAACATGGTATGGCCGCTTTCCAGAACCACACACAAACTCTGGCTTCTGTCAGACGCAATTTCTCAGCCAGGACCAAAGCAGCTATGGAAAAATGACAGAAGTGTCAACAAGCTTAACAGTCCTTTCTAATGATTGGTTAGTACAGAGTACCAGATGATATCATTCTGAGTCTGCTTCTGAGAAACATCAATTACCTTCATTTGGTTTGTATGTCAGGAGAGAAATGCTTCTTTGTTTAGATATGCAACTCCACCTGAAGTGCCAAAGATTTTCTCTGTTGATTTTTGATTACCTGTTCTCCCAGCACAAATGCCTTCTGTAATGTCAAAAAAAAGATTTAATTCTTGGCCATTTGTGCAGCATAGGCACTGTCGTGAATTGCAATTTTATTCAGATATGTGTGAAATACAGGAGGTGACATAGCGGAGTGGCAGTCTGCCTAGTCCACTGTCCTACCTCCAACGGTCATGGATGCACAATTATATCTAAAGAGACAGCCCCTGTCACGCCCTCACCTCCGAACCATTGCACCTTTCTTCCAAGGCTGCCTCAGAGCTTTCACAGGCACCACGGATCTCACACGCTGCCTGCGTGGGAGCAGCATCCCTCAATCATTTTACGCAAACCGTGGCATCCCACAATCACTACTAGGTGACAGGATGGCAGGGAAAATACCTTTTCAGAACAGAGGTTCACATCTGAAAGAAAAAAATGCCACACTGCACCACCTTAGGCAGATACTGTGGTAGCAGCCATAACAGCGCAGCTGCCGGTAGCGTTTTCTTCTTCCCCATTAGACCTTGCACTGCTCTGGAGTGGCTAAGGTGACACCAACAGCGCCTCTGTTGCCATTTGGGAATATGAGGACTTTAGAATGTGGCAGACTTTGCAAGGATGCAAAGTGACATTCAAGTCAGATCTAGCCCTAGGGTAGAGAAGCAGAAAGTCAATTCAGGCAAATATTATTGAGTGATTTTAATGCATTTGTTGTTGTTAGGCTTTTTTTTTTTTTCCTTTTTTGTTGGTATAATTGATCCTTTGGAAATTAAAAAAAAAATAAAAAGACTCAGCAAATTCATTTTGGGTTATAATGAATAACAGCTTTTGGGACAATTGCAAAGTGCCTGAATTAGGACAAAATATAAATTGTAGATGCACTCAGAGACAAAGGATAAGGAGAAATGGAAATTATAAAGTAACATTTATGATTTATGAAAAATTCTTCATTTTACTGCTAATCATAATGGACTCCTGCTGCTTATAACCTTATTGTAATCAAAGGGGTATATTCATTTCTCGCATAGTTATGTGCACATAACTCCTATTGAAGCTAATAAGTGCTATGTGCTTGCTGTGAGGGGCAAAGAGGTGTCACACAATTACATCATTTGCTATAGCTTCATTGTAAATGATAAAAATGGCCTTGAATGTTACAATTATAGATAACATTGCACATTTTTAATTTTAAAAATTATGTATAGCATTGAACCTTTGGCCTTGTGCTTGAGGGAAGATAGAAGTGGTTGCAGGCATTGGAGGCAGTGGGAGGATAAGTTTCTGTGCATGGTCAAGCTCTCTACAGGCTTCCAGCAAGTCTTGCTACGTGCTGTGAGGAGACTGCTTAACCACTTCCCAATAAAGCTTCCCATGGGTGTCTGCAGGGCTGGGTGAAGGCGACCCGCTTCACCGTGCCTGAAGCTGTGGAAGAACTGGATCTTGGTGGGACCCGACACAAGGCTGAAAATATCATAGAAAGGAACTTAGGAAAAACAGCAGAGATGTCTGTGTTGACCAGCATGAAATTAACATCCCCTTTTCAAGGGTATTAAGGAACTTGCGAGTAATTGTCTTGCATATCTTCATTTGGTGTATTTTAGATGTGATCCATTGGTCAGAGCGTGACATCAGAGTTCAAACTAGTGGCAGGATGTTCAGCCAGAGCAGTTATTCTGTGTGTTCCCTTCTGGGAAAAGTGTGTCCAGATTCACCTTGGACAGTGTAACCACAGCTGCAGGTAAAGTGGAAAAGGATCATATTTATATATAAACAGTGCCATTTTGGCCATATAATTTCAATTTTGTATGGCAGGCTGAGATGAATTTTCAATATTAAAGGCCAAAATGGTGCAGCTTAGCTATCAGACTAGCGCTAAAAATTCTTTTGATAATGCTGAACCAAAACATTTCCATCACGCTGACTGAGAAAATTTAACACAGGGTGATGTAGATGAAATTGATACATCCTTAAAAAAAGCTTTGATTTTGGTAAATTATTATTTTCTAAAAGACAACTGAAGTAATGTTCTCCAGTCCTGAGCAGCATTTTCCAAACTTTTGCATTTCCCTAAAGGAAATAATATAAAAAGAAAATAATGAAAAGTTCACAAACCTGCATAAGGGACTATGCACTTAGGTATCATAGGCAGTGAAGAAACAATTCATCACAGTACAGTTCAATGTGTATAGAAGTGTTTGAAGGACCAGCATTTTCAGCTGCTGCACTTCACACAGTCCCAGGTTGCCCTGACATGAGTATTATTGAATACAGCTGTAATGGGGCAAGTATAATGCAGAAAAAAAAAACAGGTTCCAAAGCTGAATTCTTCAGAAATTTTGTGTCATTTTGAGTATAGACAGCCTGATTTGAAAAAAAAAAGGCACCTCTTGAATTGATGGAAGTCGCAGCAGAACCACCCTTCCCCCTACTTGTGGGTGTCGGTCTCTTCTCCCAGCACAAGAGGAAACAGCCTCAAGTTGTGCTGGGGGAGGTTTAGATTGGATATAGGGAAAAAAATTTTCGACAAAAGGGTTGTCAGACATTGGAGCCGGCTGCCTGGAGAAATGGTTGAGTCACCACCCCTGGAGGTATCGAAAAGACGTGTAGATGCAGTGCTTAGGGACATGGTTTAGGGGTGGACTTGGAAGTGCTACGTTAGCTGTTGGACTTGATGATCTTAAACGTCTTTTCCAACCTCAATGATTCTATGATTCTACTTCACCTTAGAAATCAGTATCATCATCTTCTCATGTGATGCACAGCATTTAATGAAAGAGCTGCTACCAGTAATTGAAGCAGCCAAATCTTCAGCTCTTACACAGCACACACAAGCACACAAATGTTACAATCTGGAAATAAGGACAAATATCCAAATCTCTATTTAGTTAACAAAATAAGTAGCACTTATTCTCAGATGTGCCAGACCACCCAAGGCTCCAGTTTAATTGCTTTGAGAGGCTGTGGACAAACATACTCCTTCAGATCCAGCTGTGCTGCTGGATATAACCACTGCAGCTGCTCATCTGTTGTGTCCCCTGTCCTCCTCTTCCCGCCTCTTCCCTCCCACAGCATTAAGTACCCTTCTGAACCAGCCCACACAGTGGTTTGTGTCACCATTCCTTCATTTGTGCCAAGTAAAATCACCCAGGTTACTTTAATCCGTTTAAATAGGAGGTGGCAGGAGTGACTGTAGCTCTGAGAGGCACCAGTCTTTGGTCAGCAAGGCAAGGATGAATGGCCAGCAGGCAGCAGCCCGGGAGCTGATGAAGAGAACTAAAAAGCTCAGGTGCAGAATAAAGGCAAAAAGCCAGTTCCAACGTAATTCATCCTATTATGGTGTTAGAGAAAAAAAATGCGTGACACTGCACTTGTCACTCCTGCAGCTCTGACCTGCTGCTCTCGTGCCATCCTGTATATCTGTTTTTTCAGCTTCTCCCATGATCTGAGGTGAATTCACCTGCCATGAATGGAAATACACTGTTCATGTATGACTACCATCCATCCACAGTACCCAGAGCACATCCTTTATTCTTCTGCCTGGAAACACTGTACTAGTGACCTTTGAGATCCTTGTTTATTTGATATTTTTCAGGGGTTCAGACAAACACCGCTCATCAAGTATTACTGCTTAGCACAATCAGTCCCGAAAGAAGTGGCTTTGCTGCCTCCAAGGTATACCCTTAGCAGCTGTGGAGTGTCTAGTTCCTCATGTGTGGTGTGTTCCCATCCAGGAAATCCCAGTCAGAAATGTGGCAGCATTACCTGGATGGCACACGTAACCCAGAAAGCAACATTTGCACCTGTGACACTTGTTCTCTTTCAGTAAGTGACTCCAAACAGCAAATTCTGTAGCCTTTCTCATTTAGGAGATGATTCAGGCTGACTTTCTCCTCTCTCCCCTCTGCCCAACCCCAGCTGTCTGAAGATGCTGCCATGCAGCGTTTGCTAATCATACTAACGTGTCAGAATGATGACATGTCAAAATAGCAGCACCCGTGCAAGAAACAACCCAGTCTCCTCATCCCCGTCTTTGAGGAGCTGTGCCTAGTGAGGCATGTAGCATACCGACAACTTTCCCATCAAGTGAAGCTCAGCTGCAGAGAGGTTGGGAATCCCCATCCAAATGAAGGGACAGGGCTGGAGAGCTGGGGTGTGGGAGGGAGTGCAGTCTGGGAGAAACCAAATCAAGAAAGTATTAACTAAAGATACCTTGCTCTCAGTGAGGACAGGTCATAATCCTCCCTGAGTCCCAGTGGGAACATAAGACCTTAACTAATGACTCTCAGAGTCTTCTTTGTGAGGGACAGGAATGTGACACCTCTTTCTCCTCCTCTGCTTGTCCTCTGCAGCCGTTGGATTAGCAAGGAAGTGCAGTGAATTTACAGATTCTTCCCTAGTACACCGAGGCAGATGGAGCATCCACCAAGGGGTTCTTCTTACATTTTCAGTCACCTCCTGCCCCAGCCAATTATGCAGTTGTGATAAAGACTGTTTAAAAGTGACTGTATTCTTCCCCAGAGCTAGCTGCATTCAGAGAGGTGAGGGAAATCTGGGCTTCTCTCAGTTTTAGTGTCCTCTGGATTAAAAATTAAAGAGGAGATATTTGTGTTAACTTTTGTCATAACCTGGGGAAGGATTTAAACAATTTGAAACCTCAGACAGCTTCAGAGTGAGATTCTGCAATTGTGCTACCAGGCACAGTTACACCTCGTAACCCTGAGGAAGACAGGGCAAAGGCTTATAGTAGCAAGTAGTACTTTTATCTATAGAGACACTGATTCTTATTTCCACTACCCTTACAATGGAGTGGGACCTTAAGGTGAAAGTAAATATTATTTTTGCACAATTTTTCCTTGCTGTTACATCAGGAATAGACTTATAGGGAGGAGGGTTGATAGGACTATAGCTCTGCTTACAGCATGTACTGGATGCCACGTATACTCTTAGCTGCATGTTGGGGAATGGCTGCTCCTCTTTCCCCACTTCCTTAGATTGTGGTCACATCCCACTCAACTCTACACTGCCAAAATTTGTAAAAAGACCTTTCTGGATTGTTTTTTTTTTCTTTTTGTTTTTTTTTTTTTTTCTTTTTTTTGTTTTGCAAAATGTAGCGAACAAGATTATTTCTATAGTCACAGTTGTGCTACAGAGCAAAACTTTCTAGAGACGGATTAGAGAGTAGAAGTGATCTTCTTGTGGTTGACAGAATCTGCATGTTCCAGGATGCCTTGAAGGCTTCTGTCCCCATTATAGAAAATAATGAGTGGTTCTTTAAGAAGCTCCAATAAATTACGTCCCCAAATGAAGATGTTCTGCTGTGTACAATGTTACTAATTTCCTTTGTACAAAAAGAAAAAACATTAGGCAGAAGTATGAAGGACACCTACAGTATCCCTCCTTTATGACTCATCTCTGCCCATCTTCACAACCTTTTCTTTTGGACTCACTGTTTGATGTCTTTTTTGCTCTTCCCTTTCCAGAAAATATTCACACTCTGAATGGCCTGATTTGCCAGGACAAATTCATCTAATTCACTGTAATTAGGAACATGGTAAACTTCCACCCGTGTACAAAAGATGAAAGGTAACAAGTAGCAAGTGATTATTTCTATCAGTAGGTTTCTGTATAGCATTTCAGACAAAACATTCCTGCTCTTAATAGCTTGAATGTCTCAAAAGAAATCCATGGTAACTTGATCAACAGTGTCTGAATCTTTTCACAGGCTGGATGCTTTTCAAGAAATAATGATATTTGAATCATCTTTCTTAATGAAGAAGATAGCATCAATACAATGTGCCAGTTCTGCTGCTTAGCCACTCAAAGTTGGCACTGGTTTCACATTAGGATTGTTCACTTGGTGACCGTAGGGTGCTAAGGCCCCGATCCAAGAAAGTAATGAAGCACGTGTGCCTAAACACAAGCCTGAAGGTAATTTTTCAGGCTATCTCATCTTTAATGCCACGCTCCTGCTCCAGGTACCTTGCAGAAACAGGGTGGGAGGAGGGAAGGGAGATGGGTGTTGCTTGCAAATACTTTTGACAAACAGGTGCCAGTGCGGAAGAGCTGACATTACGCAGCACCTGGAGCAAAGGGTCTCCTGAGCAGATCCAAGGTATGCAAACCATTCACATCAGTCTCCTCAACTGTCTGGAGGATGAAGAGGCACAAAAGCATTGTACTGAACTGCACCACACCGGACTGCTGTAACTGGCACCTCTAAGCATGATCAGCCCGCCGGAGCAGGCATCTTGTTACTAGTCTGCTTTTCTTCCTGTGAGATATCTATGACAATCAGCCTAAAATTACTCAGTTAAAACGATCCCTGCATCCACTGAGAGGTGTGAGGTGGGAACTACAGAGAGATGTGGGGCCTAGGAACTATCTAAGCCCAAGTTCACCCTTTGCCAGGGTCTGGCGGGTTGTTCAGGCACCCATACTTCACGCCCCAAGCACAATGGGATATGTAGCTGATCTGTGGGCAGAGAGGGGATTCGTCTCCCTCCAGCTTCTCAGGATCAACAACCAACAGATCAACCAATCTGTGACAGAAGTTGGGAGCTTACGGCCCTGCAGAGACCCAGTATTGCACGAGGATGTCTGTGCAACATCAGTCTGCACAAGAGGGAGGATGCAAATGGTTTGGATGCAGTGAGCTAGGCACACCTCAGTTTGGTGGGACAGTCTTGAAGGAAGAAATTGTTGCATTTTATTTCAAGTTAATTGTGTGCGTATTTCTCATCAGTATCCTATAGTCAGACCAGAATATTGGAAACCTCTCTTTCTCTTTTTTTTTTTTTTTTTCCCTCAGCTGCATTCCTATTCTTTGCACAGGCAAAATCACTCACGAATCCTAAACAGCTTTTGCACAGAATCAGCTCAACTAATGAAAAAACAGAGAAGATTGCCATAATCTCTTGAATCTAAGGAGTAATATAGAGCACTGATTCTATCAGGATGAGGAAGAAAGACAGACATGAGAAAGATGGCCAGGTGCATTATGAATGTTTTTCAATATATTTCTTTAGAAAATGTGGGGGAGGGAAAGGTGACAGTATTTTAACAATACCATTATTTTACATCATCCTTCTCTTCATTACTTATGGACAGGCTGATGTTGAGATTTAGCACAGGAAACAGGTTTAAGAATCCATATATTCTTGGCTACAGTTCATGCCCTCAGACTGTGCCAGAACTCCAACTGAATGTTAAATATCTAATCTAGCTATGCATTTTTAATGCATGTGTTACCATCATATTGAAATACCACTGAGTGCTAATGACAACTCTTTGTTTTTTAACAAATAAAAAGAGTGTACCCAGAAACTATACTGAAACAGTAGGTTTAGCAAAAATTGACAAACAGTGCAAAAACATATGATTTCTTCCCGGAGACAATGTGCCATGCCCACTGTTGTAAAGAGTATGGAATTATATGTGACCACACTTGTGGATAAGATTTGCTGGATGGGGAGCTTTCCATTTGGAAGATTTAGGAAGGTCTGAACTTTATTCTACTGTTGCCCCTCTGTGTGCCCTCAATGAGCTACTTTAGGTGTGTTTGTCACTCAAGGCGAGATGAGTGATGGCTCTTCTGCCAATGCTCCACAGACTTGCTGTGGAGGTGGATGCCACACCAGCCTGCCAACCCTCCCACACCGACCTGGGTCAGAGGAGGGCCTCCGGTACAGGCACAGCACTCCATCTGCGAGGCTTTTCTGCACCCGGGGCTTGTCCTGGTGTGTCTGCACAGTGGCTCTGGGCCATTTCAAGGCACTAGCTTGGACAAAGGTCTCTAACCAAGCACTGCTTTGGGTGGACGTTCCCTTAGAAATTATGAGGACAGCCAGAGAAATTAAATGGGGAGATATGTCTCCTTTTTCCTGCCATTTTTCACTTTGTCCAGTGAAGCACCGATGGCTTCAAGGCCAGGACTCTTCCTTAGTGTTTGTACAGATAAAGCACAAGGGAGCTTCAATTTCAGTGCCAGCTGCTAAACACCACTGCAATACATGATAATTCATATGCCTTAATGGTGTATACCAAAGAAACCAGCTGACTGGCAGGCCCTACGTACCCACTTCTGAAAAGATGATTAGCCCTTTATTTTCCTCTCTGCTTATAAATACATACATATGTGTATACACATATTTCTTTTGCACAGAAAAACTTCAGTGATTGACCATTTAAAAAATAAGGTGCATAAGGCTTGAGATCTGGAGAGAATAAGAGGAATGTTCCTAAACCATGAAATTTCAGGGTTTTAAAATGGTGTCTTCCATTTTTTTAATTATTTCTGGAACATACTAGGTTTTCATTACTGCTCAAGTCGTTGATCCATTAAGCTTTTATCTTGAAAACAGAAAAAGACTTATTACAAGGGGGGAACTGGAGATCAGCTGCTACATATGCAATTAAAACAAAACACAAAAAAAGAGAGAGATAATCTATATCCCTGGAACAGATTCCCCAAAACCTAGTTCCCTCCTTCATTCCTTCCTAAAACATACAGCTTAAAGTATTACTTCATTTGTATTGCCTTGTGCAATATTCTGCTTTGGTTTTGCCTACTATTAATCTAAAACATGCTTGCTCTGGTAGTCAGGACCAAATACTGAGGAGTGATGCTCCCTCACTGGCAGAAGGACTTTCTCCAATAAAAGGGGATGAAATCCTGACTAGACAAAGCAGTCAGAGCTCTTCTAACTTCTAGCAGCAGTTCACTAATGACCGAAAGTGGGATCCCTATTCAATAATGCTGCAACAAACAGAAATATTTAAGTTTCTAATGCAAATACCATTTCTGGGTTTTGCTCACTCATTCTGTTGCTGAGACACCTGAAAAGTAGGAGTACTGTTACATCCCAAAGGCAAACAGTATCACATTTATTTTCCTCAGGGAAATTGAGTTCTCAGCTCATGTCTTTACTGCAAGGTGTCCAAACACCATCATCTTCATTTCCTATTGCAGGTGCTGAAAAGCAGGCAAGGTGACTTATGCTCCTGATGTTTTAGTTGCTTTTTTTCCAAAGAACATGATACGTATTTTGTCCTTATTTCCTCTGGCAAACCTGGTACCGTGTAAACACTGTGACAGGAAGAAGTACCTCAGTTGCCTAAAGAATAAGCACCTAGTTCTCAACAGCAGTTAAAGTTAGCTGAAATGAATCCCACTCGTAGCCACTGCTACTTTCTGGGTAGCTCAAAGATACCTGTTATAAGTTGCTCATGCTGTGCCAGCAGTCTCGCTTCAATCAATGCAATGCCTCGCGCAGTGAGACATGACCCAGCTAGAGGCAGAACTGATTTCCTCGTTCTTTAAATCAATAAATTCTGCCATTGTTTTTCCTTAGGACCAAAATATTTCTATATCTTTAGCATAATGATATAAGTATGGCCTTGCTGGTTAACAGCAAAGGTCCACGTAGCCCAACAGATAAAAAAATTAAAAATGTTAGAAGCAAGGCTGGGGTTGAGTGATTATCCCCACCCCCATATGCCTTTCCAGCAGCTAGAAATTATGTTATTTCCTGAGCTTCTAGTCGTGTCTACATCACTCAAAAAATACAGCTTTTGTTTGGGCTAATGCCAACAGCTTTATTTAATTGTTGTTGTTTTAATTTCATTACATTTGGGCTTTCAAAATTCCTTGTGGCAATGAGTTCCGCAGTGCCATTGAATACTTACAGTGCTTCTTTTAAACCTACTGTCTAATAAATTGTTCCCTCACTCCAGGGAACCTTGTCATCTTCTTCATGAAGTTTCTAGTTCTCTATTTTCCACACCTGCCTCGTATTTTTTTTTTTTTAATTCTGCCAGACCAGAACTGCAGATAGCATTCAAGATGTGAGCACAGCATAGGTTTGCATGGTAACAAAAAGTATGTCTTTTATCATGTTTTCTATTTCTTTCCTAATAATTTCTAATATTCCATTTGTCTTTTTGACCACTGCTAGCTTTGAGCTGATGTTTTTGAAGAATTATATATAACGATTCCCCAGTCTTTCTTCTGAGTGGTAATAGCTCATTTAGAGTCCATCACTGTGAACGTATAGCTAAGGTTGTTTTCCTCCATGTGCATTACTTTGCATTTATTGACACTGAATTTCATCTGCCATTTTATTACCCAATCACTCAGTTTCTCAAGCTCCTTCTGCAAGCCTTCACGAACAGTTTTAGCTTTGACTGCTGTAAATAATGTGATGCCAGCAGCTGGCTATGCCAATTTACTATTCACCTCTTTCAGAGAAAGCATTTAGAGGCATGCTGAGCCTGTGGGATCACACCAGAAACCTTCCTCATCTGTGAAGGCGTCCCTATCTTCTATGCCGTTAAAGCACCAGGGTGCCCTGACAGTCCCCAAAATGCCCTATATTTCCGGGGTACCCAGGCCATGTGACTTCCCCCTGCTCCTTCCAGAGACCCGGAAGCCCCACACCTTCCCCCCATACTAAAACTCCCTTTGCCCCTTCCCAAAGCCTCCTACTCCCAGCCCAGCGCGGGGGAGGCGAAGAGCGCGGCTACAGTTCGCCTCCCACCCAGACGCCCCACCTCGAAGAAGCTCCTCCCACCCCCGGCGCGGGCGCAGCCCCCCGCGCCCGCCGACCCCCTGGTGCCCTCGGGGCACCACCGCGCCGCCTCGGCGTTACTCGCTCAGGCAGCGAGCGGGAAACGGACCGCTTGGCAGGAAGGAGGCAGGGGGGCTGCCAGGCCTGCGGCTGGGAGATGGCTGCACGACGAACCTCCAAGAGTTGGAGCATGAAGTTGGAAGCTTTTGGAGAGGTGTTCGTTAGGGCTGCAGTCACTGATCCCTGCTAGCAGTGCCGGTCATTCCCTGCTGCACTCGCTGCAATGGTCCTTCCCGAGCCATGGCACTGTCACAACGCTTTAGAATTTATGTAGGTCCCAGCAACAGTGGGAGATGAAAGCTTTTTTTGGAGGGGGGGAAGTCCTGTTCGCTGTTGTGTTCACATCTTCCCCAAAGGGAGGTGGGAGAAGAAAATTAAACTGAAGCTCTTGAAGAGGAATAGCTAATGAACAGGGAGCCAAAGACCCTGTCAGGGTAGTACTTTTCATCTGGGAACTTATCTGCCATAACTCAGAGCTCATTGCTTTTGTTAGCGTGCTGCTAACTGCTGGCAGAGTAGCCGTCTGTGCTGTACAGTGCGGGCTGAGAAAAGCTGAGAAAGAAGTAGCTTTCTAGTTAATTCTTCACTTGCTCAGGAAGAGGGCACTGAGAATGGAGGCTTCACCTCCCTCACTCTGGGCGGCACTGTGTGCTGATGCAAAAGCCAGTGCTGTAAAAGATAACTCCTTCTCCAGGATCACTCCCTGGAGCAGGACTAAGTAGCCTGTTTGGGACTCTGTGCTAACCCAAATAGCTCCAGGGGTCTTAGAAGTAGCATCTTAGTACACAATCCTACCTGGAGGAACTGGCATGTTTGAAACTAGCCTGTACATCTCTGCATTGCATGATCCTCACACAGTCTGATGCACCTAGAAGAAAGTTCAGATGCAAATGCTCAAAATACAGCCATGGTTTAACTCATCTTAGTGCAGGCCATTCCACCAAGGGCAGCATGAAAACATAACAAGATGTTTGTAACGTTTTTGTTTTCATAACATCATTGCACTAATTGGGCAACTCTCATCTTACACTCAGAAGTGTCTACTTGTCCTATACTTTTACAGCACCTAGCACAAGGAGGTTCTTAGGTGCTAAAGGAGAGGTGATCTGTAAACTCAGTCTAGCGCCTTCAGAAATCCAGGTGGAAGCTAAATTTAGGAGAACTAAACAAACAAACTGCAGGCTTAATGAATAGTATGACTACAGTCCCCACATTAGTAGAAAATTGCATCAGTTTGGAGCAGGTTTCCAAGCCCACAGCTTCCAAACTTTCTTTGTGACCAAATAGACTTACCTACTTTGTGACTGCAGGCTAGTGGTCTGGAGGCTACATGTTTGGACTCTGCATAGAGAGGACCCACTGCAAGGCTGAACGCAGCCATGATGGGAAGGAGGGCCTGTGAAGACACAGAGCCATTCCCTTTTCATCTGACCTAGTACACGTGCCGTTTGGCCTGGGTGAAACTTCAGGTACCAAGTGAGGTATTAAATCATCCTCGATCAGAAAGCTTTTTAACAGTTGTAATTGTAAGCAAAAAGCAAAACCTCACCTAATCAATATTCCAGGCCAGCCAACACTTGAATCGGGTACGTTGCACAAATTGCAACTAGCTTCACTCCTGTTCTCTGTGGCCCTCCAAACGCTCCCACTGTGCTGCATGAGTGTGAGCCAGCCCTAGTGCTTTTCTCATCTGTGAACTAAGTCTACACAAGCAATGCAGGAAGTACATTAACCTTATTTCCTCCACATGTTAAGGTGTCTAGTTGCACTTGAAGTCCAGTCCAGTTGCACTTGAGCTGTGGCCCAGGGATCCTCAGCCAGCACCCCAGGCAGGAATCTTGGCTGCATCTACCGAAAAAGTACACAGATGGTTTGTTGGTCATGTTTTGCCATGCAGAAGGTCACTAAGCAAATGCTTGTTGTCGTTCTCGTTCTCTCAGGAAGCAACTCGTACAGCTTCTTCGTTGCAGACACAAGCCTGTACAAACTCTCTCTCTCTCTGTGTCTTTAAAACACTCTCTCTGTATTTGGTCTTCTAAAAGGTCACCAGGAAGATTTTCCAACAAATCACTGTGGAGACAAAATGGGGAGGAGTAGCTAACCATTAGCACTAGACAGCAACTGCAAACTGGGCAGGCATGAGTCAGGTTAAGCAACCAGCTTGGACATGAGGTTTAAAATGTTGTTTGCCCATCTTCCTCCCTGCTCCAGCTGCAAATAGAAGAGATATGCAAGCTGGATGAATTTTTGTTATAAAAAAAGTGTAGTCTGGCAGGGTCCACAGACGAAGGACCCTTGAACTCTCTTTGGACTGAATTATTCTGGATTTGATTAGCTCAGTCACACATGGTGGAAAGTTCTTAATGGAAAGATTTTTGTGGAAGGCAGAGACTGTCTTTTCTGAGGGTAAAGCAAGAAATAAAGAGATCGTGCTGCAGCTTTCCTTGATGCTCCGTATACCCATTATCCTGGCTGGATATTAACTGTGCAGAGTCACCTGTGGATGCTCCACACGAACAGCTACGCTATTTCCACATCCAAATAGGTCATTTGCATGGTGCTGCACTATCCCAAGTGGGACACTGTCTCTGTTGTACATTGGCTTGGGCATGTCTGCACTGACATGGTTCTCACCACATCATCGTCTCTACTGCATCCTTCCTGTACGCTCTCTACCTGATTTCAAATGCGTTCAGTGCCAGCTGTCTTACTGCTTTTTGTGAATTGTGTTATGCCATCTCTATCGCTATTACCTTGCATTATCAAGAGAAAACAGTCCTTAACTATGTATGACTTCATGTTTATGTGTCTGTGTGCACAATTTACTGCTGTGTAGCTGTGATGTATTAAGGTGGAGCTAACTGAATATTTAGCCATTCAACTTGTTATGCCTGAGGTGCGTTTTTATTGGAATGTGATATTTCTATTATAAACTATAAGCCCCAAATCCAAAATGTGCATCTTCAGAAGTCTTGAATTCAAAACACAGTCTCAGAATATTAATATTTCAGATGAATTTGGTAGTTCTAACACTTGGGTATTAATGAAAAAGCACAGACGTGCTGCAAGATTGATCCAGCCACCATTTCAATCAAAGGAACTTTTTATTTTACTTTTATGGGGGCCAAGTTTGGCCCTGAACACACTATGTTTCAACTTTTTTTAAATGCTTAGGTGAAACTACAGGTCTTCAGGTAAAAGCAGGAGGATGCTTGAATGTAGCATTGCAATTCCTTGGCAGTAGACTTTTGTTTATTTAGTACAATTTCTAAATAACTAATGCCAGAATATGAAATGGGATCTAGATGTACTTCCTGTGTCACTATTGTTAGTCAAGTGACAGATTGCATGTTATCTGAGCACTGATTTAAAGGTGACAGATCTGGAGATGTAAAAATAATTTGAGTTTGCACTCCATATTCTTCATAGTCCCTCAATGGAGTAAGAGAAACTTACTATTCAAAAAAAGGAAGTGATGGGTAATTATCAACTGATTCTTAACCTCATCTCACATCTACCATTGGTGTACCAGCATGTCAACAAAATTTAGGAAAGTATTTACAAAAAAAAACCATCAAAGCTGACAGCGACTGTCTTGTGTATTCACCTAGTCATGTCAACAGTATAGGGATGGCAATTGGTATTTGGCTTCTGCAGGAAAGTTCCTGTGGATAAAGCACATCCAAGACTTTACCTGCCTTTGCAGAGCCAGAGGAATAAATCTACATGATGCCCAGGACAGATTAATGCACAGGCATGTGCCTCGAGCTCCAGCTCTGCTTTGATGACAACAACATCTCTGTTTTCATTATTGAGAAATGCTTTTAGCCCTCCTGGCCACGAAGGAAAGCTGGAAATGGCAACTTGTGTGTCACAGATAGAGCAACATCTGCTTGAATCTGCTGTCAGCGTCCAGCAGAGGGAAGGGCTGTACCTAAAGCTAAAGGGAAATTACAGGGACTTTTTTTTTTTCCTAAATAAATAAAGAGGACAGAAAAGATTTTTCACTTTTAAAAATGCTGTTTTCATGAATTTCATAAAAAGAGCACTGAAAATCTGAAAATGTTTTCATTTTTCAAAAGTTACACTGATAGTAATACAACTAAATGAGATATTTCAGCCAATTAGTTTTATTTTTGGCAACCTAAACTGCGAATAAACTTCAGTATTCAGTCAGAAAGGAAGCTCACTGTCCTGTTACATTACCATTAGTGCAAGCAGGTGTGGGGGAAGAGGGAGATACCCTGCACCAGCTGCCCTTAACAGCCCTCACCCATGCTTCACCAGATTTCTCTTTGAGGGTGCAAGAGGGCTTCTCAGGGCCTTGCGTTGGCCACGCACAGCTCAGCTGCTCTGCACTCTGTTGAGGTGGGGTGGTAAATTTTCCTTTTCTTCTCAGGGTGGGCTGTGGAAACATTTACTGGGTCAGAAAATAGCACTACTCTGTAGCCCCTTTTCAGTGCCTCGCTAGCAATGACTGACAGCTCATCACCAAAGGAGGCTGAATGAGCCAGGAAAAAAAAAAAAACACAGAGAGGAGCGATCTACCTCGCAGCTCCTGAATAGAAGTATTAGCCTCAAACCCCCTGTCTTGCCTTCTGGGCTGAAAAATGCCCTTTCATCCCTCTCAGAGGTTTTTTGAACCAGGCAATACTCATCTGCCTCCTTCTCTTCCTCCATCTGCGGCTGAGTGAAGTACCCACTGGAAGGTGCAGAGGACACAGACAATGGACCAAAATCAGCAGAGGGAAGGGGGTCGGGGGCCACGGCTGAGGGACAGTCCATGCAATGAGTCACTTGTCAGGAAGTTCATCCATCCTGCCTGTGAGACAGATCCTTCCACCTTCTGCAGGAGTCTGACCATCTGCAAAAGCTTTTAGTATGTCCTAATGCATCTGCATCTTAAATGTATGAGCAGAAGCAATCTCAAGTCTGGCATTGCTTTAGCTTTCCAGTACTTGACTCTGCAGCTTCAGCTAATAATGTTCTTTAGATGGACTTTCCAGTATGTGATTTTATGGATAAAAAGCAGACAGTGCACTTGAAGAGAGGCCAGGTTCGCACACAACTACAGAAGTGTTGCTTTCCTACAGTTTTTAATTGCAAGGGAGAGAAAAAACCCAACTATATAGCCGAAATTATTTTCATAGCCTGTGGCAGCATCACATCAGAAAATACGGAGATGTGTTTAAAATGTCTGTTGTTGTAAAAACACAGGATGGTTTCTTGCAGGAGATTTATTTGAAATGCATGAAAAAAGGTCTGTTAGGTGTCACCCAGGGGAACTAAATTAGGGCTTTTCTTCCCCAAAGGCATAGGGAGCTTTAGCAGCTGGAGCTAAACTTTCACTCAAGTGTGTGTAGTTCGTGGGCCAGACCACAGAAGGACCTGCAGTCAGCTGCACATCAGAAGCGTCCGTTTCCCTGAAGTCTGAGTTCTTGTGCCACTACATGAGTGGAAATAACCGTGACTTAGAGGTCAACTTAAGAAGGAAAACCACCCAAACTATATTTTTGCCCTGTAATCGGACAATTTATTTTAGTATGCATCTCAACCCCACAGCAGACCCCCCACGCCTATGTAGCTTTGGAGATGTCCTGCCCTTATCCAAACCCTAATGGTGACTTGCTGCTCCCCTCCAAAGATCCTGTGATTCTCTGAGCCACAAGAGCCTCTCTCTTCTCCTGCCTCTGCCACTTCAGCACTTGGCCTTTCTCTGGAGGGATGCAGCAAGAAAGCGCTTAATGGGCCCCTGTGGGACATCACAGGAAAGTCCAGGAGTGAGGAAGAACATCAGGCACATAATTCATGACCTGCCTCAGGCAGAAGGGGGCAAACAACAACAGCAGCAACAACAACAACAAAAAAGCTCTCCTCTCTAGAGTAGATTAATAGGAGTTCCCACTGGAGCCCATTAAACAAAACAAAATGCTGAAAGCCTAGGAATATTGTGCACTTCATCATTTTCTCAGGATCCCGAGGGAGAGGATGGGGAAAGTTGCAATGTTACCGAAGTGGAGGGAAGGAGCCTGGGAGAGGGCTGGCTCAGGAGGGGAGAGCACTGCCTGGCAAGAGGGGCTCATCTCTCCTCAGTAAGTGGGTGAATGTCTCCTCTGTGTGCCTGCAGGTGATATTTTTTCTTCTCTAGTCTGTACACAGATATCTTGTGCACTCCCAAGATTTTTCAGGGCCTCAGTGGACTGTGTGCTTGCTTTGCCATTCTGCCATCTGGACAGCCTGACATGAGTGTCCCTGGCAGAGGTTGAAATTTTGATGTATTGTCTAAATTTGGAAGTGACATTTTCCCCAGGTTTTGTAAGCAGAACTAATGAATCACTACAGTGCAATCTTTTACTCTCTCTTCATGGAGTTTGACCTGAATTTTAGCATTGACAAAGATGATGTGTTGACCGGACAGGTTGCAAGGATAATATCTCCCAGTCTGCTCTGCTGCTGTATCTTGCTCCTGCCCAGTATCTTCTCCTGCTATCAAGACTTTTTTGTCTACTGCTCTCATTCTTCTGTCAACAAAGGGTTTATTCTCCTCTTGGTACTCCCTTTCTATGGCTCTGAGGACACATCTTCATGCCCTTCTCCCATTCCTGCTCAGGATCTATAGAGAAATTTGATAACACAAACCATCCCAGCTCCCAGTTCATCCTGAAATAACATTTAAGGTCTCGTCAGGCAAGAAACTGTGTGGCCCAGCAGGGCCTGGATCAGGATCAGTTCACTCCCTAACACTTTGTGGAATAAGTAGGGTTTGGCATATTCAACAGCAAAAAACATGAATGATTGTCATTTTTCCCAGTATTAATTTCTTTAAAACTGCATGTCTAGGTGCTGGGAAGTCTGAAGTTTAAAGAGACAGAAAAATGTTTAAAGAGATAGGACAACTCTCAGCTTCTCTTGTGCTTTCTAGAATGAGTCACTTGAAAAAGGGGGCTTTAGTGACCAGGATTTAACTGATTTTAATTTACAGGCTTTTTTTGTAGATATTTCTGTAAATTTGTTCCCCAGGGCTCATTTCTGGGATCAGTTCTCTTTACTATCTTTATCAACAACCTGAACAAGGGAATCAAGTGCATCCTCAGTAAGTCTGCAGATGACACCATATTGGGCAGGAGTGTTGGTCTGCTTGAGGGTTGAAAGGCTTTACAGGGGGATCTAGACAGGCTGGATTTATGGGCCGAGGCCAATGGCATGAGGTTCAACAAGGTCAAGTGCCAGGTCCTGCACTTGGGTCACAACAACCCCATGCAGCGCTACAGGCTTGGGGAAGAGTGGCTGGAAAGCTGCCCAGCAGAAAAGAACCTGGGGGTGTTGGTCAACAGCCGGCTGAATATAAGCCAGCAGTGTGCCCAGATGGCCAAGAAGGCCAAAAGCATCCTGGCCTGTATCAGGAATAGTGTCGCCAGCAGGACTAGGGAAATAATTGTCCTGCTGTACTTGGCACTGGTGAGGCTGCAGCTTGAATACCATGTTGAGTTTTGGGCCCCTCACTACAAGAAAGACATTAAGGTTCTGGAGCATGTCCAGAGAAGGGCAATGAAGCTGGTGAGGGGTCTAGAGCAGAAGTCTTATGAGGAGCGGTTGAGGAAACTGGGGTTGTTTAGTTTGGAGAAAAGGAGGTTTGATGCTCTCTACAACTACCTGAAAGGAGGTTGTAGCAAGGTGTATGTTGGTCTCTTCTCCCAAGTAAGAAGTGATGGGACAAGAGGAAATGGCTTCAAGTTGCACCAGAGAGGGTTTAGGATGCATATTAGGAAAATTGTCTTCACAGGGAAGGTTATCAAGCATTGGAACAGGATGCCCAGGGAAGTGGTGGAATCACCATCCCTGGAGGTGTTTAAAAGACGGGTAGATGTGGTACTTAGGGACATGATTTAGTGGTGGTTTTGGCAGTGTTAGATTAATGGTTGGGCTCGATGATCTTAAAGATCTCTTCCAATCTAGACGATTCTATGATCATTCCCACCATGCAAGGCTGCCAAAACCCATATATGCAAAAAATCAAGGTTGCTTTTGGCTTGCAAAACACAAGTTTTACTGTTTGAAGCAACTGCAGGAGAATCTTTGCATACCTAAGATGGATAAGAGTATCACTTCTCATTCTGTGACATCTTTTCCCCATGGGGATGACTCGACTTAAAGTGGAAGACAAAGATGCAAGACAATTTTCACTTCCCCACCTGGGCTGTTGCAGCCCCGGTGTGCTGTCCCATAGGACACGTTGCCCTCTCCTGCCTGGCTTTGAGAAGCAGAAATGGTTCAAGCAGTGATCACCTAATACTGGCTCTGTCAGCCAGAACATTGAATTAATTACTGGTAACTAAAGCACTGTTTCACAAGACTGTTTGCAAAGCCTGTCTTGTGAAAGGTGTTGACTGGTGAAAACCCATGCGGGGTGTCAGATAGTTGGGAACTTCATGACACAGTAATGTGGTTTTATTCCTGTAGAAATCAAAGCAATTTTAGAGAAAGGTAAGGTTGTCAGACTTGTACACACTGAAATCTGTGACCACTCCAGACAGATAAAAGCCCTGTTGTGCATAAAATACTGAATTTCTTTATTCCCACATAAATTGTCTATATAGATGCAATAACTTCTTTCCAGGATGCCTCACAGATTGAACTCCTGGATTTGAGAAAAATAGCTATGGAAATAGAGGAACAGCCTTTGAAAAAAGTGTGTTAAACAATATAATATGACCAGGTAGCTAACTATGCCTCCTGTTAATCAGGACAGACAGCAGCCTTAGGAAAAGCATATATAATATAACTTTTCCTGAATGTTTTGTTTGGGGGTTTTTTTGGCAAACAGCTGATTTTCCAGTTGCATCTGAATCAGGAAATCAGGTCAGCAGCAAACACGTACATTTGCTCTGCACACACAGAGCACTACACCACCCCGCTGGTATGGTTTGAATTCATTATTCATTTAAAAAAAAAAAAAAGTTTATGAAAATTCTTCAAATTCTTGAAACATGTTGTTCCAATAGATTTTAAAAGGTTGGTTTTCCATGTTTGAGATTACTTCTTTACTTAAAAATAATTATGGTGAAAAATGAATTGAAAGTTCAACAGCAAGACAAAGCATTTTATTACAATCAAAATGAAATGTTTTTATTGAGCTGAGACTAATGAACTGAAAAAAAGGGCCTTTTTTATTTTTTGAGTCCTTGAGAGTTTGACTTTTCTTCCTGATTTGGTGTAGGAGCATCTCTTGAAATCTCCAAATACTTCCAACATGAGAAAACTACATCCCATAAAACTATGCCCAGGATGTGAATGGCTCCAGACCAGTCTTCTCAGGAATGAGACAATAGCTGACAGCTCCACCCCTTTAGTACAGCATAAACATTTTCGATACAGCCAAGACACCAATGGTCAGCTTAACCTCACTTCCCCCGTACTTGGCACTGTTGAGGCCCCACCTCGAGTACTGTGTTCAGTTTTGGGCCTCTCACTACAACAAGGACATTGAGGTGTTGGAGCGTGTCCAGAGAAGGGCTACAAAGCTGGTGAGGGGTCTGGAGGACAAGCCCTGTGAGGAACGACTGAGGGAACTGGGGTTGTTCAGCCTGGAGAAGAGGAGGCTGAGGGGAGACCTTATCACTCTCTACAACTACCTGAAAGGAGGTTGTAGAGAGGTGGGGGCTGGTCTCTTCTCCCTGGTGACAAGTGATAGGACGAGAGGAAATGCATTCAAGTTATGTCAGGGGAGATTTAGATTGGATATTAGGAAACATTTTTTCACTGAAAGAGTTATTAAACATTGGAATAGGCTGCCCAGGGAAGTGGTGGAGTTGCCATCCCTGGAGGTGTTTAAAAAAAGGGTAGACGTGGTACTGGGGGACATGCTTTAGAAATGGTTTTGTCAGGGTAGGTTAGTGGTTGGACTTGATGATCTTAAAGGTCCCTTCCAACCTCAGCAATTCTATGATTCTATGATTCTGCCTAGTGCTAGGCTCACTTTATTTGTGTGTGCTTTTTTTCATATCAGCACGTTGGAAAAAGCTGCCTGCCAAAACAAAACAGTCCAGTGCACACATGGTTAAGAACACAGGACAAAAAAAGGTCAGTCTCACGCTCCCAGTCTGTGCATTGCATGGTTGATTTGAAGGGGGTGAGGGGGAATGTTCACGCAGTCTAGGCACCTAACTTTTAGATAATTAATCTAAACTACTTCTTGAGGCTTTCTCGCTTGAAAATGAAGAGAGACAAGTGCCTCCTGAGGGAAGTTAGGAGCACCTCTCTCAGGCATTTACATGAGGATAACTTGAATTGCCTATTTGGAAGTGCCAGTCTCCTCATTGGCCAAAGAGACATCTTGTCATCTTCTGCTGGGCATCTCCATAACAGAAACTGCAGTGAAGGCTTAATTCCTTAATTGCAGATACTGCTACAAAACAACAGCAGTCCAGCATAGTGCTAGTGATTCATAGGAGGATTCAGTGCCTTCTCCACATCTGGATGATGAACCATTCTGGGACACAGGAAGTTCATTTTCATGCATCACTATGGACATATATTCACTACCAAACTACAACCAATTTGAAATAATGAGCTAGAGGTCATGGACTTTCTGTTTTACTGTGTTATCAATTTCTGGCACTTTTTTTTTCCCCCCACCTGGAGAATTGCTCTCAGTTCTGTACGTGTAGCCTCTGTAGCCTTCTTCAGTAAGTGGGGAGAGAATTGTTTTTCTTCCCATGTTTGCAAGAATGGGCTAAATTAAGCACATTCCTTCTTTATTCCTGACTTTCTGTCAGCCAAACAGCAGACAGATCAAAGCCAGTTTATAGCCATGCCGGACAGTTCTCCTTGGCAATTGCTGCTCAGAGGCCCAAATTGCTATGAAAAGGACAACCTTTGATCTCTTCAGCCCTTCCCACATATAACAGGTCCTGCTCTGTTTGAAGCAAAGAGCCAGGCTCCCCATCATGGATTAACTAAAGATTTTTGATAGAAAAACCTCTATAAAGGGCTTGAGGGGCCTGGCAGGGGCGAACAAGCATTATGAAATATGAGAATGGATTAAACAGAGAGTGAAGTTGCTAAAAGCCACCTCCAAACTATGTAATCAGTGACCTGGACTCAAATTGTTTGTGTGCTTCCTCTTTTGCAGTCTTGCTGCTGCTGCTGTTATTATTTTTGGCCTGGGAGAAATATCTTTCTGAGTCCATTTCACCTTGATGGATTATGATGCCATTTTAAATGTCAATTGATAATAATTGTGCCATAAAAAAACATAATAAATGTTATCCGTTTAAACATACAGTGTCCCTTTTCTTAATATTTCTAATTTATGAGCTTGTTGAGAAATCTACAGAGACAACAGGGCTAATAAATCTGAGGTTAAAAGGACTCCAGAAAGCAGGCTGCATGGGCTTTCTGCTAGATCATTGCCAGCTGTTGAACTTTGAGAAGATCGGAGCAGCTGTCACTGGGGAGACTGTCAGGGACCAGTAAGGCATAAAGGATGGAAGACAACCTACAAGGACATGAGGCTCCAGAGGGCAATGTGGGCCATTTGCAGCTGCATCATCGCTGGCAACTGCTGGTGCACCTATGCACTGGTGCCCCTGACCACCTGAGCTCGTAGACTTGCTCTGAACAGCTGATTGAGCACAAGCCCTCAGAGATCAGGTGTTGTCAGCTACAGCATCCGTGCTGTGCATAAACACTGGACAGCTCTGACTCTGAGTCACCTACAACAGTGGGAGCTTAAAGGAGAGGCTTCAGAGGTGCTGGGTGGAATATCGTCCAATTATTGCCTTCATGCAGAGGACGAGACTGGTGGGGCAGGAACAGTCGCACTTCCTGACTGGCAGCATAAATAAAGTTCTTTTTCCTCTTTGAGAGAGGCAGTATAGGACAAAAAACTCCCAGATATCGATCCCAAGTTGATTTCAAGTCCTCACATCCAGAATTTTTCACTTTCTGAAAGCTCACCATATTTTAAAAATCTCACAGGCTTTGTGGACCTCTAGATTTGCCTGGCACAGGCAGCACAAGCTGAGGAAATCCACACAGCATGATTTTGTTCCGGACACCTGCCTTCTGGTGTAAGAAGTTGCCTTCAGAGCTCAGCAACCCCAGGGGAAGATGTGTTTTCTGCCTCAAGGAATTTATAGACTAAATTAGACAGGTAGCACAATAATTGTAACAAATGAGAGTCATCTGCATTTCCAGGTCAAGCAGAAATGTAAAAATATCCCCAAACTACCCTACAAAAGCCATCAAATTAGAACTTGGCAGAAAAATAACTTCTTCATTCTTTGGTAATTTAAAATAAAACATTTCTTGTTTTGAACATAAATAATTTGTTTCATTACAGCAACTCAATCATTTGAAAAAGGGGGTCAGCTAAAGTATTTTAATTTGCAAAATGTTCATTTGCATTTCAAACTTGTATTTTTTGCCAGTCATCTTTATTTTAATGCAATACAAAGCAAAGAAATTCCAAACTAGCAGGCATTCCAAAGAATTTCAATATTTTTTTTGTTAATGACATAGTATTTTTCACTATTTTTCCAATTTTATTAAAAAATATTTAAATGTTCAAGTCTTTCAGTATTACTTAAATATTTGATATCAAATCTGCATTTTATTCTGAAGAAACTTTTGTATGCAAAACATGGGATTTATGCATCATTACACTGCTGCTTTCTAATCCCCTTTCAAGAGTTGTCACTTATTCATCCTGTTTCCTACTTTAATGCTTGTTGTGTTTTTCTATATAGAAGAACAAAAATATATTTCTCAGTTGGCATTGCCTTCAGTTTCAATAAAAAGAACAATACAATAAGACAGAACAAAAATAAAGCCTTCACAAGGAAGCTTTCAAGTTGTAAATTTGCATGTGTGCATCTCATTTAAACGCACACAGAAAATCAACATCTCCCTGCGAGCAGCAGGGAGGTTTAAAGTCACAGACTAAGACAGAATAGTTATACAAACATGCACGGTTTGATTTGGTGACATGGGACTACAGCGTTGTCTCAGCAGGTCCCTACCCAGAGCGAGTTGGCGGCGGTGGAGAAAGGCAGTATATATATATTCTCTGAATAAGGAGATACTCTGGTTTCACTTGTTACGTGTTGTCAGTGTGATCATTGAATAAAGGTATTTCACCGAGATGAAAACTTGGAGTGTGCCTATCTCAGCTCTCTTTTCTTCAGAAAATTTTTAACACGGAGTCATATGGATTTCTTTGGGAGCTGGTGTGAGCATTCATAGAGACATAACTGCCAGAAGGCTACATTTCTTCCTTTCAAATTGGTGTGTATTTAACTCAGCAAAAATGGAGCTGGAGCAAAGAGGAGAGATAGGAGGTGTGGTTTTTGCCCTGAAGTCTCTAAGCTAATTTACCCAGGCAATGACCTCCAAAGATATGAGTCCTCTCATAAGGAGTGTTGGGACCTATCAGACTTTCCCGTGAAATCCTCCTCCTCCTCCTCCCCATGCAACAAGAAATGAACCCCTTGAACAGAAAGAGGCTTTAATAACAAACCAAAGCCAAAGCTTTCCACAGCAAAGGAAAATGTGTCCTTTCTTGGGCTTCACTTGGCAACTGAAGCAGACAAATCCATGGGCTTCACTCCTGCACCTACATAGAGCCTTTGGAAAAATGGACATCAGGGGAGACTTAAAAAAGAGTCCTGTTTCCGAGAGCTGGTTGTCCTGTGCCTGAAAGGTTCCAGTTAAAAGGTAGCACAGTAAACATCAGAGAGTCCAGACATTGTCATATATGATAAATTAATACAGTGGATGCTGGGCCGAGGACATTCAACTCATGACATCTGGGAAGTAAGATTTGAAGCCATTATTCTATAGGAAGCCAGTAAAAGCTAGAAGTGGCCCCTTTTTTAGTGCCTTATGCAAGACGAGTCGGGAAATTAAGGCATTTGTAAGAGAATGCACCAGGTTTCTCCTTGTGCTTTTTTGTGTTTTTTTGAGTCAGGAACCACAAGGAAAAGCGAAAACCTTGTTATTAAGCAGGCAGTTTCCAGTCAGGGTGTAGATTCAGAGCGTCTTTCTTTCCTTCCCCTCTGCATACAGATGACACGCTCACCTCTTCTCAGCCCATAAATTACCTACTCTCTCATTCTGCCTAACCAGAGAAGGGGGGGACATCCCTCTTTGTGTGCCCAGGCAGAACTACAGGTACTGGCAGCAAAGCAGGAGAGGACGGCTTGGCCAGAGCGGCATCCTCCTGTGTGCATCAATTGAAACAGCAAGGTGTCGTCTCCTTATGGAGAGGGCCACAAGACCTTTTGCACCCACGCAACAGCTGCCACCTCATCACACAACCAAGAAGGCGCGAGATCCTCCTTTAGGCAAACGGCTCCATTGAGCCACTGGGCAGAGGGATGCAAAGGGAACAAAGAAAAGTACTTCCCACTCTCTACCCATGCTTTTCATCAGTGTGAAAGACACTTGCTTTTCTATCCTGTCACCTGGGGAGAAGCTTGATTAATAAAATCAGATAATTAAATATCCTTCATCACAACCAGCTGCACCATTTTTTACCTCTTTCATTGTTCTTTCCCCACCGCCCCCACCACTTTTCCAGTATCTCAGGTCTGGAAAAAGCCGAAAGCCTTTCATCTTATCAGGTGTGGTTTATTGCCCCCTGGTTACACAGTAATTTTGGTCTCCGCTCCATGAAGAGGTCATATGATGGGATATCAGCTCAAGAATTGTCAGTTCATTGGACAAATAAGGCAGGGCCTGACAATACAATTATAAGAGCCCGATAAGGAAGGTGCAGAGGAGAACCAGCAGGAGAGGGAGACACAACCATAGCAATTTAAAAGGTGAGGGGCAATCCCAGAAGAAGACAAGAAATGCCAGTGGGGGCAGGGAGAGGGAAGCGATGGGAGTGTATCTAACCACATTCTTCCTAAAATAAAAATTAACGAGAAGATAGAAGTGGCTGAACAGAGGAATCACTGGCATTCATCCGCTTTATCCGGGAAATCTTCTCCCCCTGCGGTGGACGCCTGACTGGGAGGCACAGGCGGATGGTGGTGATTATCAAGCTAGCTTGCCTCATAGCTCAGGAGAGAAAGAAAATAACATTTTATCTTTAGGAGTGCAGGTGGGGGGTAGAGGGCACTAATTCCTACTCCTAAGCATGTTGCAAGGAGCATCTCTTTTTCTTTTGTGACTGATAAGATGGGATGATGTTGAAAAGCACCTGTTTGGAAAGTTCAAAGGCTTTCCAAAGTCGAAGAAAAGAGGATCTGAACCAAAGCTGATGGCTGGGTGGAATGGCTGAAGGATAACCTGGGAATTGCTGGTGAGAGAGGTTTCCATGTGTGACACCTCCTTGTATGCAGGAGAAGTTTACAGCATGTCTGTCTTGCTAGTAAATGGCACAAGGGACAAGTATTTGTCCTGCCTAATATTTTCTTAACTCCGTAACAAATCCAGTGGACTTGTCACAGATTTCAGTCTGAAAGCAGAAAAGGAGGATAACTGTCCCCCAAACAGGATTTACCAACTAGAAGCAACCCTTCCCAGGGCATTTTTCACCTGGGTCTGCAAGGAGCACACCTTCTCCTGGGATGGCCACGTGATTATTCAGATCTCCGTAAATCTGCGCCAGCTGGGGGAAGTTCGGCAGTGAGTGGGGTTGGTAAGACTTTTCACCCCCACTTCTAATGCTGTCTTCCCCAGACATGGGTGCGCAGGTCTTGGTCCCATGCTGATCAGCAGTGAGGAGCAGGCGTGTGTGCTTACTCGTGGGTTGCCTTTGTTTCTCCTCCCAGTGCTGCTGCAGGTCGGCCGGGCACGGGTGGGGAGAGTCGTGCACCTTCCCAGCTGCATGTTTCTTGGGGTGCGCCGAGAGCCTGGAGAGCAGGAGAGGACTCTCTGCCCCGTGGCCACTTTGGCAGGAAGATGACAGAACCCCGGGAGCGTGCCGGCCAGGGGAAGCCCAGCCTGTCCTTTTCCATTGAGGAGATCTTAAAGAAACCTTCTGCCAGCACTGCCGTAAGCAGTGAAACCAGGAACAGAAGTAGCTATGTTGAGAGACCTCCAGCCCTAAAAGCAGGGTCACCACTGGCCTTTGGTAAGTACAAGTTATAACACTTAATGAAAATGCTCTTTTCTTTTTAACCCCTAAAACTATCCCATTTGATTATGTAGAATTTTTATTCTTTAGCTTTTGTAGGAATATGGGATTTCCCTAATCAGGTACAAATCATTCATTATGTATACAGAAATTATCTTTAAAAATAATTTGCTTTCAATCTTGCAGTAGGCTGGGCCCTGCTGCCAGCCTTTGGTGGGATTTTGTACAATATGAAGCCCCCGTGTCGTTGGAGATGTGGGTATGCAACCTGAACAGTTATTGCAGGTAGATCTCTTCAGTAACAGAGAGAAGTCCTTGTTGTAAACAAATACAACATCCTGGTGTCTTTCCCTTTAAAAAACAATACTTCTGTTATTAAAAAAAAAAAAATCACCTGTCATAAGGAAGGACAGGCGTTCAAACTGAGGAAGCTAGCCTGCTAGCTAGCTAGCCAGCTAGCTGCTGCAACTTAATGAAGTTGTTGGAATTTCACTTATATCAAGAGCTGACTGTTGTCTGGAATTACAGGCAAATCTCATATCAGTACCATTTTCTGATAAATCAAACCATTCGTCCTCAAGCAGGAGAAATGGTCTGTAAGGGTAACGGCAGCTAAGGAATGTTAGAACTCAATTGCTGGAACAACAAAAGAGAAGGCATTTCTGTTTAATCATTTCTCCTTATCATCATGGACACTAGATCCTTTCATGAACTAAATAAAACCAGCTCGTAGAAAACTAGCATGACTTCGATCTTAGCAAACCAGCAAGTGCATTAGCCTCTTTGCCTTCAGTTTCCTCAGTTTAGTTACTTTGGCCTTGAGTCAACTCTTAGCCCCACAGAAATTTTCTCTTTCTTTCCTTAAACAAAAACCGATGGCCAACATTTTCTAGATTTAGTATTTCTTCTTCTTTTATAATCCTTCATGAAAAGGAGATGTTTTGTGTATATAAACACATCCACTTAACTGAAAAATTACCTGTAGTTTTGACAGAAAATTTTCACTCACCTCTCGCTCAACTGCTTTCAAGAAAGCTTAATGTTACACTTTATCTTTTATAACACAGAGAGATCCTTTTCATGGATCAGGACCCTATTTCCC